>NC_041741.1:24549334-24851239 GCF_004115215.2 Ornithorhynchus anatinus | reverse complement strand
CACCTTGCCAATATCTCACTCCTACATCAGACTGTCATTCCTGTAGATGAATGTTACAAAGTTCATTTTTCTCTTAATACTGATGAAGCATCTCATTTATTTTTCTTTTACTGACTGATGAAGTTTTGCAGATAGCAAAAGGCAGTGCCAAATTCTACTCTAGGTTCTGATGTTGGATTGCCTGTTGGGGCAACTGGATGAGATAATGAGAAAAAGAACTAGGAATCTAGAAAACTAGAATTTCAAGAAACTACCGAAAATGATTACATTCTTTCTGAAAATGATTATGGAGAGAATGCTTTGCAGTGCCACTGTGTGATGGCTGTCCTTGAGTGCGAATTGCAGTTGGTGTTTGTAAACCTGTTCCTTTTGTGGCTTTACCTTTGTCTCAAAAACCACTCCACACTTCTCCAGTTGACAGCTGCTTATCAGATCATTCTATCTGCTTCTGTTGTTTTCCAGCATTCCACCATCCAACTACAATAGGCAAACTTGTTTTTCATGTTTTCTTACCATGTTCCGTTTTTCATACTATACTTAAGGTTTTCTCTCTTCAGCTCTTCATGCACATGCTTGACTATATGACATACTTCTCTTCCAAATAATAACAAATGTTAACTAAGTGCCAGGCACTGTACTAAGCTCTGGAGTGGATACAAGCAAATTGGGTTGGACACAGTCCCTGTCCCATGTGGGACTCACAGTCTCAATCCCCATTTTACAGATGAGGTAACTGAGGCCCAGAGAAGTGAAGTGACTTATCCAAAGTCACACGGCAGATAAGTGACAGAAGCAGGTTTAGAACCCATGATTTTGAGTCCCAGGCCATTTTCTATTCACTTCCAAGTCCCATGGAACTGTGCTGGAGGTGTGTCATCTCCCCACCCTCTGTCCCCCTGATACTGTCCCTTCAAACTTCCATGTCACTTATGCAACTCAGTCTTCAACCAATAAGGACTTAAATACTCTTCCCATAGAAGAGTATTCCCACCTACTCTTCCCATAGATCTTTAGTTTGAAACTCTCTTCCCCCTACTTATAATTTATATTTGTGCCTCCCTCTCCTACTTGAAGCCAACATTCATGCCTGCTAACATACTGTACTCTCCAAATTGCTTAGTACAATGCTCTTCCCAGAGAAAGTTCTCAATAAATATTATTGATGGGATGATTATTTGATATCATTATGAGAAGAATAAGGAGGCGAGTAAGAGAAGAAGAAGGAGCAGGGGAAGGAGGAGAAGGAGAAGAAGGACAAGAAGAAGACACCAACGCCGACCTAAAAGGAACTTGAGGAGGAGGGAGAGCAGGAGGAGGAGAAGAGGGTAAAGGAGGGAAAAGGAAGGAAAGAGGGAAGAGGGAGAGGAGGAGAAAGGGCAGAAGGCACAAGGTAAGCACTTAAATTCCATTACAAACAATGATAACAATAAT
This sequence comes from Ornithorhynchus anatinus, assembly GCF_004115215.2. Taxonomy (NCBI): domain Eukaryota; kingdom Metazoa; phylum Chordata; class Mammalia; order Monotremata; family Ornithorhynchidae; genus Ornithorhynchus; species Ornithorhynchus anatinus. Next base: position 24,849,808 of record NC_041741.1, on the reverse strand, counting down.
GATGATGATAAATAATAATAATCCTGGCTCTGCCACTTGTCAGCTGTGTGACTGTGGGCAAGTCACTTAACTTCTCTGTGCCTCAGTTACTTCATCTGTAAAATGGGGATTAAGACTGTGAGCCTCATGTGGGACAAACTGATTACCCTGTATACCCCATTGCTTAGAACAGTGCTCTGCACATAGTAAGCGCTTAACAAATACCAACATTATTATTATTATTAATAATAGTAATTGTGGTACTGGTTAAGCATTTACTGTGTGCCAAAGAATGTACTAAGCATCAGGCTACATTTGTTCATTCAATCATATTTATTCAGTGATACGTGTGTTCAAAGCACTATAGTAAGCACTTGGAAGACTACAATATAATAACAAACTGACACATTTCTACCCATAATGTGTTCACAGTCTAGAGGCTATATACAGTCTAGTTGGACACAGTCCACGTTCCATGTAAGGCTCACAGTCTTGACTCCCATTTTACTGATGAGGAAACTGAGATACAGGGAAGTTAAGTAACTTTTCCAAGGTCACCCAGCAGACAGGTGGCAGAGAGCCAGCATTAGAACCCTGTTCCTCTGACTCCCAGGCCCATGCTCTTTCTACTAGGCTACTTTGGCCAATTTCATAGATAAATATAAATTGAAGAAATACAACAGACAACAGGGTCAAGACAAGTAAATGAGTAAACAAAGTAAACAGATTAATAAAAGAAAAAAAAATGAAGTTAACAATAAATGAACAAGACAAGTCTTGGAGTGGAAATCTTCAGACTCCAAACAGCTCCAGGCAAAGTCTTTATGTGCAAACTACTGCAGCTGGACCCCTCTACCTCCTACCACTGTTCTCCAAACTCCTTGAACAAGTCGTTTACACCAGCTCTCAAATTCTCTCCTCCAATTTTCTCCTTGACCTGCTCCTGTCTGGCTTCCATCACCTTCATTTCACAAAATGGCCCTCTCAGAGGTCATCAGTGATCTCCTTCTTCCCAACTCCAACTGCCTCTACCCCATCCTAATCTTCCTTGACCTCTCATCTGCTTCTGATACTTTCACCCACCCACTTCTCCTGGAAACATTATCCACCCTCGGCTTTATTGACACTGTCCTATCCTGGTTCTCTCCTCTTATCTCTCTGGCCTTTTATTCTCAGATTCCTTCACGGGCTCCTCCTCCCCCTTCCATCCCCTCCCTAACTGTAGAGTTCCTCAAGGTTCAGTTCTTCGTCCCTGTCTGTTCTTCATCTATACCCACTCCCTTGGTGAAGTCATTTGCTCCCATGGCTTCAACTACCACATCTATGGGGATGATATCCAAATCTATACCTTCAGCCCTGATCTCTTTCCCTCTCTGCAGTCTCGCATCTCCTCCTGCCTTCAAGACATCTCTACTTGGATGATCTCCCATCACCTTAAACTTTACATCTCTAAAACAGAACACCTTATCTGCTCATCCAAAGCCTGTCCCCTACCTGACTTTCTCATCACTGTAGATAGTACCACCATCCTTCCTGTCTCACAAGCCCTGTAACTTTGGCTTTATCCTTGGATCCTATCTGTAAATCAACCCACATGTTAAATCCATCACCAAATCCTGTCAGTCTCACCTTCACAACATAGATAAAATCTGTCCTTTCCTCTCCATGCAAACTGCTATCATATTAATCCAATCATTTATCCTGTCACCTTGATTACTCTGTCAGCTTCCTTGCTGACCTCCCTGTCTCCTGTCTCTCCCCATTTCAGTCCATACTTCACTCTGTTGACCGGATCCTTTTTCTACAATGCCCTTTTTCAGGACATTTCACCCTGCCTCCTCAAAACACTCCAGTGGTTGCCCATCCACCTCCATATCAAACAAAAACTCCTCACCATTGGTTATAAAACACCATCTCCTTGTCTCCTCCTACCTCACGTCGCTTCTCTCCTTCTGCAACCCAGCCCACATACTCCTCCGATGCTAACCTTCTTTCTGTGCCTCCATCTCGCCTTTCTCGTCTCCGACCCCTGGCCCTCATCCTGCTTCTGGCCTGGAACATCCTCCCTCCTCAAATCTGACAGACGATTACTCTGCTCCTGCGTCAAAGCCTTACTGAAGGCACACCTCCTCAAAGAAGTCTTCCCAGACTAAGTCCCACTTCTCCTCATTTCCCACTCCCCTTCTGCATCACCCTGACTTGCTGTGTTTGCTCTTCCCCACTCCCAGACCTACAGCAGTCATGTGCAGCACTTATGTACCCACCTGTAATTTTATTTATTTATTTTGATGTCTGTCTCCTCACCTCTAGACTGTAAGTGCATTGTGGGCAGGGAATGTTACTGTTTACTGTTGTACTGTACTTTCCAAAGCACTTAGTACACTTCTCTCCACAAAGTAAGTGCACAATAAATATGAATGAATGAATGAATGATGAATGTCCCAGAACTTAGTACACTGACTGGCACATAGTAAGTGCTTAACACATACAATTAAAAACAATCAAACAAAAACTTTACTCTTTGGCAAATGGGAATTAGAATTGTCCAGAAGCAATAAATTCTGGTACACCTTCACAGAGTAACCATAGGGCTTTAGTGAATTTCTATAGTTTGTAAATTAGCTTAATAATGACCAGATGATCTCTCCCCTTGCTTCCTGCTGCCCAGTTAACATTGAATAATAGAGCTATAGCTATTTGATTTGGGGGTCTATTCTCACATGTCCCTCCCAGTGAACTTGTATTGAGTTCATCAGAGCTTCAGTGCCAGGAGACTGACTATATTTCAGGACTTCATTGTTTGGGACTGTCCACTGGGTAAAGCCATAATGGGCTCTGTGGAGCTCGTTCACCCTGTAATGGAACAGAACGCCTGCTTGAGGTTAAAGCTTCAAGGTTGAAGGTTTCTGGCTGAGGAACCATAAACAGTGTCTTGCCGGTTGAAGCTCAGCAGGAATCCTGAAAATAGCCAGCTAACGTAGGAGGCAAGACAGACGAAGGCAGATGCCCCTGCAATTGCCTGTTGTAGCTCCAGCATTACGGCACAGTCAATTAGGCAGTAAATGGATTTTCAACATGGAATTCTTGCATGTATCTCACATCCCAATGGAGATTAAGACTTGGAGTCCCATGTGGGACATAGTCTGTGTCCAACCCAATTAGTATGTACTTACCCTAGTGCTTAGTACAGTGCCTGGCACAGAGTAAGAGCTTAACAGATACCGGTAATAAAGAGAGTGCTCAAAATGCTACACAAAAAACACAAACCCTTGTTAGGCCAGGACTAGGGTAAAGAAGGGGATGTTATACAAAATATGGAAAACTCCTATCTAGCCGGAGAGATGGCTAAATTTAGAGAAACAGCATGGCCTAATGGAAAAAGCATGGTCCTGGGAGTCAGAGAACCTGGCTGCCACAACTTGCTTACTCTGTGACCTTGGATCAGTCTCTTAAAGCCTCTGTAACTCAGTTTCTTCATATGTAAAATAGGAATTGAATACCCAGACTGGAGAAGCAGCATGATTTTTTGGATAGAGCACTGGCCTGGGAGTCAGGTAACGGGTTCAAATCCTGCCTCCACCACTCGTCTGCTGTGTGACCTTGGGTAAGTCACTTCACTTCCTTGGCCTCAGTTCCCTCATCTGTAAAATGGGGATTGAGACTGAGCCCCACAGGTGACAAGGACTGTGTCTAACCAGATTTGCTTGTATCCACCCCAGTGCTTAGCTTACATGGAGCTCACAGTCTTAATTCCCATTTTACAGATGAGATCACTGAGGCATAGAGAAGTGACTCCCCAAGGTCACAAAGCAGACAAGTGCAGAGCAGGATTAGAACCCAGACCTTTCTGACTCCTAGGTCTGTGCTCCGATCATTCAATCATATTTATTAAAAGCTTACTGTGTGCAGAGCACTGTACTAAGCACTTTGAATGTACAATTCAGCAACACATAGAGACAATCCGTGCCCAACAACAGACTCACAGACTGTGCTGCATCTTTACTTGGAAAGTACTTGAGACACAAAAGCTTACAGCCTCTTGCAAGCTTTTTGTTAATTGGTAAATTATCAGTATGCTATGCTTTCTGCAATATGTATTTACCACCTGAAAACAGCAATTTTTATTTCTAAAAATGTGCTTCTAGCAAAAATAATGGCTTCATGTAATAATAATTTTGATTTTTAGAGTGGGTATTGAAAACTACTATTTCTTATCCTCAGAATTATGTTATGTAGAGGGAAATCCATTCTTAACTCTTTTGGGGGAATAGTGGGAAAATGTTGTAAATAGAAGAACAATATAAATTGACAGCATGAAAATGCATTAGTTATCCATCTGTTGGGTGTTTTTCCACCTGTCCTTTTTTCATCCAGGCCAATGGAGGTCCAGAGCCAAAAGGTTCTGGTAAAATTGGCAATCAAACAACTGCTGAAAAACATAGCCTAACTCCTTCTTTGAACTAGAACTGAAATGTACCAACATTCTTTCACAATGCACAGAGAAAATGTTAAGTCCAGAATCAAATTCATTCATTCATTCATTTGTATTTATTGAGTGCTTACTGTGTGCAGAGCACTGTACTAAGCGCTTAGAATGTACAATTCGGGAACAGATAGAGAAAATCCCTGCCCAACAACAGCTCACAGTCTAAAAGGGGGAGATGGAGAGCAAAACAAAACAAGTAAACAGGCATCAATATCATCAAAATAGAGTCATAGATAGATATATAGACATCATTAATAAAATAGAGAAATAATATATGCAAATATACACAAGTGCTGTGGGGAAAGGAAGGGGGTAGAACAGAGGGAGGGAGTAGGGGATGATCAGCAGAAGGAGAAAATACCTTTTGCCCTTTGACCCTTCGAGTAATCTCTATTTCAGGAGTTGGTAATTTAAATAAGTTTGAGGTACAAATGACTAGGGATTTGTAATAATAGTGATAGTGGTAATTTGTCAAGCACTTACTATATGCCAGGCACTGTACTAAGTGGAGGGTAGATACAAGATAATTGCACTGGACTCACTTCCTGTCCCACAGAGGGTTCACAGTCTCAGTGTGATTTAGTGGATAGAATATGGGCCTGGGAGTTAGAAAGACCTGAGTTCTAATTTCATATCTGTCTGTTGTATAACCTTGGACAAGTTACTTAACTTCTCTGTGCCTTAGTTACCTCATCTGTAAAATGGGGATTAAGATTGTGAGCCTCACATGGGACGGAAACTGAATACAACCTGATTAACTTGTATCTACCCTAGTGCTTAGAAAAATGCTTGGCACATAGTAAGCACTTAAAAAGTGCCATACATAATGATAATTAGCCCCCATTTTACAGATGAGCTAATTGAGGCACAGAGAAGTGAAGTGACTTGCCTAAGGCCACAGAGCAGAGAAGTGGCAGATACAGGATTAGAACTGAGGTCCTTTTGATTTCCATGCCCGTGCTCTATCCACTAGAGAAGCAGCATGACTTAGTGGAAAGAACACAAGCTTGGGAGTCAGAAGATGTGGGTTCTAATAGCTCCACCACTTGTCAGCTGTATGACTTTGAACAAGTCATTTAACTTCTTTCTGCCTCAGTTAGCTCATCTGGAAAATGGGGATTAAGACTGTGAACCCTATATGGGACAGCCTGATTACCTTATATCTACCCCAGTGCCTGGCACATAGTGCTTGGCACACAGTGGGAGCTTAACATATATCATAATCAGTAGTAATAATGATAATAATAACTGTTAAGCACCTACTTGTGCCCTGCGCTCTACCAAGTACTGAGGTAGATACAAGATAATCAGGTCAGACACAGTCCCTGTACCACATGGAGCTCAAAGTCTAAGGGGAAAGGAGAATGAGCATTTATTCCTCATTTACAGAGGAGGAAAATGAAGCCCACAGAAGTTATGTAACTTTGCCCAGGTTCCCCAGCATGCCAGTGTCAGAGCTATGATTAAAACCCAGGTTTTCTGCCTTCAAAATCCCTTGCCGATTTCATTAGGGCTTACTGTTTCTTATGTTGCTTATAACTGATTATAAATGCATATTACCCATCTTCAAACCTGGTGACTCTATTTGCAATTCTTCTGATCTGGAATTTTGTAGCGGAGGTTGTAGAACTGTCTTTGGAAGGACAGCCATCACTTTTAAACTCTTTAGCCTGTTTAGCTTTTATTTTTTTTAAATCTGGTCCTAATGGTGGCCTAAACAGATGTGTTAATCTAAAGATAATCTTATTTATCTGCCTTGTTGGTTCCCTTCCTTAGGCTCTTGAATGCAATCATCTAATTGCTTCCACCAAAACTTCACCTTTAAATCAAATTGTGAAGGGCATCTGTCCTAATCTATTCTTATATTTTCTACAATATGGAGCACTCCGAATGCCATCCAAAAACTTGGATGACAGATTTTGTACACTGAATTGCCTTTTTGCAAATATATCTTGATAGGTAAGCATCAACTCCAACACACAATTCCCAGTTCCTAGCCCAAGATTCCTATCGTAATGTCTCATTTAATTTTTTTTTCCCTCTATCACTGTTGCTCAGATATTTTCAAACTCCTGGCCTGCTTCATTTTTCTATTATCTTTCCTTTTCCTGCCTATTTTCTCCAAACAATTCCTAGTCCCTTCAAACCTAGCAATAATCACAAATAATGAATACTATAAGATAATGAATAATTAAATGGTTCTGATTACATCTTAATTGTGTTCCTGAGCTAAGTTTTCCACTTCCTCCTGTTCATTCTCCATGTTTCTTAAACTTATTTATAGTCATTTCTAAAGCTGTACTTTCTTTTTACTTCTCCATTTTACTAGGTTTACCTCACTGCTTTCCTACTACAACCCGGCCCACACACTTTGCTCTTCGAAGGTTAACATATTCATTGTACCTCAATCTCATCTATCCCCCTACCGCCTGTGACCTGCCTCTGGCCTGGAATGCCCCCCTTTATCATATCCAATAGGCAATCACTGTATTCACCTTCAAAGCCTTTTTTTTTTTAATGGTATTTATTAAGCTCTTACTATCAAACATTGCTCTAAGCACTGGGGTAGATACAAGTTAATTAAGTTTGACACAGTCTCTGCCCTGCTTGGGGCTCACAGTCTATGTAGGAGGGAGAACAGGAGAAATGGGGCACAGAAAAGTTAAGTGACTTGCCCAAGGTCACACATCAAGCATTTGACCTTTGCTCTTTCCACTAGACCCTGGTGTAACATGGCCTCATGGCAAGAGCAGGGGCTTGGGAGTCAGAAGACATGGGTTCTAATTCTGGTTCTGCAATGTGTCTGCTGTGTGACCTTGGGCAAATCACTAAACATCTCTATACCTCAGTTACCTCATCTGTAAAATGGGGATTAAGAGTGTGAACCCCATGTAGGACAGGGATTGTATCCAATCGGGTCATCTTGTATCTACCCCAGCACTTAGAATAGGGCTTGGCTCATAGTAAGTGCTTAACAAATTCAGTAATTTGTTATTTTTAATAGTACTAGAAATAATAGTTTGTACTAGTAGTAGCAGTAATGATAGTTATTGAATACCCACTGTTCTAAATTTCACTGTTCCCACAAAGAACTTTCATTCTAATGAAGGCAGACAGAAAAAATAATTCCAAATAGGATGATCAGAATAATTAATTGATGAAGAAGCACAGTTACAAATATAGGCCCTATTTTCTTCAGTTATCCTCTCTGAAAGCACTTGCACCCAGTCTTCCTCCCCGCCTACCATCTTCAATCACTCACTTCACCAACCTGATTAATTTGTATCTACTGCAGCGGTTAGTACAGTGCCTGACATATAGTAAGTGCTTAACAAATACCACAAAAAAGAGAGACTTCCAAATCTACCTCACTGTCCAAGAAGTTGTAAATTAGCAAGCCCCAGGGAATGTGTCCAAGCCCCAGGGAATGTGTCTACTAAATCTATTGTATGCTACTCTCCTAAGTGCTTAGTAGAGTGCTCTGCATAGAGTAAGCACTCAATAAATAGAATGAGTGAATAAGGAGAATGAAATCATAGGTTATGCGTTGAGTCCAACCTATCTAAACCTATTTTTTGTTGACTACAGATAATGATCTAATAAAAAGATCATTGGGTGCTCTGAGAAACTCTTTCAGTTTTAAGAAGAAGAGCATGCTACCCCTTACCTTCCTTGGGTCAAGCCCAAGATAGGTAGTGGGTCAAACAGTTTAAGATGCTGGATTGAAGGTCTAGACTCTTATGGGACATGGGTTCGAATTCCACTGCTGTCAACAGTTTTCTTTAGAGAAGCAGTGTTCCCAATCTTTTTACAAAGAAGGTATTTGTGATCTCCAGGCCATGAAGCTCCAACCAAGAGGTGAGGATCAAGGAGCCAGCTTTGAAGTTACCAAGGAAGGCTACTCCAGGCCAAAGGCAGGATGTGGGTGAATGGCCAGTGGCGAGATAGATGAGATCAAGGTACAGTGAGAAGGTTAGTATTAGAGGAGCCAAGTGTGTGGGCTGGGTTGTAGTAGGAAAGTATCGGGGTGAGGTAGGAGGGGGCAAGTTGACAGCTTTAAAGCTGATGAGAAAGGGTTTCTTTTGGATGCAGAGGTTGATTTATTCATTCAATAGTATTTATTGAGCACTTACTATGTGCAGAGCACTGTACTAAGTGCTTGGAATGTACAATTTGGCAACAGAGACAATCCCTGCCCAGTGATGGGCTCACAGTCTAAATGGGGGAGACAGATAGCAAAGCAAAACAGAACATATAAAAAAAAACAAGGCAACATCATCAAGATAAATAGAATCAAGGAGATATACACCTTGTTACCAAAATAAATAGGGTAATAAATATATACAAATGAGCACAGTGCTGAGGGGAGGGGAAGGGGGAAGAGTAGAAGGTGGGGTGGGGGAGCAGAGGGAAAGGGAGGCTCAGTCTGGGAAGGCCTCCAGGAGGAGGTGAGCCCTTAGTGGGGCTTTGAAGAGGGGAAGAGAGTTAGTTAGTTGATGGGCAACCACTAGAGTTTTTCTGATGAGTGGGGAGACAAGTCCTGAACGTTTTTGTAGAAAAATGATCCATACAGCAGAGTGAAGTATGGACTGGAGCGGGGAGAGACAGGAGACTGGGAGGTCAGCAAGGAAGCTGATACAGTAATCTAGGTGGATAGGATAAGTGCTTGGATTAATACGGTATCAGTTTGGATGGAGATGAAAGAACGAATTTTAGCGATGTTGTGAAAGTTGAACCAGCAGAATTTATTGACAGATTGAATATGTGGGTTGTGTAAGAGAGAAGAGTCAAGGATAATGTCAAGGTTATGGGCTTGTGATACAAGAAGGCTGATGGTGCTGTCTACAGTGATTGGAAAGTCAGTGGGAAGGCAGGATTTGGGTGGGAAGATAAGGAGTTCTGTTTCAGATATGTCAAGTTTGAGGTGATGGCAGAAGATCCAAATAGAGATGTCTTGAAGGCAGGAGGAAATGTGAGACTGTAGAGAGGGAGAAAGATCAGGACTGGAGAGGTGGATTTCGGAATCATCTGTGTAGATGTGGTAATTGAAGCCATGTGAGTGAATTAGTTCTCCAAGCGAATGGGTATAGAAGGAGAATAAAAGGGGACCCAAAACTGAATCTTGAGGAACACCCACAGTTGGAGGGTGGGAGGTAGAAGAGGACCCAGCAAAAGAGATAGAGAATGAGTGGCCAGAGAGATAGGAGGAGAAGCAGGAGAGGACAGTGTCCGTGAAGCTGAGGTTGGGTAGTGTTTCCAGGAGGAGAGGGTGTGGTTGACAATGTCAAAGCCAGCTGAGAGGTACAGGAGGATTAAGATGGGGTAGAAGCCATTTAATTTGGCCAGAAGCCAATCATTTGTGACCTTTGAGAGGGCGATTTCTGGAGAGTGAAGGAGACAGAAGCCAGATTGGAGCCAGTCAAGGACAGAATTGGAGGAGAGGAACTTGAGATAGTGGGTGTAGATAACTCATTCAAAGAGTTTGGAAAGGAATAGTAGGATGGAGATGGGGCAATAACGAGGGAACTGGAGCCAAGGGAGGGTTTGTTTAGAATAGGGAAGGCTTGAGCCTGCTTGAAAGCAAAAACAAAGCCATTGGAGAGTAAACAGTTGAAGATAGTGGTCAGAGAGGGAAGAAGGGAGGGGTAAGTGTTTTGATAAAATGCAAAGGGATTAGTTCAGATGAGCAGATTTTGAATTCTTGAGATACCACTGGGAAGGATGGGAGAGTTAAAGAGGGGGCAGGAGGAGGGAGGGATTGAAGAGGAATAAGGGAGATTTTAGGGAGATCACACCTGGTAGTTTCAATTTTCATTCATTCATATTTGTTGACTGTTTACTGTGTGCCAAGCATTGTATTAAGCACTAGGGAAATACAAAACAACGACAAACTCATCCCCTGACCATAATGATCTTACAGTCTAGAGATCAGCTTAATTTTCTCAATAAAGTAGGTAGCCAGGTCATTAGGGACGAGGTATTGGCGAGGCAGGGGGACAGAGAGTTTGAGGAGAGAGTTAAAGGTCTGGAATAATTGGCAAGGGCAATTTCAGGAAGATGTCAGTAAGGATGAAGAGATAATTTTGGTGAGGTAGGCCTGATATCTAGATTTCTTCCAGCGCTGATCTGTGGTTCATCCACAGGACTGAAGGAAGTGAACTGTGCAGTTGATCCAGGTTTATGGGTTAGTGGTACGAGTTAGACCAAGGGATAGAGGAGTGAGTGTGTTGAATTTAGTAGAGGGGGGTGTAGAGGGCATCAATTTGGTCATCAGGTGAAGGTAGTTTGCTGCTCAGAATAAGTGTTCAGTAGTAACTATTTAGCTTGTGTTGGATTGAGTGTATTTAGAAAAGTAATTCAAAAAGAGAGTTGGGACCAATCAAGAATTTAAAAAGTGATATTAAAACAGCAGCCAACACTATTTGTATGCCCAGTCCTGAAATCAATAATAAACTTTGCATTAGTAACACAGATAGGATTTCAACCATAGCTTCATCTTTGGGGACAAAGCATTTGTAGACACACACCTACACAGAAATATCAGAATGATATGAAAAAAAAGAAATTTTTAAAAGTGAAAGATCTTTCGTTTCTCGGAAAATGATAATGGTGTACAGTGGGGGACATTAGTGCTGTCTTTATGATCACCAATGTTCTGCTTTTAAAATTGACTGGGGATTTTAAATGTGTTTAAAGAACAAAAGCCCTGGCTAAATCGTCTTTTCCTCAGGCTAGAATTACTGGATACAAACTACAGGGGGTTAGAGCCCCCATTAATATTGACTGTTCAATAGGCTGATTTTTTTCATCTTCCTTGTTGCTTAGTTCTGCTGTGGTGCTCTTGTAGAATAGATTTTGTTTCAAAACCGATTTTCCCTGATACCTAATCACCATACCCCCCAATCCCTTCCCGCCTAAACGTATTACCTTCATCACCTATTGTACAGTAGCAAGACATTTAACTAAAAAAAATTAAAGCAATGGAAATTTTATTAAAATATCTTGCTAGAGGAATCTCTGAATCTACTGTCTCATCTCTGTTCTCTTTTAGTCCAAACTCCTTGAACTGTTTGAAAGGTCAGACTGCCTTCATATCCTCTCAACCAACTCTCTTTTAGAGCCACTATGACCAATTCTCTTGTCCCTTTCACTCTACTGGGACTACAATCTCCCAGCCAGCTCATTGTTCATTCATTCATTCAATAGTATTTATTGAGCACTTACTATGTGCAGAGCACTGGACTAAGCACTTGGAATGTACAAATCGGTAACAGATAGAGACAGTCCCTGCCCTTTGATGGGTTTACAGTCTAGTCGGGGGAGACAGACAAGAACAATGGCAATAAATAGAATCAAGGGGAAGAACATCTCATTAAAACAATATTGTGGGCAGGGAGTGTGACTGTTTTATTGTTATAGTGTACTCTACCTATCGCTTACTACAGTGCTGTGCACATGGTGAGCGCTCAGTATATGCGATTGACTGACTGACTCTGTACTACTGCATTCTGTACTACCAACTCTGTACTGTTTCTACTACTACTAATGGTATTTGTCAAGTACTTACTATGTGCCAGGCACCGCACTAATGCTGGGATAGATATGACCAAATAAATCTGGACCCAATCCCTGTCCCTTGTGGGGCTCACAGTCTCTATCCCCATTTTCCCAGATGGGGCAACTAAGGGACAGAGATGTGGTTTGCCCAAGGTCACACAGCATACTAATGATGGAGTCGGGATAAGAACCCATCGCCTTCTGACTCTCAGGCCTGACCACTATCCTCCTTGACCTCTGTTACTCGGGGCCACTGACAATGACTCTCTGCTACATCCTATGATTGTAGTCACAGCAGGGGGGAAAAGGGTGCTCCTTGTTGGAAGGGAACATGTCTCCCAACTCTGATGAATTGTACTCCACAAAGCACTCTGTACAGTGCTCTGCACATGGTAATTGCTCAAGAAATACAACTTTTTTTTTTAATGGTATCTGTTAAATGTGGACTAGGTGTCAGGAACGAGAGAAGCAGTGTGGTCTAGCGGCAAGAACAAGGACTTGGGAGTCAGAGGACATGGGTTCTAATCCTAGCTCCACCACTTCTCTGATGTGTGACCTTGGGCAAGTCACTTGGTTTCTCTGTGCCTCAGTTACTCCATTTGCAAAATGGGGATTAAGACTGTGAGCCCCACGTGGGACAACCTGATTAACTTGTGTCTAACTCAGTGCTTACAGCAGTGCTTGGCACATACCACTTAACACACACTGTCATTATTATTATTATTATTATTATTAGGGTCTGGGGTCGATAGAAGACAGTTAAGTTGGACACAGTGCATGTCCCATATGGGGTTCACAGTCAATCCCCATTTTACAGATGAAGTAACTGAGGCACAGATAATTTTAGTGACTTGCCCAGGGTCACAAAAGGATCCAGTGGCAGAGCTGAGATTAGATCCCAGGTCATCCCCGACTCCCAGGCCCGTGCTCTATCCATTAGACAAGTCTGCTTCTCTGGGCACTTCTCAACGCTTCAAATAGATTGACTGATTTCAACACTCTGAAATTTTTCCCATTTATTGATTTTATCACCACCCAATTTAAAGCTTCTCCTCCAAGAGAGTGTGTCAGTCTGGATTTTCTGCTCTCCTAAGTAGCTTCCAATACCTGCAATTTAAATTATCTCCCCCAGAAATAATAAAATATGTGGTACTTGTTAACTGTTTACCATGGGCTAGGCACCATACTAAGTGCTGGGGTGGATATAAGCAAATTGGGTTGGACACAGCCCCTGTCCCACATGGAGTTCACAGCCTTAATCCCCATTTTCCAGATGAGGTAACTAAGGCACAGAGTTATGAAGTGACTTACCTAAGGTCACACAACAGACAAGTGGCAGAGCTGGGATTCTGACACCCAGGCCCATGTTCCCTCCATTAGAACACACTGCCTCTCAGTCTGCATAGTGGAATTCTTGGGAGGTAGATGAGCGTTACTTAAAAACAGTAATATTGTGTAAATGGCAAGCATTAAATGATGCCAAATATAACTAATGATTTTTTATGGCACTCATTAACCACTTATGTGCCAGGCACTGTACTACATACAAGATAATCAGGTTGGACACAGTCCCTGTCCCACGTGGGGCTCGCCATCTTAACCCCCATTTTACAGATGAGGTAACAGAGGAAATAGATAAGTTAAAAGGCTTGACAAAGTTGACACATCAGATATGCAAAGGAGCCAGGATTAGAACCCAGGTCCTCTGACTCCCAAGCTTGGGCTCTTTCCACCAGACCATGTTGCTTCTTATCTATGCCACATTCTTAAAATGGTCTCTAACTCTGGGAAATGAGCTCCTTTCCTGCATCATATTTTTCAACTTCTCCATTCCCTGTCCACTTTAAGGGCTGATGATATGACCAACTAATTTGTTGGAAAAATTAAAAGCATCAGTTTCTCCATCTTTTCCTCATCTTTCTTCTGCATCCCTGCTGTTTCTCAAGAGAAGACCATCTCCCAGAAAGAAGAAAGTTTGGATCACAGACTCTGAGGCAATGAAAATCTGAGCACAGCTGAGTAGGTAATGTCATCTATAAGTAATGGATTATAAAGGGATTCCCAAAACTGTCTTGGATGGAGAGCTAAATGCTGGAACACATTACCAAGGTAGTCCAAGGAAAAGGTACTAAAAGGTACTAATAATATTGAAAGCCATCTTCAAGACCTACTCCAATACCAGGGCTTGGTAGCTCATAGTCTGGGACAGGCCCACTTGTTATTGGATCTCAATCAATCAATTGATAGTATTCAGTGACAATTTACTCTAAGCAGAGTGCTGTACTAAGTGCTTGGGAAAGTATAATGGAATTAGTAATAATGATAATAATTTTGGTATTTATTAACTCCCTGTGCCAAGTACTGGTGTAGGTATAAGGTAATCAGAATCAACACAATCTCTGTCCCACGTGAGACTATGTAGGAGGGTGAATGGGCATTGAATCTCCATTTTACATATGAAAAAACAAGACAGAGATAATTTAAGTGCCTTGTCCACAGTTACACAGCAGGCAAGTGATGAAGCTGGGATTGGGATGAATTAGTGAATCAGTCAGTGGTATTTATGGAACATAGAACACTCTACTAAGCACTTGGGAGAGTACAATACAATAGAGTTAGTAAACAGATTCCCTGCCTACAAGGAGCTTAAAGTCTAGAGGAGGCGAGAGACATCAATTAAAATAAATTATGGATCTGTACATAATTTCTTAGCATTTTTGGAAGCAAAGAAATATTTTCCCTGAACCTTAGGACATTTGTGTTGTCCAAAAATAAAGTGCTAAAGAGAATATAGAGAGATAGGAGTTGTCAGTTATTAAGAAAGACCGATGATATAACCTTGTCATTAATAAGAATGTAGTATAATAGAATGATTCAACAGTGCCCAATGACTTAATCAATATTGTTTAAATCACATGTGATTTAACTTACCTTATGAAAAGGCACAATTTTATGTATCAGCAAACCAGCTGTCTAATCTACTTTTGTTTTTCAGAATACTGGCCATTGGTGGAAGTTTGTTTGCCTTAGTTCTTAATCTCTTTCATCATCTATCATTTTTTCTTACCAGCAGAGAAGGAATGGCAGGAGAGAGCCTCCAAGAATTTCATTAATGCTGCTTGTTGATGGTCTTAGAGGGAAGCATAGATTTTTCTCCAGAAACCAAGCTAATCAATCTAACACACCTTGAGAAACTTTGAGTTGATCATTAAATCTGCTTATGAGAGAAATAGTTCAAGAGAGAATTAGCTGTCCTTCACTTCAGAAAGATGATGTATCTATGGGTGAATCCCTTCCATATGCACAGGGGTGGCTAACAGGGCAGGTATGCAAACGACAACCTAAATTTTGCCCCTTGCCACAGCAATGCTTTTGTTGTTTTTAATGCCATTTTGCTGTTTTTGAGATTATCTCTTAGTGCCTGGTCTTCCTCAAAGTTCTTTATTGCTGCTTTTAGTCCATTGTGTTAATTTCACAACAGTCCACTGGTTTAGCACATTTTTGGAAACTCTGCTTCATTATGCATTTACATTGCTGATTCTGTCCTCCCCGATTGCAGCTGCCTCATTTCCGTTCATAATGTACCAGCTGCTTGAGGACTTTGCAATTTCTCCTTAATAGGTTAAGTGTTTACCATGAGATAGGCACTGTAGTTAAGATCTGGACTGGGCACAAGACAATAAGGTTGGACAAATCCATATTCCACGTGGGACTCACAGTCTCAATCCCCATTTCACAGATGATGTAACTGAGGCACAGAGAAGTTAAATGACTTGCCTAAGGTCATACAGCAGACATGTGGCAGAGCTGGGATTAGAACCTAGGTCCTCCGACTCCCAGGCCCATCCGACAAAGTTCCATTCTTCTCCAGAGATTTGTTGAGATAAATATTGCTTTGAAAATAGTGAGCCAAGAAAATTCTTGGGACAAGGATTCCTGGGAGTCTATTTTGCTATTTGATGCTGAGTATCTTTTTATAGGAGATAATGGTGAATCTGGTCAAGAAAAGGGTTGTGCTTGTAGACTGTGAGCTCCACATGGGCAGGGTTGGCATCTACTAACTACGTTGTATTACATTTTCCCAAGTGCTTAGAACAGTGTTCTGCACACAGTAAGCACTCAATAAATACCGCTGATTGATTGATATGAATTCTTTGAGAACTTCTATGTTCCTCAGCCTTACAGAAGGCTTAATCAATCATATTTATTGAGTGTTTACTGAGTACAAGATCACTGTACTAAGCACTTGGGAGAGTACAATACAACAGAATTAGTGAACACATTCCCTGCCCATAATGAGCTTACTGTCTATAGGCAGTCTCAATGTCTCTGAAATGTCATCTTGGATCACTATGCCTCTGTAATTTTCATTTGTGGAAAATTTCCTATTTGTAAAAGTCATTATGACTTCCATGAACACTTTCTTTCATCCATGTATACCAGTTATCTCTGCCAGAGAAAAAAGCAGCATGGCTTAATGCAGGGAACACAGACTTGGGAGTCAGAGAACATGGGTTCCAATCCGGGCTCCACCACTTGGGTGCTGTGTGACCTTGGGCAAACCGCTAAACTTCTCTGTGTCTGTTACCTTGTCTATAAAATGAGAATTAACACTGTGAGCCCCAGTGGGACAACATGATTACCTTGTACCTACTCCAGCCCTTAGAACAGTGCTTCGCACATAGTAAGCACTTAACAAATACCAACAGTATTAGTAAAAGAGAGTAGGGAGTTGGGGTGAAGCAGAATGGAGGCCTGGATGTGATGGGCTTCAGTGGAGTGAGCATCCAGAGAAGTGATGCTGTTCTTTCCTGTCCCAGAGGCCCATCCAGCCTAATATCAGCCTCCTAAATATAATGCCCGGGGGTTGGGTCAAGAACACGACGATTGGAAACAAGACAGACAGCCTGGTCTTTTTTCTTCCCATCTCTGCAAATGTGCCACAATTCTTCCTTTCCCCCATACTGCCACTGGATGTTTCTGAGCAGTGGTGAGAAGTATGCAGAAATTTTTTTTAGAAAAATGATCTGAGTAGCAGAATGAATGATGGATTGGAGTGGAGAGAGACAGGAGCGAGGAAGCTGATGCAGGATGACAGGAGGGATATGCAATTGCTCGAACTGGTTTGGATGAAGAGGAAGAGAAAGAAGCCGATTTAGAGATGTGTTGACGGGCTGAATATGTGGGTTGAATGAGAGGGATGAGTTGAAGAAAATGCCGAGGTTATATAGGCTTGTGAGGTGGAGATGGTGGTGGTGTTGTCTGTGTCAGCCTTCTCTCTGACCTCCCTTCCTCCTCTCTCGCCCCGCTCCGGTCTATTCTTCACTCCGCTGCCCGGCTCATCTTCCTGCAGAAACGATCTGGGCATGTCACTCCCCTTCTTAAACAACTCCAGTGGTTGCCTATGGACCTCCGCTCCAAACAGAAACTCCTCACTCTAGGCTTCAAGGCTCTCCATCACCTTGCCCCTTCCTACCTCTCCTCCCTTCTCTCTTTCTACCGCCCACCCCGCATGCTCCGCTCCTCCGCCGCCCACCTCCTCACCGTTCCTCGGTCTCGCCTATCCCGCCGTCGACCCCTGGGTCACGTCCTCCCGCGGTCCTGGAACGCCCTCCCTCCTCACCTCCGCCAAACCGATTCTCTTTCCCTCTTCAAAACCTTACTTAAAAATCACCTCCTCCAAGAGGCGTTCCCAGACTGAGCTCCTCTTCCCCCTCTACTCCCTCTGCCATCCCCCCTTTACCTCTCCGCAGCTAAAGCCTCATTTTCCCCTTTTCCCTCTGCTCCTCCACCTCTCCCTTCCCATCCCCACAGCACTGTACTCGTCCGCTCAACTGTATATATTTTTGTTACCCTATTTATTTTGTTAATGAATTGTACATCGCCTTGATTCTATTTAGTTGCCATTGTTTTTACGAGATGTTCTTCCCCTTGACGCTGTTTAGTGCCATTGTTCTTGTCTGTCCGTCTCCCCCGATTAGACTGTAAGCCCGTCAAACGGCAGGGACTGTCTCTATCTGTTGCCGACTTGTTCATCCCAAGCGCTTAGTACAGTGCTCTGCACATAGTAAGCGCTCAATAAATACTATTGAATGAAGTGTTGTCTACAGCATTGGGAAAGTTGTGGGGAGGAGAGTGCTTGGGATGGATGATAACAGATAATCAGATCAAAAAGAAAGGTATTTGCGTGGTGGAAATTATTTCACTTAAACAATATGCAGTCATTTTTCACTTGAAAGATAAAATGTTCCCATCAGTGTCAGTAAATTGTATTTATTGAGTGCTTGCAGTATGCAGAGCACTGTACTAAATGGTTGGGAGAGTACAGGGATTATCCTGCCATTAAGTGGAGAATTATTTAAAATCATTTTGGGGGTATGCTCTCTCTCTCTCTCTCTCTCTCTCTCTCTCTCTCTCTCTTTCCATCTATGTAACCATCTCATAGGCAAGTATGCGGCATATTTGGCAGTCAGTGAGTGCCATTAATATGATGCAAAGAATACTTTTGATAGGAAACCATTAATAGTAAAAGTATGTTAGTAAAATGAAAATATTATTGCCCTAAAATGATGGGGGATTTTAGGCCGAAGAAAAGAAAGTGATAACAAATCCCCAAGTGAATATGTCACTGGGTAGCTAACACCAGGACAACGCCCCCTGCAGCAGATGGCGATTGGCCATGGCTCCATTTCTAACCATATGGGTTTATTGCAGATGCAATTCTTCAGTGAATTGTGGTACCGTGTGCAAAATCTCAAGTTTCTATTTTTTTTTGCCTTTTAACCATTGGCAGAAGTATAAGCCCCTCAGGAAAGGCACACGTCCTCTAGCAACAGTTCAAAAACTAGATGCTATGACTCTGACAACTCACCAAAATCTCATGGGGAAGCACATTTTAAAGAAAGAAATGTTATCCTTTGTATTTGAAATTTGATAGTTTCAACAACAACCGTATTTCCAATCCTGTGCTTTCTAGAGCGTGTTACTGCAATACATGAATATTTGGTCCTGATATGGCCTTTATGACAACTCGGAATCTGACTTTTCACTTGGAAATGGTTGTCTTTCATTGCGGATGATGACCATCAGTAAGAATAATGGAAACACACAGTCATCAGTTAGAAGTTGCTGAAATCCCTTGTATTGGACTTATGTCCATTTCGGAGTTCTGTGAGGCTGTTTACAAGTCCAGAATCCCGAAGTACTCTTAATACTTTACATGTCTTAACACTTTACGTGAAAGCTTCCATCAAATTAAAAATGAAAATTACTATTAATGCTACCATCCATGATGTACTACTCATTGTACTGGAGTAATTATTCTGGCAGAAGTGCAATTTTGGTGCAATTTTCTTTTGATCGCTTCACTATACGTCCAGAAAAAAATTCAGCAAGCCATTTCTGGGGCTTGAGAATTCTGAATGGCTAAAATTTTTTTTAAGCAAACCATATGCTACTTTTCTCTGGCATCAGTTTTAGAAACATTTGAGTTCTGCCGGCATGAGTCTCAAATTATCATCACGTTGAACAATTGCCCTTCGTTGTTCAGCCTGGATTCAGACAGCTGGCTTCCTTCCCATCTGCCTGTTCTATCTTGAAAAATCCTCTCCAAATTTAAAATCATGTCTTTGGACACAGAAGTACCACGGATAGAGAAAATCACAAAGACTTGTCTCTTAGATATCTTCCCCAAACTCTTTAATACCGCCCAGTAGGTAGGAGGACAAATAACTGAGAAATACAGAAGGAATGAATTCCAGACATATTCCACTACCTTAATTGAATAGAACATAGAACATATTTAGACTACGAGCCCCACGTGGGACAGAGACTGTGTCCAACCTGATTATCTTATATTTATAAGAGCATTTAGTACGGTGCCTAGCTCATAGTAAACACTTTAACAAATACCATTAAAAATACTATTCATATTTGTTTTTGACAACTGTTAGCATTGTTTCTGCCACCCACTCAAACTTTTGTAGCTGTTTTTTTTTCGAAGTTTTAAAGCCCATGAGAAGTTACCAAAAGGACAAAAACATTTTTTTTTTTAATTAGGAAGACAAGTTAAAGAAACAAAAGCATGTAGCATGGCTTGAACACACACAATTCTCTGTGACTCTGGAAAAAAAATTATGAAGCCTCTAATTTCAGCTGTCAAAGAGGCTTACACTGATTTTTGTGCTCACTGAATGCCCTTTTAGGGTACTCTAAATAGAGTCTCTATTTATTTTGCTCTTGGATAATCTTTCTCAGAAGAAAGGTAATAGTCCTTTCCAGTAGGAAAATAAGAGCTTAGTTAAGGTCTGGCTAGTTGAGAGCTCATTTTGCTTCTGTTTTGAACCAAGAAAATGAAAGGACTTAGAGTGTTCCAGGGTGAGAAAATCAACGGGACTCCAAGAACCTTTAAATCACTGCTAAAACTACTATTTGCCTCTGTCCTACCTCTTTTGTTGATTAGTATCTGATCTTTCCATTTCAGCTGTTTTCTCTACCCTAAAAGGTGATTTCAGAAAACAAAGAGTGTATCATGACACAGTGAGCAACGCTTTTAGAGGCAGGATTTAAAAATCTGCAAGAAATTGAAATTATACACAAGACAAAAATAAAATCAAGCTAAAAATTTAATGGATTAACGATGACTCAGTTCCAGTTGAGTGGTGTACTTTTGCTCAGGTATCTTTAAAACAAGTTATCCTACTCTCTTATTTTTAAATGTGACAATTACTTTCACATTAAATATGTTTGGAACATTTTACAAATTTTAGTGTTTTTTATTGAAGTCTACTGAAGATCTGCAGAATGGCAGAACATTTTGACAGTTTCTCTTTTAGTTTTTGGCTCTGTGGACGGGCTTTAGGTTGCCCACCTCGGCAGAGTGACCCAATTACACCCAGGTTAGAATGTAAATGTTGAATCAGATGCCGCCAATACAGTCGCATGCAAAATGAATTAAATCAATACTCTCATTGTGATTTCTAGTGGGCATTTGTCAGTCAGTCAGTCAGTCAATCAGTCAGGCAGTCATATTTATTGAGAACACTGTACTAAGCTGTTTGAAGAGTATAATACAACAATGAGCAAGACATATTCCTTGCCCACAACAAGCTCACAGTCTAGAGGTGGGGAGGCAGACATTAATATGAATAAATGAATTACAGAGGAACAGCATGGTTTGGTGGCAAGAGCACAGGCTTGGGAGTCAGAGGTCATGCATTCTAATCCTGCTTCTGCCACTTGCCTGCTGTGTGACCTTGGGTAAGTCACTTAACTTCTCTGTGCCTCAGTTACCTCATCTGTGAAATGGGGATTGAGACTGTGAGCCCCACGTGGGACAAACTGATTACCTTGAATCTACCCCAGTGCTTAGAACAGTGCTTGGCACATAATATTTAGCAAATAGCATTATTATTATTATTATTAGATATGTATATAAGTGCTATGGGGTTGGGAGAGGAATGAACAGAGGGAGCAAGTCAGGGTGATGCAGAAGGGAGTGGAAGAAGAGGAAAGGGGGGCTTAGTCAGGCAAGGCCTCTTGGAGGAGATGTGCTTTCAATAAGATTTTGAAGTATGGGAGAATAACTGTCTGTAGGATAATAATAATGCAATAATAATGTTGGTATTTGTTAAGCACTTACTATCTGCAGAGCACTGTTCTAAGCGCTGGGGTAGACACAGGGGAATCAGGTTGTCCCACGTGGGGCTCACAGTCTTAATCCCCATTTTACAGATGAGGTAACTGAGGCACAGAGAAGTTGAGTAACTTGCCCACAGTCACACAGCTGACAAGTGGCAGAGCCGGGATTCAAACCCATGACCTCTGACTCCAAAGCCCGTGCTCTTTCCACTGAGCCATGGCATTCCAGGTTAGAGGCAGAATAAAAGCAAAGGGCTGGCAGTGAAATAGACAAGAATAGGCCTTAGGTAGTTGCTTGGTTAGAATCTTCATTGCCGATGGCCTGACAAAAATCAGCACTTCTACTTCTTACTGCTTTATCTTCCCACTGAAATGAGGTGTGGGTCAGACTTAGAAGGAGTGAAAATAAGAGTTCAGCCTATCAATCAGTCGGTGGAACTTACTATGTGGAGAACACTGTACTAAGCCCTTATGAAAGTCCAGTGAAATACAGTTGCAAATCACAATCTCCATCCTCAAGGGAAGAACTTACCATTTCTCTAAATCACCTAGGAGAGATATTTATTATTCTTTCCTCATGGATCTCCTTGGATGGAGTTTCACAACCCACCATGATCTTCCAATCAGGTGTCACCAAAGGACAGTGAGTCCTTCCCTGGATTTTTTTTTCCATTTTACCTTCATCCAATTTCTTCTTTTTCAGTCTTCAGTGAACATAGGGAACAAGTGGCAGTATTGCTGTCCCTTAAGAAACACTTGAAGGCTGTTAATAATAATGATGGTATTTGTTGAGCGCTTAGTACGTGCCAATCACTGTTCTAAGTGCTGGGATAGCTACAAGGTTATCAGGTTATCCCACGTGGGGCTCACAGTCTCAATCTCATTTAGATGAGGTACCTAAGACACAGAGAAGTTAAGTGACTTGTCCAAGGTCACACAGCTGAAAAAATGGCAGAGGCGCAATTAAAACCCATGTCATCTGATTTCCAAGCCTGGGCTCTTTCCACTGAGCCATGCTGCTTCTCTGAGCCGTTAATAAGTCGCTCCTTAATCTTTTCTCTGGATGCAACAACCTTATTTCACTTTACTTTTCATCAGAAGATATCCTTTCCATCTTTTAATAGGGTTTTGTTGTTCGTTCCAGGTTATATGACCAACACTTGACAGGGTACTCTAATACTCTGACTATTGCAGAGTAGATTAGACGGTTTGATCTCCAAGCCTCTTGAAGAAGTAGGAGGAGTGGTAGTCTAGTATAATAGTAATAATTACAGTAATAATAGTAGAGGTAATAATTGTAATATTAGAGGCAGTAGTAAAATAGTTATAATAGTAGAGCTGCCACTATGTGCAACACACTGAATTTAGTGCTTGGGAAAGTAGAACAGAAGCCTGATATATGCTCCCTGTCCACAGGTACCTTTCATTCTAATGGGGGAGCTAGATATAATGAATACATACTCTTCTCTGAGTTTAACATCCCTATTTCATTTCACTTTTCATCCAAAGATTTCCTTTCAACCTACTAATAGGTTTTTATTGTTCTCTCCAGGTTATCAATCAATCAGTTATATTTATTGAGCACTTACTACATACAGAGCACTGTGCTAAGCCCTTGGGAGAGTACAGTACAACAGAGCTAGCATTCAATCATATTTATTGAGCTCCTACTGTGTACAAAGCACTGTATTAAGCACATGGGAGAGTGCAATATAGAAACAGACACATTCCTGCCCACGGTGAGTTTACAGTCTCTAAGGGACACAGTCATTAATATAAATAAGCAATTTATAATATATAATTTAAAGACACCTACATAAGTGCTCTAGGGTTGAGAGTGCGGCAAATATCGAATGCCCAGAGATCACAGATCCAAGGGCAGAGATGATGCAGAAGGGAGGGGAGGTGGAGCAAAGAGGTTTTAATTGGAGAAGCTCTCTTGGAGAACGTGTGATCTTAATAATGCTTTGAAGGTGGCGAGGGTGGTGGTCTAGCATATACTGAGGGAAAGGGAGATCCAGACTAATGGGAGGATGTGGGAAAGAGGTCAGGAGTGAGATAGATGAGATTGGGGCACAGTCAGTAAGCTGCACTAGAGGAGCAAAGTATGTGGGTTGGGCTGTAGTAGGCCATCAGTGAGGTAAGGAAGAGAGCTGATTGAGTGACTTAAGCTGTTGATAAGGAGTTTCTGTTTGATGAGGAGATGGATTAGCATCTATTGGTAGTTTTTGAAAAGTGCAGAGATACGGACTGAACTTTCTTTAGAAAAATGATCCATGCATTCATTCATTCATTCAATAGTATTTATTGAGCGCTTACTATGTGCAGAGCACTATACTAAGCGCTTGGAATGTACAAATCGGCAACAGATAGAGACAGTCCCTGCCCATTGATGGGCTTACAGTCTAAACAGGGGAGACAGACAAAAACAATAGAAATAAATAGAATCAAGGGGATAATAGAATCAAGGGGATAATAGAATCAAGGGGATGCAGCAGAGTGAAGTCTGGACTGGAGTGGGGAGAAAGAGGGGCAAGGAGGTCAGCAAGGAGGTAGATGCAATAATCAAGGCAAGATAGGATAAGTGGTTGGATCAGCGTGGGAGCAGCTTGGATGGAGAGGAAATGGTGGATTTTAGCAATATTGTAAAGATAGAACTGACAGGATTTGGTGATAGACTGAATATGTGGGTGTAATGAGAGAGATGAGTCGAGGACAATGACAAGGTT
Organism: Ornithorhynchus anatinus; assembly: GCF_004115215.2. Lineage (NCBI taxonomy): Eukaryota > Metazoa > Chordata > Mammalia > Monotremata > Ornithorhynchidae > Ornithorhynchus > Ornithorhynchus anatinus. The sequence continues at coordinate 24,825,418 of NC_041741.1, read as the reverse complement.
AAGGACTTATGAGAGAGGAAGGATAGTTGTATTGTCTACAGTGATGCGAAAGACGAGGGAAGGACAGGCGGGAAGATAAGGAGTTCTGTTTTGGAAATGTTTAGTGTGAGATGTCGGCAGGATATCCGGGTAGAGATGTTCTGACAGCAGGAGGAAATGCAAGAATTCAAGGTAGGAGAGAGGTCAGGGCTGGACATGTAGATTTGAGAGTCAGCTGCATAGAGATGGTAGTCCAAGTCAAGAGAGCAAATATTTTCTCAAAGGGAGTGTGTGCAGATGGAGGACAGAAAGGGACCTGGACCTGAGCCTTGAGATTCCCACATCTAGAGGGTGAGAGGCAGAGGGGCTAGTAGTTTTAGTGGTTGAGGTAGTGATAATTGTACAAACATACACACTCACATATAAGCAGACAAGTTCTGATGATGTAGTGGTAGATGTGGTTGTTGGATTGATATGCCTCATGTTTAGGGGATGTAATCATAGAAGGCTTACTGGAGAAGGTGGGATTTTAGGAGGACTTTGAACATAGGGAAAGCTTTGTACTTTTGGGTTTATGGGGAAGTGAAGAGGGGATTTCCAGGTTGGGGAAATGGGATATTTCGGGTGGTGAATATCCCAGGACGATATTAGCATTTGCAAAGCAATGTAGAGAAGCGGCATGGTGTAGTGGATAGAGCAAGGTCATAGGTTCTAATCCCGGCTCCGCCACTTGTCTGCTGTGTGACCTTGGGCTCAGGTCACTTCATTCTCTGGGCCTCAGTTACCTCATCTGGAAAATGAGGATTAGGAGTGTAAGCCCCATGAGGGAAAGAGACTTTGTCCAATCTGATTTGCTTGTATCCAGCCTAGCAATTAGTACAGTGTCTGGCACATAGTAAGCGCTTAATAATGCCATTATTATTATTATTGACTCACCTTCAGGGCCTGGTCAGCTTTGTCCCCCAGATGTTTCTCTGTTCATATATCCTTAACCAATTTTCCCCTATCATGTAGTGTTTGCTTATCATCTCTAAATGCACTTGTCCCTATTGAGTTTCATTCTCTTTTTTGCAGGATTGCTTTTCCAATTTGTATCCCCTTGAATTCTACTCGTGCTTTCTAAAGTGTTAGTACCCTTTCCTAATTTAGTATCATCTTCATATTTGATAATCATGCTCTCATTTCCTGCCTCCAGGTCATCCATTGGTGACAGTATTTGAATCAGATCTCTTCAGGAAATTGAAATAGCAACAGTGATTTACCCTCTCAGTGTAGGAAGGGAGATCAGAGCTTAAGCATTTTGGAATAAACTACTCCCTCGTTAGATTTCTGCAAAATATTTTTTATGTTCAATATTCAAAGTCTAGCGGACAGTTGCCAACATGCTGTACATAAATGCTTGATGGATTGATTTGGTGCAGAGGAAAATTCACCCATATTCTCCATTTCATCTCAGCCATTTTAGCACTCTTAAGCATCTATTAGCTTATTTATTCATTATCCTGTGTTCATTATTTTCAATAAATGAAGTCAGTGAGGACTGAGAGGAAGGTCACAGAACTAGGAGCCAGAAAAGCCAGATTCTACTCCCTCCCCACTATTTGCCTGCAAGTAAACCTTGGGCAAAACACTCAGCTTCTCTGTTTCTCATTTCCCTCATGAGCAAAATGGGAATAACATTACTGTTGTCCCCCCTTCTTAGCCTTTGAGTCTCATATTAAACAGGGACTGGGTGAGGTTTGATTATTTTGTATGTTCCACAATGCTTAGCACATTGTTTGGCTCATAGTAAGCTCTTAATAACTACTATCTTCATTATTATTTTTATATCTACCCTCAAATACTTCAACTATTGTACTTTCACCAATTTACCTCTTCTGTATTCTCCATTATAGTGTGTGCTGCATCAGTTCGAGGATCACATCTTTGACTTCTTTTGTGTCTCCCCCAAACATGTAGTAAAATAATAATAATAATTGTGATATTTGTTAAGTGCTTACTATGTGCTGTACTAAGCACTGGGGTGTATTCAAGCAAATCGGTTTGGACACAGTCCCTGTCCCATGTGGTGCTCACATTCTCTCAATCCTCATTTTATAGATGAGATAAATGAGCCACAGAGAATTGAAGTGACTTGCCCAAGGTCACACAGCAGACAAATGGTGGAGACAGGATTAGAATCCAGGACTTTCTGACGATAGCTTCTGACCATCTGGATGGTTACAGCAAAGATGATCCTCCCCTCAACCCATCAGTCAAACATTCAGTGGTATTTAGTGAGCTCCTACTAAGAGCAAAGCACTTTTCAAACACTGCAGAAAGTATAATACAAATCAAGTTGGGGATAGGATCCCTGCCTACAGGGACCTTATGGTATAAAGAGGGAGATTGAAATTAAAATAAAACACAGACAAAAGAAACAGTAGCATATAAGGATATTTACATAAGTGCTGAGGGGCTGGGGTGAGTATCAAAGTATGTGAGGGATTATATCACTTCCTAGTGCATATTTGACAAAGAAGAGAGGCTGGGTGGATCCATCCATTCATTCATTCAATTGTATTTACTGAGAGCTTACTGTGTCCAAAGCACTCTACTAAGCGACAGATGAAAGGAAGGTTTAGTAAGCCAAGGACTTCTTGAATAGATGTGATTTTAGGAGGGCTTTGAAGGTGGGGAGAGTGGTGGCATGCCATATGTGAAGGGTAAGGAGTCCTAAGCCCAAGGGAGGCTGTGGGCAAAGGGGATCAGTGGCAAAATAGATGAGATCACAGTACAGAGAACAGGTTGGCATTAGTGGGGTGAAGTAGGCAGGTTGGGTTGTAGTAGGAGATGAGCAAAGAAAGGTAGGAGGGAGAGAGATGGTTGAGTGTCGAAAGCCAGGGGTAAGGAGTTTTGGATTGATGCAGAGGTGGCTGGACACCCATTGGGTGTTTTGAGGAGAAGTGAGATGTGGAACTGTGTCTAATTCCCATCTGTGTATTTTTTCTCAGAGCTTAGAACAGTGCTCTGGAACCACAAACCTCTTAATAACTGCTACTACTATTACTATTGTGACCACCATGATTACTACTTCTAAGATCATATTAAACTTTGTGAAAACAAATTTTAACTGCTTTCCATTGCTAGAAGGAAGGGCAGTTGGAAGACAGCTCAGGTCAAAGAGGCCAAGAAAATGACTATTCTTCAGATAGAATGCACTGAGCACTGTGCATATCTCATCCAGACAGGTTAAGCAGGTCTCAAGTTGGTAAACACTTGGACTGTGTAGAGGCCTGAAGGAAAAATAGAAAAGTTATAAAAATCGGAAATTGAGCCAGATTACTAAAGGAATACTGTCTAGAGGCTGAATCAGAAAAATGTACACTGGAAAGAAATATTCCTAAAAAGTAGAGTATTAGCATGGCCTAGTAAAGCACACAGGCCTGAGAGTCAGAAGACCTGGGTTCTAATCTCGGCTCTATCACTTGTCTGCTGTGCAACCTTGGGCAATTTACTTAATTTATCTGTGCCTCAGTTACCTCCTCTGTAAAATGAAGCTTAAATCCTCCTCCCTTTGACTTAGACTGTGAGCCCTTGTGGGACAGAGACTGTGGCCAACCTGATTATCTAGTATCTACCCCAGCAATTAGTAAAGTGCCTGGTACATAGTAAATGCTTAATTCATCAATCAACCAATTATTTTTCTTGAGTGCTTATTGTATGCAGAGCACTATTCTAAACGTTTGGGAGACCACGATACAACAGAGTTGGAAGACACGTTTCCACCCCAGAATAAGTTTACCATCTAGAGGGGAGACATTTATGTAAATAAGTGATTTATGGATATGTACATAAGTGCTGTCAGGCTGAGGGAGGGATGAATAATGGTGCAAAACCAAGTGGAAGAATGACAAAGAAGGGAGTGCAAGAAGAGGTTATGAGGGCTTGTTTGGGGATCGCCTCTTGCAGGAGATGTACTTTTAATAAGGCTTTGAAGGTGTGGAGAGTGATCCTCTGTTGAATGTAAAACGAGGGAGTTCCAGGCCAAAGGCAGGCTGTAGGTGAGGGGTCAGTGATGAGGTAGATGAGATGGAGATACAGTGTATAATTTGGCACTATGGGAGCAAAGGGTGCAGGTTGGGTCACAGTAGAAAATCAGGGAAGCAAGGTAGGAGGTGGCAAGGTGAACGAGGCCTTTGAAGCCTATGGTAAGGAGCTTCTAATTGATGCAGAGGTGGATGGGCAACCATTGGAGGTTTTTGAGAAGTGCAAAGACCTGCAGGGAATGATTTTATAGAGAAATGATCTGGGCACCCGAGTGAAATATGGAGTGAAGTGGGGAAAGAGAGGAGGCAGGAAGGTCAGCAAGGAGGCTGATAACAGTAGTCAAAGAGAGATAAGGTAAGGCTAACAAATGCCCTTAAAACTCAAATAGGGATGACGTTCCTTGGGAAGAAGTGGAAGGAAATCACCTAAACCAATGGTCCTTTCCTGCAAAAAAATTCCCTCCATTGGTCCCGTTTAGCTGCCGATGTCCTTGAATTACAACTCACTGTAAAGGAGTTTAGATTTCAGGCTAAATGTTGGAAAAGTGAGGAGCTTGTTATTTCTACCTTGTTTATTCTGGGAATGATTGGAATTGTACTGGCAAGATCCAGGTGGCCTCTGCAGATTGACAATATGTCATTATCTTGGATCTTTTACAAAGCAACCTCTCTCAATAGTGCCCAAACCTGACAAGCGCATGGCACAAACAAACCAGAGTTTTTCAAAGTCTGGAAGAACTGCCTACCTTATTAGTCTCTCCTCCACACAGCGAGCACCTTGAATGATTTCAAAAAGATTGATTTTTGATGTTACGGCGCATTTAATCGTGACTTGGAAAGTTTGAAAGTGTCTGGGAGGATTTGCTCCTTTCTCAGTGGATTGGAAATCTATTAGTGTGTAGCTGAGAGGTCACTATGAATATCAGTGAAGAGTGCTTGTCAAATCCCAGGATGCAAATTGTGATGGGATGTGCCAAACTCCTGCACTTCTAAGACACCATGCTCACTCTAACAGCGCTTGAAGTAGGGAAACCACATTCTAATGAGCATTTTACTGCCTTTACAGCTTTTTCATGTTGTGGATAAAATGTTCTCATCTGTGAGAAAATGACCCTGCCTCATAGGTAGGTTTAAAAATCACTTGACCCACAGAAATTTTCACCCTCTTGAAAATTTTTCACTAGCCTCATTCACAATGAGCAATTCCATCCCAAATCCCATCTAGTGAATTTGCTTCCTATTATTAAATATTTGATTTTCTTCTCTTGGGCTTATAGCATAAATAGTGGATAAATGCCTTTTTCCACTTGCCTGACTTAAATCCCCCAATAATCTCCAGAATTTTTCTGTATCATTATTTTCCCTTTTAAAAAAGACTCTAGCATTTCACCAGAGAAGACCTAGATTGGCTCCATTTGAAATTATTTGGCTCCTTAGCTCCCATTGGCAGAGTACCCATAAGTGGAGAAATCGCCATGGCCCTATGGAAAGCGTAAGGGCCTAGGAGTCTGGGGACCTATGTTCTAATCCCTGCTCTACCTCTTGCCTTTGTGTGGCCTTGGGCAAGTCACTTAGTTTTTCTGACTTTCAGTTTCCTCATTTGTTAAATGGAGGTTAAGTACCTGTTCTTCTTCTACCTTAGATTGTATGTCCCATGTAGGACAGGAACTGTGTCTGACCTGACTCAGTATTTAGCACAGTGCTTGGTGCATAATAAGTATTTGACAAAAACCACTGTTATAGTAATAATAACACTGATGATATTTGTTAAGTGCGTTCTATGTGCCAAGCACTGTTCTAAGCACCGGGGTAGATACAAGGTAATCAGGTTGTCCTACGTGGGGTTCACAGTCTTAATCCCCATTTTACAGATGAGGTAACTAAGGTGCAGAGAAGTTAAATGACTTGCCCAAAGTCACACAGCTGACAAGTGGCAGAGCCGGGATTAGAACCCATGACCTCTGACTCCCAAGCCCGTGCTCTTTCTACTAAGTTATTTTGCTTGAAAATATTTATTCCTATGTACGTTGGACCCATTTGATCAAATTAATCAATGTAATTTTTTGAGAGATTATTATGCCCAGAGCACTGTAGTAAGCATTTAAGAGACTACAATACAACAGAATTGATAGATATGATCCCTAATCAAAAGGAGCTTAGAGTTTAGAAGAGGACACAGACAGTAAAATGATAGGGGAAATGGCAGAATGTATGGATATATACTTAAGTATTATGAGGCAGAGGTTGGGGTGAATATGCTCTTGGGGGGGTAGAGAATCAAGTGCATAGGTATCTAGAGGGAGGACAAGTAGAGAAAATGAGGGCTTAGTGAGGGAAGGCCTCTTGAAGGAGATGTGATGGCTTTGAAAATGGGAAAGTGATAACGTGTTGTATATGAAGGGGGAGGGGGGGCCCGACCAGAGGGTAGATGTGAGAATTGGTTTGGTGGTGAGATGGAGAAGATTAAGACACAGTGAGAAAGCTGGTGCTACTGTGACAAAGTGTGTTGGCTGGTCTATGGTAGGAGATCAGTGAGGTAAAATAGGAGGAGGAGAGCTGAACAGAGCTAATAATGATATTTGTGGTATTTGTTACATGCTTACTGCGTGCCAGACAGTGGACTAAGCTCTGGAATAGGTACAAGTTCATCAGGTGGGACACAATCCTTGTCCCTCTTGAAGTCACAAAGGGAGAGGACAACCAGGTGAGAATACCGAGAAGCAGTGTTGCCTAATAAAATAGATCTTGGGGCTGGAAATCAGAAGGACCTAGGTATTAATCCCAGATCTGCCACCTGTCTGTTGTGTGACCTGGGGCAGGTTGCTTCGTTTCTCTGTGCCTCAGTTACCTCATCTATAAAATGGGGATTAATACTGTCAATCCAGTGTGGGATATGGACTGTGTCAAATCTACCCCACAATATCTACCTCAGCACTAAGTACAGTGCCTGGCATATAGCAAATGCTTAACAAATACTATATAAAAAAGACATTTAATCCCGATTTCATGGATGAAGGAACTGAAGCACAGGAATGGTAAGTGATTTTTTTACTGTGTGCAGAATGATACACAGGTGGGAGTTAGATGGTCCCTGTCTCTCAAAGGATCACAATCAATCATATTTACTGAGCACCTACTTTGTGCAGAGCACTGCACTAAGGATTGGGATAGTACAATACAACAAAATTAGCAAACACTTTTCTTGACCTTAAGGAACTTGCAGTCACAATCTAAGAATTTAAAAGGGGAGAGGGGACTGGAAACAGATATATAAGAAGCAATGAAACAATAAATCAGTACAAAAACAGGGACCAGTACACAAAATAAAACCAAAATCAGCAGGGTGCTGTGGTTGAAGGAGAAGAATTACAGGCTCCTGGTGGCTCAGAGCCTAATGGACACCCTTAGCACAACAACTGTTAAAGCAGGGACCAGTCATCTTGGGGGTTTCGTAGAGGCCTCCTGCTGCACATGCTGATCTCCTTCCCACCAGTGGGTTGAAGTGACACCAGAGTGGTAGCTTAGAGGCCAAGAGTTAATGGAGCAGTGGTGGAGGGTAAAGTGAGTTAAGGTGTCATGATGCAGAGGGGACACTGAAAAAAGATGAATTAATGAAAAGGCTTTCTTAGCAAAAGGAAGTTGTGACAGGTTCGACATTCATACTGAACCAAGAATTTATCAACAGGAAGCAAAAGATGAGTCTTAAACTACTCAAATTCACTTCTAAGGGGACAGCAGAACAGTATAGCAGACAATCCAGGGAATCATCAAACTGACTGGATAAATCAACTTGCATGAGTTCATTGAGGCCTACTAGAAAGATCTCAGTTCTGGGAATCAGAGGACCTCAATTAATCAATCAGTCAATGGCATCTACTTAACACTTACTGTGTTCACAGCACTGTACTAAGCATTTGAACCGTACTTTCCTAATGCTTAGTACAGTGCTCTGCCCAAAGTAAGTGCTCAGTAAATATGATTGAATGAATTTGAGAAAGGACAATACAGTAGAGTTGGTAGACAAAATCCTTGCCAACACAGAACTTACTGTTTCTATGGGGAGACGGACATTAAAATAAATTACAGATAGATGAAATAGTAAGATATAAGGATATTTATAATTGCTGTGGGATACTCCTGTGTCTCAAAGCAGTTAAGTCAAGTGTGTAGCGGATGAGGAGGAGAAGGCAAATAGAGGAAATTAGGTCTTATTCAGGGAGGAGGAGCTGGGATTTTAGGAGGCCTTGGAGAGTGGGGAGATGGTAGATTGCTGGATATGAAGGGGGAGTGAGTTCTAGGCCTGATGGAGGACATGGACAAGGGGTTGGTTGTAGGAGTAACAAGACTGAGGTATAAAGAGCAGGTTGGTGTTAGAAGAGTGGAGTGTGTGGATCAGTTCGTAGTAGGAAATCATCTATAAACACCTGTTCTCTTCTTACTTGGACTACGAGTCCCATATCCAGACAGGATATCCAGACAGGTACTGAGTTTGACATGCTTATCCCTTATCTACCCAAGTGCTTAGTACAGTGCTTGACATATAGTAAGTGTTTAACAAATACCATGGTGATCATTATTTTCAGTGCACACTGCTAACAGACCACTGAATAACGAACTGAGTTGCAGCATGGCCTAGTCGACAAAGGATGGGCCTGGGAGTCAGAAGGACCTGGGTTCTAATCCCCGTTCTGCCAACTGCATGTTGTGTGACCTTGGGTAAGTGGCTTAACTTCTCTGTGCCTAGTTTCTTCAACTGTAACATGGGGATACCTGTTCTCCTTCTTACTTGGACTGTGAGCTCCATGCAGATAGGGACTGTGTCCAACTTAATTAACTTGTACCTACCACAACACAAAAAATAGTATTTACCACACAGTAAGCACTTAAATGTCATTTAAAAAACCCAGCCTGCTATGATCAGGTTTAATTTAGGATTAGTGAAACCACTAGGCTCATTCATTTTTTCAAAGAAGTTCTTTTCCAGTGAGGTCCACACTGAGATTTGATCAACTCATAATCTAAATCCTTCATAGGGAGTCATAGGTGGGAAGACAATATTTCTGGGAAGATGAAAGCATAGTTGATGAATTGGGCCCTCAAGTTCCTTGGCCAGTAAAAAGACACCTTACATAAAGAAAAAAGAAAAGGGAACAATGATTTCTACCACAATCGAAAATGTAAGATTACCAGAAACCTCAAATAACTGAGATCTCTTCCTGCAGACATCTCACACATTCTTGTAAGGTGTCAAAAATGTGGTTCTTTTCAGACTCTTGCACTATAAATAAAGCACTAACTTCGAACAGGTGCAAAGCAATTGTTCCTGCCACAAGCCATCGTCAGAGATAGTGGAGAGGTAAGCCTTAATTTGTCTTTCATTAAGTAAAATGCAGTCTAATTTCAGCCTGTGTGGGTTAAATGCTGCTCATATTTACATTTCAGATTAGCTATTCATGATCCTGTTCAGGGACAGTATTATCACCCTTAGTTTATTCTTGTGGATTGTCTGTCCATTAGAACCTTTGTTAAGTCTCTGCTTCTTTCATGTTCCATTCTATGAAGCACTTCTCCTGTTGAAAGACCCTATTTCTTGCAGTGTTGTGCTTGTAGTGAAGAATGACGTAGCAATTTAGGTGTTATGGAAATCCTTTCATTGAGGTTATGTCATTTTTAAATCAGTTACTTTTGAATTGACCATTCAGGGAATCCAAAACATAACTAGAAGACCAATTTTTAATCGGGGCTCAGGTAAAATTGGTAAAATTTGCTTTGTTTTTTTATTTTGCTATTTAATAACTACCTGTTAATTTTAAATAAATACCCTGGAATGTGTAAAATGTGGTCATTGCCAAAGAACTAAACCTTACTCATATCATTTTCATCCTCATAATAACCCTGTGAAGTGTGTATAAAGGCAAGCATTATTATCCCCAATTTGCATTCATTCAATAGTATTTACTGAGCGCTTACTATGTGCAGAGCACTGTACTAAGCACTTGGAATGTACAATTCGGCAACAGATAGAGCAATCCCTGCCCAATGACGGGCTCACAGTCTAAACCTAATTTTTATCGTCAACATTCACCATTATCATTACAGAAGCAGCATGCCCTAGTGGAAAGAGCAGAGGCTTGGGATTCAGAGGAACTGGGTTCTAAATCCATTTCTGCCATGTGTCTGCTATGTGACTTTGGGCAAATCACTTCATTCCTCTCTGCCTCAGGAACCTCATCTGTAAAATGGGGATAAAGCTGTGTCTGACCCTGATTATCTTGTATCTAGCCCATTGGTTATTACAGTGCCTGGCACATAATAAGTGCTTAACAAATACCACTAGTATTAATTACTGAGTGCCTTCTCAGAATAGAGGACTGTTACAAATAAATAAAACAATCATGGCCTCTATCCTCTAGGTTCTGAATATCTCATAATAGAGGCAGCAAAAATGAATGAATTATAAAATAGTACACTCCAGAAGTATAGCAGTACAAATACCAATAATTCATTAATTCATTCAACTATATCTTTTTTCATCACTTATTGTGTGGAAAGCACTGCACGAACCTCTTGAGAGAGGACAATATAACAATAAACAGACACATTCCCTGCCCACATCTTACTATGTTCAAAAGATCTGTAAAAATTTGCATAATTATGGAGTTGATGGAGGATTAGAATTGGGGATGTATTGGTGGGGGTAAAGAAGAAAGAAGGGGAGAATCTGGAAAAGATTTTCCCACAGAAGGTATATATTTAGTAGAGCTTTAACTAGGATTAGAGTAGAAAGATTCCTCTACTGCTATGGTTAATTAAAAAAAAAAATCAATAGGCCTTTCAGGCATGTTAAGGATTAGGATGGGTGTTACTGCAAAATACACAGTTTACATGATATGTATAATGGGGAGGAGAGTTCTGTCCCAGGTGATCGATGGAATTTTTGAGCACTTACTATGGGCAGAGCAGTGTACTCTTGGGGGAGTACAACACAATAGAGTTGGCACATGTTCTTTGCCCACCACAAGCTATAGTTCTGAAAGAAAAAATAAAATATACAGCTTATTTCAGAAATCTGTCATGTAGGACTGCACATTTTTTCCTTTTTTATATCTCTCACCTTCACCCCAGTATTATTTTTCAGATGTGAACACTGTCTTTGAAGGAAAAACAAAACAAGAATAAATTTTATCACCAACAACATCAGATTTTCTCAATATAGAGGAGGGATGCCAGTATGGCCAGTATCATCCTGCAGTGAAAATACATTTGTATCACATCCTGACACCTGGACATTCCAGTTTATAGACAATCACCATGTGTCAAATAGTCCTGGACAGAGGCTGCCTCACTGATATAGTCCTCATTGACTGTGGCATGTGTTCAACTTGTTTTCCTAACCCCTGGAACTGTACTAAGACAGTGGTCCTAGGAGAGGCAAGTGGTTCTGTTTAATATTTCACCCTGGCTGCATCTTCATCACTTTCTGCAATGATTAGACAGTTAGCAGTTACTGGATAAGTCCACATATCAGCCCCCAACTCCGGACAATGCAGCAAACATCTTTAGTACCATGGAGCAATCTTTTGACTTTAATCCCAGTGGATTTCCTCCAAAATGTTAACCCAAAGATTTTGAAGCCCCTTTAGCATTTAATGGAAGGGATTTCCCAGGTGACAGGGGAAAGGAGAAATTACTCTGAACACTGTCTCAAAGGAACAAGCAAAATTACAAAGATAAACTGTGCAATTGTGCTTTTTGTGTCTTGTTTCCTGAAGATGCAAGCTGCAAACAAAAAGTAAATCTATGTAGAAAAGAGGTCATTGGTTTGATGTTAATTGGGGGCAGTTTTATTGTCTAGCGATTCATTGCTCTGTCACCTATTCAGATTGCTGATTTAATTGGAAATGAGAAATGGAAAAGTGTATTTGTGGATAAGCACCCCCACTTCCATATGTTTTTGTTTGGCACTGAACACGAAAGTGGAAAGTCAAAGAATGGAAGAATACAAAAATATGTATGTCTAGGGAGAACTCTCTGGTACGTGCTGCTTCTTTTCTGGTAGAGAAGCAAAATGGCGTAATGGATAGAGCACAGTCCTGGGAGTTAGAATGTCATGGGTTCTAATCCCATCTCTGCCACATGTCTGCTGTGTGACCTTGGGCAAGTCATTTCACTACTCAATGCCTCAGTTACCTCATCTGTAAAATGGAGATTGAGACAATGAGCCCCATGTGGGATAGGGACCATGTCCAACTCGATTTGCTTGCCTCCAACCCAGTGCTTGGCACATAGTATGCACTTGAATACCACAGTTATTATTATGTGACATACTTACTTTGCTTATGAGCATTAAATATCTGTTACTAATATTAATCATCAAGAAAATTAACTTGCAACTTACTGTTTCTAGTGTATCACCAAGCAACTACATCTCACTATAACTTGAGAATATCTGAAAATAAATTTGACTTTACTTCAAAATTACTAGTCAAATCGAATCATGTCTGATGCCTGAGACACATATTAGGTGTGCTATCAGATTATTTCATTTCTCAGCCTTGATTTCTTAAAGTCAAGTCAATCAGTTAAATAAAAATGTAAAAATAAAAAGAATAATCAAGAATGTTTAAAAGTCTGATAACTATCTATTGTAAGCCCCCTGAGGGCAGGGGCAATATCTTTTGATTCTGGTGTACTCTCCCATGAGCACAGTAATAACTTTGCCTACAGATAATGCTCAATGAATACAGTTAACTTCACTGAACCTGAGGATGTTTGACTAGAAGATGTTGAATTTTATATTCCCTTTTAGAGGAAGGCACAAAACTTCATTCTGGTCCTCCTTAGCTAAAGATGTTAACACTGCTGCTAAGAGGCAACATGGCCTAATGAAAAAACCCTGGGCCTGAGAGTCAGAGGACCTGAATTCTGCTCCTGACTCTGCCACAACCTTGTTGTGTGACCTTGTTCAAGTCACTTAACTTCTCTGAGCCTGAGTTCCCTCCTCTGCAAAATGGGGGGGATTCAATACCTGTTCTTTGTCTTACTTAGATCGTGGGACTTGGTTCTCTTATATCTACCCCAGTGCTTGATACATAGTAAGCTTTTAACATATATTATCAGTATTATTAGAGATCAGAGTTGACAACACCACTATCCTTTCCTGTTTCTGAAGCCTGCAGCCAGGCGATTTTCCTTTTCTAGATTCTCTATTTACATGCCCATAGTCAGTATTTACTAAGCACTACTAATTTTTCCTCCCGAAATCCTCTTTTCTCCCTACCTCTCCATTCAAACAGATACCACACCAGCCTAGGCACTTATGGTATCCTGACTTGACTACAGCATCAACCTCTTCACTGCATTCAGGCTCTCTCTTCTTATGTCTGTTGTAATAATAATTGAGTAATTGTGGTATTTAGATTGTAAGACCCTACTACTAGGCTGTAAGCTCATTGTGGACAGGGAATTTGTCTCCCAACTCTGTTATATTGTTATATTGTTCTCTCCCAAATGCTTAATACAGTGTTCTGCAAACAGTAAGCTCTCAATAGATATGATTTATTAATTGCTTAGAAAGCACCAAGCACTGTACTAAGCACTGAGGTTCATACAAAATAAGCACACTGGACATGGTCATTGTTACACATGGGGCTTAGAGTTGAAACACTCTCCCAAACCCCTAGCATAGTGCTCTGCACACACTATTTAATTTGATAGATTCATTGACTCATTCACTCTGCTGTCTGAATCATTTTCCTAGAGCATCGTTCTACAGTCTCTCGAGTTCTAAAGAAACCTCTCGATAATCACCCATTCCTCTCCACATCTTGCAGCAATATTGAACATTTAGTTTAAGACACTCAATCAGCTCTTTTCTTCCAACTTATCCAATTCCTTCTGCTACAACACTCTAGCTCACATTCTTTGCTCCTCTCAAACTAGCCTACTCACTATGCCACCTTCTCATTTCTGTTACTGCAGAACTCTTTGCTCAGTTTCCCTGTCTGGAACTTCCTCCACCATCAAATTGTTTAGACCGTGGCCCTCTCTATCTTCAAAGAGGTCTTCCCTGATTAATTTCTTATCTCCCTAAAATAACATTCTGCTGACTACCATCTCAGCGTCTCAGTCATCTAGGAATCATCGGCAACAATAAGCTCCACATAATTCAAGTATTAAGGCGAGGTAACTGGAAATAGCAACTACAGTCACAAACTGAAGAACATTCTTTTTGTGTTCACAACCCAAAAGTTGTGTTACTTTGCATTTGACCCCACTATTCAGGCTGCAAATTTTAGATGATGTTCCAACTCAGCTATACTGCGACAGCACTGAAAAATCTATCTTCATTTTCTGAATCTTGCCTCCTGCTTATAGGAAATAAACTGTAACAAAAAAGAAAATCCTACACTGAGACTGCAGCTGGAAAGTACCAAAATGGCTTTTTTTTTCTCAACAGAAGCAAAACACATGAATTAGAATAGATCTGTGGGTAGCAGGAAGTCAGAGGTGACAAACAGCTCAGGGCCAATTTCCCGGCAGAATCGATGCTGGGATTATCAATGAACATCACATTTATAAACCAGAAAGCTAAAGGATCTTTTGGAAAAGCAAAAATAAGGAAGCAGAAGAAAAAAATACTCTTCTCTCTACAAATCTTTATGGAATTGTCAGCAATCTCAGTTCCTTCGTCTTTTCAATTGATCAACACTTTTCTTGTTTTGTGGCTCCTTTAAGAAAAGACACTAGTACAGCTCCATTCCCTACTAATTTATCAAAGGCACTTGGAGTTGGTAGCCACAGAGTGGGAAGAATTTTGGTGAATGTGCTCTGAGGATCAATCCGTCAATCAGTCGGTGGTATTACTGAGTACTTACTGAATGCAGAACACTGTACTAAGCTCTTGGGAGAGGACAGTACAATACAGTTGAAAGATTTGATACCTGCCTACAAGGATCCTACAGCCTAGTACAGTTCCTCAGCATTTAGTACAGTGCCTTAGTGCTTAGTACAGTCCCTGGCACATAGTAAGTGCTTAACAAATGCCATTATTATTATTATTATTATTATTATTGACAAGGGTCAGAAAGGTGGGGGAGGAGGGAGAGATAGTTAAAGATAGTGGAAATGGGAAAGTATAAAGATATGCACATAAATCCTCAGGGTGATTTTTTTTAAATGGATAAATCAAAATCTCCTGAAAGTTGAAGAATAAGATGGTCATTCAAGCAATTTGTCAAAGAGCTGCTTCTTTTGTGTCATTTCTAGCTGTGCACATCATTGAATTGCTGAAATGTTTCTTCCAAGGACATAGGGTGATTTAGCAGGGTATCAAAACTTGGTTTAATCCCATTATATATCTTCCTTATTTTAGGAGAGTATGAGAGCCCTTCAAATGTTAAAAGCTTTCTAGCATACAAAAGAAGAGTTAAAGTAGGTTGCTGAGAATGGAGAGCAACAGCAGAAGCTGAAATAATTAGTTTGCTGCACCGATAAATAGTTAGTTATATAAAATGTGCACTACATACCTCATTTATCAGAAAAACGTCTCAATGCTAGTTGAATTGTGGATTGGTGAGTGAAGAAATATAATTTACTTTTCTAATAGATAAAATAATTTTGCCATTTAAAACTGTACTTGATGATTATATACTGAAATAAGACAATTCTGCATGCAAGTGGACTGAATTTAGCCATCCTAAGAAGGTGACAAAATTCTTACATTTATCAGAGAAAGAAGCTTTCTTATTTAATAGCTTTAAGATATGAGACTCTAAAAGAATTACTATGACCTGACCACCTGCATATTCACGGACTATCTTTTACCAAACAAGAAGAAAACAAAGTGAAAGATTCAAATTTCATGTTATATATAAGGTAGACAAAAAAAAACAAACAACCAACAACTTTTCTAATATGTCAGCATTTAAGTCTTTGTGGGTAGGTAATGTGTTTTTGCCAATTCTACATTGTAATCTCCCAAGCACTTAGTATAGTTCTCTGCACACAGAAAGTGCTAAATAAATATGATTGATTGATCAGTTGATAAAATGGAAACTGCTAATGGAAGTGTCATCTCTCATCTGTAATCTTCCAGATCAAGTCCCTATGGAGCAATCACTGGAGGTTCTTGAGGAGTGGAGAAACATGGACTGAGCATTTTTCTAGAAACACACATGAGGAAACTGAAACATACAGAAGTAAAGTGACTTACCCAAGATCACACAGCAGAAAAGTGGCAGAGCTGGGATTAGAACCCAAGTCTTCTGATTCCCAGGTCCCTGTTCCTTCCAGTAGACCATGCTTTACTTATTCTAAGAAGGAGGGAGAACAGGTACCTACCCACATTTTCAGATGGGGAACCCAAGACATTAAAAAATTAAATGACTTGACCAAGGTCACACCACAGGCAAGTGGGGAAGCTGGAACTAGAGGAAAGAGTCTCTTGACTAAGTTTGGGCTCTGTCCACACTGCCCCCCGCCATTCTTCACCCCTTGCCTTCCTCCCCTGAAAGATGAGGAAGCTGTGGAGGAAGGAAAGGAGGAGAGAAGAGAGAGGCAGCAGTTTGATTAACTTTCACCCTGATTAAAATTCTCTCAATAATATCAAGCCTTTTGTTACCTTCTCCTTTCACTTCTGGGGTACTAAACCTCCCTCAACCAAGAGAAGCACCAACATTCCTCCCTAGGGAAGTGTGATGCTTAAAAGGGTAAGGATAGTCCATGAATATCTGAGGGCAGGGATGGAAATGAATGCATATCAACCCAAAGGGTGGGCTAACAGAGCTGGGATGAAGTGGGCAGGAGTGGAAGTAATTAGCATCCATTAAGGCTGGGACCCCGCCTCCAGAGAGGTGCCTGAGACATGGGGCAGAGAGAATCCTGGCTCCAGCATGTGACAGCTATGTGACCTTGGGCAAGTCACTTAACTTCCTTGTGCCTCAGTTATGTCATCTGTAAAACAGGGATTAAGAATGTGAGGCAGGGTCTATGTCCTACCTGATTAACTTTTATCTACCTCAGTGATTAGAAAAGTGCTTGGCACATAGTAAGCACTTTACAAATACCATTATAATGATTATTATTACTATTAGACTGGGTGGCTCCTCAATAATTCCTGAGTCATCTCCTGAATGGTTACCTGACTCCCCCGGCATAGACGCTTGGTATCTGCCCCAAGTGGACACCCAGTCCCCACTGGTGCAGATGACTGTTTCCCTACCTTGCCCATCTGATTCCCCCCTCTGTGTCTACCCAATCCTCCACTGGGACACCTGGTTCCTTCCATGCACTCCTTCCCTCCCTCCCCCTAGGCAGGACCACTCCATCTCACCCTTCAAAAACCTCTGGACCCCCCCACACACACCCTGCATGGACATTTGGTCCTCTCTGCATGGCCTCTAGGACCTCCTTGCATGACCACATCCCCCCTTCAGCCCTAGCCTCTGCCCACTTTGTCGTCCCAGCAGTGGCCCCACAAGGGACTCTGTCGTAACAGGCAGGAGGAGGATGCTCAGGGCCAGAGACCCTCAGATGTCATGGACCCTGCTCTGGTTGCAAACACACCCCAGACCTAACCCCCCAGAATACTTTACCAGGACCAGGGTGAGTAAGGGAGGTGAGTAAGGGAGGTGAGTAAGGGAGGCCGAGGGGATCCTGCAGCCATTCCTCACTGCTGGGATATGACACACCCACAACGTGACATGATGGTGTCATGCTGAGCGTGTGAACTAGCTGTTTTGGAGACTCTTCAAGAAAGGCAAATGTTTGAAACTCACCCTGAGTAGGATGAGAATGTAAGAAACAAAGAGGACCAGAATTAGTTTGAGGATTCAATCAATCCATCAGTGGTCATGGGTTCTAATCCCAGCTCTACCACTTGGCTGCAGTGTGACCATGGGCAAATCATTCAACTTTTCTGGGTCTCAGTTCCCTCATCTGTAATATGGGGATTGAGACTGTGAGCACTATATGGGACAAGGACTGTGTCCAACCAAATTTGTTTGTATCCACCACAGCACTTAGTAGCGTGCCTGACACATACTCCTTCTAACTGGAGAGCATGAAAGTAGCCATTTTACTGTGACCTTTCTGTCTCTAATCATTAATCAGCTACCCTATGTTTCAGATGTATCTAGATTAGGTTCCTAGACAGAACCTAAATAAGGCTACCTAATTCCAGCTTCACTGGACTTTAAATAGATTAAGTTGCTAGCTATTTCACAGCAGTACCTACAACAGGCTATTGCATTCAACTACTGGGATTCTAGATCCTTTAGGAAATGTTCTTCTTCATAGTAGGACACACAAATAATCAAAGAAAATAATACACTGGAAAATCAGATGTAACCTTTCTAATTAATGTGATTTTAACAGCCCACATCTAAGACCTCAGGGAAGATTGAATTTTTCAGACGCAACATTCTGGGAATTTTAGTATGACTGCATATCACAGGACACGACCTCCGCTCCAAACAAAAACTCCTCACTCTAGGCTTCAAGGCTCTCCATCACCTTGCCCCTTCCTACCTCTCCTCCCTTCTCTCTTTCTACCGCCCACCCCGCACGCTCCGCTCCTCTGCCGCCCACCTCCTCGCCGTCCCTCGGTCTCGCCTATCCCGCCGTCGACCCCTGGGTCACGTCCTCCCGCGGTCCTGGAACGCCCTCCCTCCTCACCTCCGCCAAACTGATTCTCTTTCCCTCTTCAAAACCTTACTTAAAAATCACCTCCTCCAAGAGGCCTTCCCAGACTGAGCTCCTCTTCCCCCTCTACTCCCTCTGCCATCCCCCCTTTACCTCTCCGCAGCTAAAGCCTCATTTTCCCCTTTTCCCTCTGCTCCTCCACCTCTCCCTTCCCATCCCCACAGCACTGTACCCGTCCGCTCAACTGTATATATTTTCGTTACCCTATTTATTTTGTTAATGAATTGTACATCGCCTTGATTCTATTTAGTTGCCATTGTTTTTACGAGATGTTCTTCCCCTTGACGCTGTTTAGTGCCATTGTTCTCGTCTGTCCGTCTCCCCCGATTAGACTGTAAGCCCGTCAAACGGCAGGGACTGTCTCTATCTGTTGCCGACTTGTTCATCCCAAGCGCTTAGTACAGTGCTCTGCACATAGTAAGCGCTCAATAAATACTATTGAATGAATACAGTTCATGGGCATATAGCATATCAGAGAAGAGGATAGGGTTTATTTTTATTATATCTTTTCCTATGCCTCCCCTGTATTATGCATTTTATTTTATTTTAATTTTTTGCTTTGAACCAAAATATCTTTCTTCTGTCCTTTGGGTATTCTCCTTTCTAGACAGTGCTGAATTTTAATTATGCTACCTAAAATACACATCTTTAAGAATTACACTTTTTCATGTTGGTGTATATGCACAAAGTATTATAGATTAGGAATGTAGGGTTAAAGAGCAGCGATTCGGCCATCAGTGTCATTCTTTATTGAAATAAATGTGTGACCTTGGAGAAAACATTTTCAGAATAGTGGAGGTAGGATTGTGGGTAGGAAGGTGGGGGTTGGGAAGGGAGAAGAGAGACCAAGTCAGATTCTAGAGAGTTGGAGTGAGTTGTAGAAGAGAAAGTGGAGATCTCAGATGAAAACAAATACATTTGAGGAATTTCGACAGGAATGGTAGGAAGGAAATAAGGTGATAGCAGGTGAAAGCAGTAAAATTGAGAGAGGAGTTCTTCAGGAGACACGTGAATCTGTTGGAAAATAGAAGGGAAAGAGCAGTTGGGGAATGAGTGGCTAAAGACAGCAGTGAGGAAACCAACTAGGATGGAAGCAAGTGTTTTTATGGGGTTCAAGGGTATGAGGTTAGAGGTGTCATTGGAGGGGTAGATCTCAAAAGCGGGTGGGGCAATCTCCTCTTGAGTGATGATCAGTGGGGATGAGTGATCTGGTGAAGTGAGGGAGAGATTTGATGAAGTTTACACCTGTTGGTTTCAATTTTGCCAGCAACATAATAATAATAACACTAATAGTTGTGGAATTTGTTAGGCACATACTATGTGCCAGGCACAGTACTAGGAACTGGGGTGGATACAGGCAAATTGAGTTGGACACAGCCCCTGTCCCAAATGGGGTTCAGAGCCGAAATCCCCATTTTACAGGTGAGGGAACTGAGACACAGAGAAGTGAAGTGACTTGCCCAAGGTCATACAGCAGACAAGTGGCACAGCTGGCATTAGAATTCATGTCTCTCTAACTCCCATGCCCGTGCACTTTCCACTTGGCTTTTCTGGCTTTACTTGCCAACATAATTGGCAAGGGCATCAGGGTTGGAAGGGGAAGAGGTGAGGGCACTTGGGTTTCGAGAAAGTAGTTAAGAGTCTGGAATAGTTGGTGCAGAAAGGGCAATTAGAGTCCATAGAGAGAAGTAATTGTACAGTGCAGGGGAGACATCAAAATGAGGATGAATTTTTGATGGAAAAGGTTGACTCAGGCCCTGGATTTCCACCAATAATACTCTGCATTCTGAGCACTTGAGTGGAGCAAGGTCATAGAGAGATGATTCAAGGTGGCGTGTTGGTGATTGGGATAGCTGGAAGGACAGGAATACAAGACAGTTGAGTTTGGAACAGTGGGTGGAAGTGAGGGTGTGGATTTGTGTATCAGGATCCTTCAATCAATAAATCAACTGCATTTGTGGAGTGCTTACTTTGCTCAGAGCACTGTACTAAGTGCTTGGGTGAATACTATGCAGTTGGTAGATATGGTCCCTGTTCTTAGGAGCTTACACATTAATGGAGGAGATGTACATTATAATAAATTACAGGAAAGGGAAGCAGTCGTACAAGGATATGTACGTACGTGCCATGGGGGTGGAGTTGGGATGAGTACCTAAAATCGGAAGCCTGGAACTTAGTGCATGCCTGAGGTCATAGGGAGAGTGGCAACCAAGGATAATCATGGAAGCCTTCCTGGAGGAGATAAAATTGCAGCAGGGTTTTGAAGATGGGAAGAGGGGCATTTTCTCAGATATATAAGGGGAGGGAGTTTCAGGCAGGGAGGAGGGTGTGAGCAAGGAGTTAGTCATGGGTAAAAAGAAAGTGGGAATGGTGAATAGGTTGGTATTACAGGAGCACAGTGTGCAGGTTGGATTGTAGTGGGACAAGAGCAAGACTAAGGAAGGGGGAGAGAGAGATAATTGAGTGCCTTAAATACAGTGATGAAGAGTTTCTGTTTGATGTGGAGATAGATGGGCAACCAGGGGAGGCCCTTGAGGAGTTTGAAGATATGTGCAGTGTGATTTTTTTAGAAAAGTGATCCTGGCAGAAGAGTGAATTTTGGGCTAGAGACAGGGAGGTCAGTGAGTTGCTGATGCAGTAGTTATAACAAGTGCTTGAACCAATGTGATAACAGTTTGGATGAAGAGGAAAGCGAGCATTCTGGCTTTGTTGTGGAGATAAAACTCACAAGATTTAGTAGCTGAGTTAATGTGCAGGTTGAGGGAGAGGGATGAGTCAATGATAATTCCTTGGTTGTGAGCTTGTTAGGCAGAATGGATGTTGATTTTGTCAACAGTGATTAGAAGGCCAGAGGGAGGAAAGAGTTTGGGAAGGAAGATGAGAAGGGATAAGAGTTTGGTTTGGGAATCCAAATGGAATATGAAGGCCTGGGTTAAATGAAAGTGGTCAGTAAGTGGGAGGTCTCTGCGGTGGAAGAGCACAATGCTGTGAGGAGTTAAGCTGAAGACATAATTTTAGTGGTCCAACATTCTTTTGGATATTCTAAGATGAAATGGTGGAATGCACTCCTATTTTCTTCTTTTCCAACTTCTTTCTTTACCCTCTCCAATCCAGTTTCCCTTTTGCTTCACTGAGACTGACTTCTGTACCCTCTTTTCTTTTTCAATCTACTCCCTCTCTCCTGTAAAGCTTATCTGCTCCCCCACCCCCGCCCCATGTGGATAACCCCAAAATCTACCTCACCAAGCAATATCCCCTCTCCCCTTCTGCAATTTTGCATTTCTTCCTGCCTCCAGGAAATAGTCACATGAGTTCTTCCTGGAGCTGGTTCAATGGAACTTGATAGAGTCTATCTATCTAGCTTATCTATACTATTCTCCTTCTGGCTTGAAGATGATGTTACTGACAGGAGATTTTTTTTTCTTCATCTGAGAGGATTATTTTAAAGTCTCCTGTGAGGAGGAAAATCCCTTCCACATCACATACATTTAATTAGTGTCATTTAATCTGCTGGGGCATTTCTTCTCTACAGTATCTGGCACTGTTATTGATTCTATATACTGATATCCCAATCTTCTTTAAATCTTCTTTGTAAAAAAGAAATATGTGAGTTTAGTCTGACTCTTGTTTCCCAACTGCCCTCAGAATCAAAGCTTTTTTCTGAAATTGCAAATCTTTAAAGTTTCTTCTGAACTCCTTATTTATCGCTCCATAGTTTTAGTTCCACATCCCCTAGACACTGAAATCATCCTCTCTCTCCATGCCTCTCTCAGAAAAGTATGTTATGATGCCAATTGATTCAGTGGTGGTAAGCAGCCTGCATTTCAGAATGGCATTGTTTATGATCCTGTCTCTCCAATTGAGGTTAAATTCAGCATGCACATGGTCGTGATGGAACCATTAGAGAAGTCACAGATTTTACTGTTGAGGCAAGTTACTGAAATCATAGCACATCCAGAAATATCACTTATCCATACACTTTTTGATTTGCCTCCTACAATGTATGATATGAACATATCAGGGTAGGAAAAGGTTAATGTTGAGATGTTTCTGGTGATGAGGAGGAGGTCCCCCAAACCAGCTCCCCATGATAATAGTAGATTTGTGGTGAAACAATCCAGCAAAAGACATGCTGGCATGAATTGAGATTGATTAGGTATGCCCTGGGAGTCCCACCTGGGTGGTCAGACATAGTGGGAAAATGATGATTTTTATGTAGTGAGGGGCTCACCCTAATGGCCATATCAAATGTAGGTAACATGCCAGCACATATTAATTCAGCACAATGAATGATGCGGGTGAAGAAGGAAGTAGCCAGCTCCATTCACCCTCTGGGAGTGGTTCACGCTAACTTTGGGGGAATAAGATGTGAGCCCAGGTTTGGATAGAGGTCTCTCTCACTCTTCGGCACCAGGATCCAGACATTGGGATTTTGGGTCTCTTGGGCCTATCAGCAGAGAGGAATAGTCTGCTAGGGGAGAAGGATTTGCTGGGAGCCTGGTAATAAACTCAGATCTATTTATCTTCTGAGTCTGATGACTTAATGTTCCAGGCCATTATCTGGATACCACTATCACTGCTTGCAGATGGGGTTGGGGGAGGATTTGTCTGGGTTCCAGGCTATCAGTTAAATGTAACACATCATTGTCATTCAGTGTGATTGTCCCAGTATTATTATGATAGTCATGTCACTCCTCTGAGACCAGGTTTATATTGATTTTTACTTGTGGGTTTGAAGATCCTGGGAGCATCAAATGCACTATTATCAGAGGATGTTTATTCTATGAATAGACAATTGCACTGTATTCTTCTCATTCTTGTTTCCTTGACAAGCAGCATGGTGCAGTGGATAGAGCACAGGCCCGGGAGTCAGAAGGTATGGGTTCTAATTTCAGGTCTGCCACTTGTCTGCTGTGTGACATTAGGCAAGTCACTTTATCTCTGGGTCTCAGTTCCCTCATCTGTAAAATGGGATTGGGACTGTGAGCCCCACGTGGGACAGAGAAGGTGTCCAACCTGATTTGCCTACATCCACTCCAGTGCTTAGTACAGTGCCTGGCTTGTAGTAAGTGCTTAACAAACACCAAAATAATAATACTAATAATTCCCTACACCTTAACAATAGGGTATCCACATGATCTCTCTAGACTCTACCATTTAGGTTAGGCTTACTTTTCTCCTGGCACAAATATATTCCGGTTTACATCAACCCTATAATACATTACAGTTGGGGCTACAGATTACAACTAGTCGTGTTTGGTGACTTACCTTGGAGTACAACAAACCCAAATTAAACAAAAATTTACTGATTGAAATATTACAGTGAATAGTAAATAAAGGTCTTTCATAGTACTTTCTCAGAAGTTCTGCTACAGATTCTAATTTATAACAATGATTATAAAGGAAAATGTACCGCATAACCCTAGACTGTAATCTCCTTAAGGGGAAAGTCTGTGCCTACCATTTCTATTGAAGTTTCCTAATAGGTTAATACAGTGCTCTGCATGTAATAAGTGCTCAATAAAGGACACTGATTTTCACTGATTGATACAACCATTCATGAGATCATTGTGGGCAGGGAATGTGTCTATTATTGTTATATTGTACTCTTCCAAGTGGTTAGTGCAATGGTCTGCAAACAGTAAGCCCTCAATAAAATATGACAATGAATGAAGGAAGGAACCATATTTTCAAGGAGCCTAAACCACTCTGTATCATGGGATATGATGTATACTGCTTTCTGGTCACTTTGCCCAAATTTTCTCACCTTCCCCCACTCTTTTACAGAAGCAATCCAACCCTGCTCCTCAACCCTTCAACAATCCCATGGACGCTTTATGATTCTCTAAATTTTGCATAATAGCATCTGGGAAGTTAAGATACTTTTACTATTGTATTTTCAAAAATAAATTACATAAACCTTCCTTTCCGAGATTGGGTTCATTCATAACGTCAAGTTTTAATGGAGAGAAGATTTGTGGTTTGTCATATGTGTTTTATACTCATCAGCCCCATTCTCTGTGTTGTTAATGACACTAGGGATCATTTAGATACAGTTTAGCAAAAGTTATCTCTAAAAAGTAAAAATGTTTGATATCTACTACAGCCTAGAAATATTCAATCCATTTAAATGTACTAATATTTGAAGAAAAAAGCTATATTAAAAACAAGCTGTGAACTATGTTTACCCTAAAAAACTGAAATGGTATGTGAATAAATCTGAATTTTTAATGTTTCCTCCCATTTGCATCCACAGTTATCATATTCTTTTTCTAGAAGGCATTTCTGAAACATTGCCTGAAAACCATTCTGATACTGAAATGCTGATGGAAAAGAAGCTGTGAGATTCCCACATCTGTGCTTTATCATCTCATCTCACCAAGAGCAATTGGAAAATGGCACATATGACTGAATCAATTATCATTTTTCTCACAAGACACTGACCTTAAATTATAATCCCTCTCCATGACTCAGTACCTGAGGAAGTCCAAACAGATATTCAAGCAATTCAGACATCAAACTGAGTAAGATGTCTGGCTTTCTGTAGTTTTGTGAAGCGGCCAGTGTCTGGATTGACCATCATTTCATAGCCTCCAAACATACCCAATTTATCAAGAGGCTACAAGACATCAAAGCAGCTCAGTGTCAAGATCTTGGAGAGCAAAAAACAGTGGAAATGGGATCTGGGACAATGGGAAGGGACACATATCCTAAGAATTATAATCATATGATGGGTTTAAAAGGGGATACTATCAAGATTGATTTGAAGCAAATGACTTAAAAAGCCAATATGAGTAGAGTTCCAATATTTCCAAGGAGGAAGAGGGTTGGACACCCTCACTCACTGCTCCCTCTTCAAGCCAACGGTCAGGTGAAAATGCATGGTTTCTAAGGGGTAAATTGTGATTTGGGCTTATTTCTATCCCCAAAATACCTGCATTATTAAGTCAAATGTGATAATAATAATAATGTTGGTATTTGTTAAGTGTTTACTATGTGCAGAGCACTGTTCTAAGTGCTGGGGCAGATACAGGGTAATCAGGTTGTCCCACATGAGGCTCACAGTTAATTCCCATTTTACAGATGAGGTAACTGAGGCACAGAGAAGTTAAGTGACTTGCCCACAGTCACAAGAGAAGTTAAGTGACTTGCCCACAGTCACACAGCTGACAAGTGGCAGAGCAGGGATTCGAACCTATGACCTCTGACTCCCAAGCCCAGGCTCTTTCCACTGAGTCACACTGCTTCTCTGAACAACACAGAAAAGCATAATGGCCCAGTGAATAGAGCACAGGCCTGGGAGTCAGAGGACCAGGGTTCTAATCCCAGCTCTATCTCTTGTCTGCTTTGTGACCTTGGACAGGTCACTTAACTTCTCTGGGCCTCAGTTACCTCATCTGTAAAACGGGGATTAAAACTGTGAGCCTCAAAAAGGCTATAAACTGTGTCCAACCTGAATATCTTGTAAAATAATAATAATGATAATGGTATTTGTTAATCACCTATGTGCCAAGCACCATTCTGAGCACTGGGGTAAATACAAGGTAATCAGGTCTCGCGTGGGACTCAAGGTCTCCATTTTACAGATGAAGTAATTGAGGCACAGAGAAGTTAAATGGCTTGCCCAAGATCCTATAGCAGACAAATGGCTGAACCAGAATTAGAACCCATGTCCTCTGACTCCCAAGCCCAGGCTCTTGCATCTGCCCCAGTGCTTCGTACAGTGCCTGGCACATAGTAAGCACTTACAAATACCATTAAAACCACAAACCAAAATAACCCTAATGATGTAATCGATGCATGGTACATTTTGAGTGTTTACTATGTGCATTTGGGAGAGTACAGCAGAGTTGATTGACCTGTTCTCTGCCTACAAGGAGCTTACAGTCTAGTGGGAAGGGAGCAGGCACCATTTATACCACTGTCAGTAGCTTCTAGGGCTATCATTTTCAAATGGATTTACTTACAGACCTTTTATCGTCTTCAGTTACTTTGGGAATACGGTATTATCTTTGCCTATTATTTTTCCTGAAAGATTGAGGGGTCTGGTCTACAGATGATGTCAGAATAGATTAAAAAGAAGTGCCCTCCTAGACTGGATCAAGTCCATGGAAGACAGAGGGGACAAAAAGGAACTCCACACAACCTGGATACATGTTTTTAGTATCTTAGTTTCAGTGTGTTACCCTCCTTGAACTGCCTGAATGTGAATAGCAAGAGTGTAAACAAAGCTAAGCAAAAATGTGAAAGCCACAGAGCACAGACATAATTTGGGAGGACTAACTGGACTCATGAATGCTCACTGCATCATACTGAGGTAATAAAATATAATTTTATGCAACTTTATTAAGTTATTCTTTCATTGGTTTAACAGATTTATTGAGTGCCTACTGAGGACAGAGAATTCTAATAAGTACTTGGGAGA
This sequence comes from Ornithorhynchus anatinus, assembly GCF_004115215.2. NCBI lineage: Eukaryota > Metazoa > Chordata > Mammalia > Monotremata > Ornithorhynchidae > Ornithorhynchus > Ornithorhynchus anatinus. The sequence continues at coordinate 24,798,283 of NC_041741.1, read as the reverse complement.
TTACATTGGAAAAAAAAAAAAGATGTGTTCCCAGCCTTCAGGGAGTTCACATTCTAATAGAGGAGATAATGGTCTGAGAAGCAGAATAGCCTAGTGGATAGAGCATGGGCCTTGGAATCAGAAGGGCTTGGGATCTAATCTCAACTCCACCTCTTGTCTGTTGTGTGACCTTGGGCAAGTCACATAACTTCTCTACACCTCGGTTCCCTCATCTGTAAAATGGGGATTCATACTCTTAAGCCCCATGTGGAAGATAGGCTGTGCAACTTGATTGATTAGCTTGTGTCTATCCCAGGTCTTAGTACAGTTCCTGGAATACAGTAAGTGCTTAACAAATGCCATTAAAAATATATATGTATGATGTATGTCAGATAAAAAATGGTGCTAGTTTAGAAAATTGGTCAGAATAGGGTCTCCAAATCAGTGAAATCAAATAAATTGTTTAGTAAAATATGGATTTTTTTTACAGGTCTGTCAATTTTGTGAGCATGTGACACTTAATAATGAAGATGATAATGATGATCATCGAGATGCCGGTGATGGAAAATCATCACCATCATGATGGTGATGATGAGCCAACCATCATGATCGAGAAGCAGCGTGGCTCGGTGGAAAGAACCCAGGCTTGGGAATCAGAGTTCATGGGTTCAGCTGTGTGACTGTGGGCAAGTCACAACTTCTTTTTGCCTCAGTTACCTCATCTGTAAAATGGGAATTAACTGTGAGCCTCACGTGGGACAACCTGATTACCCTGTATCTACCCCCGCGCTTAGAACAGTGCTCTGCACATAGTAAGTGCTTAACAAATACCAACGTTATTATTATTGAGACTTTCTCAAGGTCTGAATAAGAAAGGATTAGCAATCTAGAAAGAGCATTGCAGTCCTTCACCTCTTCAGCAATTTGTTTCAGAACATCTGTCCAGGAGCACACAATTGGTGTAATAATCGGGAATAGACTGTAAGCTCCTTGTGGGGAGGGAATGAGTCTTCCCTGTGTGACCTTGGGCAAATCACATAACTTCTCTCTGACTCAGATTCCTCAGCTATAAAATGGTGATTCCATGCCTGTTCCTCCTCCTTCTTATACTGTAAACCCCATGTAGGACAGGGATTGTGTCCCTCCTGATTAAGTAGCAACTTCCTGGGCTTGGGAGTCAGAGGTTGTGGGTTCTAATGTGGTTCCTGCCACTTGCCTCCCGCGTGACTTTGGGCAAGTCATTTAATGTCTCTGGGCCTCAGTTACCTCATCTGTAAAATGGGATTAAGACTGTGAGCCCCACTGGGACAACCTGATTACCTTGTATCTCCCCCAGTGCTTAGAACTATGTTTGGCACATGATAAGCATTTAACAAATACCATCATTAATTAATTAATTAATTACCCCAGCAGTTATAACAGGGCTTGATACAAAGTAAGTGCCTAACAAATACAATAGTGATGATGATAATGATGATGAAAACAATAAGCACAATTGATTATGTAGAAAAATTCATGGTCAAGGGAAATAGGTCTTTTACATTTAACTAGCATCATTTAATTTCCTAATTTGAATAAATTCCATAATCAAAATTTTCCTGAGGCTGTAGTGTGATGTTACATTATTTTGATTCAGAGAATCTTTCTGAATATTGGACTTAACATTCCTTGGGGATGCTGTAAAGTAATCTGAAACAAATGAGTCTGTGACCTAAAACATTTTAAAGACTTATTGAACTGTACATTTGCTGAATGGGTTTTTAATCAAAATTTTGTATCTAGGTTTTAAGTGGACAGGCTTATCTAGCTTGTGATTAAAAAAATTAGTAAAAGTTCTCCCTTCTGTATAGTATAATTAAGGGTTAACAGTATGATTTAGTAATATTTATTTAGCATGTAGTAAAAATGCATAGTATTTTTCACTTTATAGACCCCATTTCAGCTGATTCTATCACTGAATTTCAGTATATTTATGCTGGTTTTCTCCCACGTCCACATGAAAGTATATTCCAACTCAGATAAATAAACCAAACCTTTAAGCCTTGTAAAAGAGCTTGGCCCTCTCAGGGTCACACCTGGAGAGTTTCCAGTAGTCTACCAGTCTTGACTACAGGAGGGAGAGTCAAGCAGAAGCATATCCATTCCATTTCTAGCTTAATCAGTACCTAGCAAGTGGAAGGCAAGCTACTACAAGTCAAAACTCCCCTGTGCTGGGCAGCAGCGGCAGGGGAGAGTGTCGAGGATGGAGACTCAAAGTGACTGCACGGAAGGAGGCAGTGGTAAACCACTTCTTTATTTTTACCAAGAAAATCTGGATCCATTACCAGAACGACTGCAGATAGACATGGAGCATTCTGAGAGAAGATGTGTCCATGGCATTGCTGTGGATCAGAGATGACTTGACAGCATAAGAAAACGACACAAAAGAGCTAGAATTCTTCATCTTAGCTTGTCAACCTCTATTGTAGTAAGAATAGCTTTGCTTTCAATGTTAAGCACCTCTAGAAATTCTCAATAGAAGGTATATTTTTTACAGAATGTTTTATGCCTATGACCAATCATTTGTGATACTGAGAAGATCGCTAACTCATCACTAGCAATACAGGGAATAGTATTTTATCTTCTTTTGATCTCGAGAACAGTATATCTTCTTCTCTAGCAGAGAAGCAGTGTGGCCTAGTAGAAAGAGTACGGGCCCGTGGAGCCAGAGGATCTGTGTTCTAATCCCAGCTGTGCCACTTATCTGCTGTCTGATCTTGGGCAAGTCACTCAACTTTTCTGAGTCTCAGTTTCCTCATCTGGAAATGATGATTCAATACCTGTTTTCCCTCCTATTTAGTCTGTGAGTCTCATGTGGGATAGGGACTGTGTCTGACCTGATTTTCTCCTATGTACCCTGTTCTTAGAACAGTGCTTAACATATGGTAAGCCCTTAACAAATATCATCATCATCATCATCATCATCATCATCATCATCATCATCCTCATAGCTTTCTTGGTTTAAGGGATTGGGAGAGGGGAACTCTATCAGAATCCTAAAGTTGAAAGGAACATCCTTAGGTCATCTAGTCCACCTACTTGCCTCACAGCAGATGACTGGCTAAATTGTCTGAGACAGAGAATTGTCTTTTTTTTATTTTTATTTTAGGGGAATGGAAAATCCACAACCTCTGTTTCAAGGTTTGATCATATCACTGTAAGGATAAAGGAGGAAAGCTTCTGCCTTAGAAAATGACATTAATTTGACATTTTAGTTTATAATCAAGAGGGTCAGGTATTTTTTCCTCTTGACCAATATGGGCATCTCCTTAAAACCAATCAAATGAAACTTAATTGAGAGATGTTGTCCAGTACATATAGATTTTGGAATTCTTAGATTCAACTGGCCTGTCAGGACTAAACATTTCTCACTTGACTCCTCATAACTGTGCAGAGACTATAGACAGCTTTTCAAAAGAGCTTCATATCTTAATATAGAATTTCAAAGATAGTTTGTGCCTTTTAACAGGAAGAAAAGAGACCATTACTATTTCCATAATGAATAGCTGCAATTCAATTGATGAACAGTGTTTACACTCCGTAACTCAGGCTTGCAGTTCTTACTGTATTAATCATAAGTTTTATACATCTTAGCAAGGGGACAAAACTCATTTTATGTTTAAATATGAAATATCATATTAATAAACTAGATTTTGATTTCTGTGAGCTTTAAATGGTAACACAAAGGAAATGTTATCCTGGAAGTAGTCTCACCCAGGGGTGTCCTGAATGGAGCAAAACACTCCCAGTGACCTTGGGAAACAGCTTGGCCTAGTGGAATGAGCACAGGCCTGAGAAACAGAGAACCTAGATTCTAATTCTGGCTCTGCCACTTACCTTCTGTCTCCTTGGGCAACTCATTTAACTTCTCTGCCTGGGTTCCTTATCTTTAAAATAGGGATTTAGACCGTGAGCCCCATATGGAACAGTACCATATGCTATTTTACTCTCCCAATTGCTCAGTACAGTGCTTTGCACACAGTAAGCGTTCAATAAATACAATTGAAAGAATGAATGAAAGGGACCGTGTCTGACCTGATTATTTTGTATCCACCCCAGAACCTGATACAGTCAGTACCTGGCACATAATAATCCCTTAATATAGTAACCCCTTAAAGTACTTGGGCCTGGGAGTCAGACAATCTGGTTTCTAATCCCTGATCCAACCCTTGCCTGATGTGTGACCTTGGGCAAGTCATGTCACTTCTCTTTGCCTCAGTGTCCTCAACTGTAAGATCAATCAATGGCATTCAGTGAGTGCTTACTCTTCGCAGAGCACGGTTCTAAGCACTTGGAGAATACGATACAATAGGATTAGCAGATATGTTCCCTGTTTATAATGAGCTTACAGTCTAGAGGGAGAGACATACATTGATATGAATAAATAATTTATAATTAATAATTTAAAGAGGCGTTCAAAAATTCTGTGGAGTTGGATGTGGGGTGAATATTGCATGTCTAATGGGGATTCGATACCTGTTCTCCTTCCTACTTAGATGTTAGCCCCAAGTGGGTCAGAGACTGTGTCCAAACTGATTAAGCTGGCAAATTTCTACTCCTCAACTTTTTCCTATGCAAATGTACCTATTGACATTCAATAAAACTATAAATTAAATGTTTAGGGGTACTTTTCTAACAGAAAGTTTGAGACAAAGTTTATTAAAGGATTATTCAAATTTTATCTTGTAAACTTGATGTTTTAATTAAAAATTACCTTGTAATTTGATGCAAAGCACATTGTAAGTACTTTACAAATACCATAATAATGATAATATTTATTATTATCATTATCAGGTCATGCTGCTTCTAAGAACAGAAGGTTTGAATGTCTTCCTGTAGTAACCTCTAGTGAAACCTTCCAGCAAGAGAGTTGTACAGATTGCATGAGATTGAAGGTCTAAAGGCATTGTGAATAGATGGTTTTCTTTTTCCTCACTAAGAGATGCAGAAGTGTATGGAAAGTATTTGTTTTAAGGAACATGATGGAAAGGTATATACAGATCACTTATAAACTGAAGAGAACAATTTGGGGCAATACATACATCATCTCTTTGAGGTAAGTATTTTGTCAGGATACAAACAAATGTTTCATATGCACAGCTATTGCAGACATTTGTGCAGATTCTCCCATAGACAGGGACAAGCCAATTGCATGATTCATCATAAAGCAGAAAAAAAAAAATTTTCTAGCTGGAGTGTGTTGCATTCTAACATGTCCCTGAGAGAATTTTATTTTGGGACAAGGTATCACAAATCTGTCATGTAATGAAATGTTTCTAAAGAGTTTACATACAGTTTCTGGAAAAGTACTGACTCCACTTATGCTCTTTTTTAATGAACACAGATCAATCAATAAATTATGTTTATTGAGCATTTAATGTGTGCAAAACACTGCACTGAGCACTTGGGAGAGTATAATGCAATAGAGTTGGTTAACACAATACCTGCCCCTCAAGAAACTTACAGTGAAGCGGAGTTGGCAGACATTAAAATAAGTTTGACTCGTCTTAGGCTGTCAAGTCATCTCTTAACCATAGCGACTCCATGAACACATCTCTCCCAGTACACCCACCTCCATCTGCAATCATTCTGGTAGTGGATCCTAACAGTTGTCTTGGTAAAAACAGAGAAGTGGTTGACCAATGCCTGTTTTTTTATGGCATTCTTAAAGCGCTTGATTTTGCCAAGCACTCTACTAGGCACTGGGGTAGATACAAGCTAATCAGGTCTGACACAGTCCATATCCCACATGAAGCTCACAGTCTAAGGAGGAAGGAGGTTGTATATTGAATCCCCATTTTATAGAGGGGAAACTGAGGCAGAGATAAGTGATGTTCCCAAGGTCACATGCAGGCAAGTGGTATGGCCAGCATTTAAAACAATGGTAATAATAATTGCAGTATTTAAGTGTTTATTATGTGCCCAACACTGTACTAAGCGCTGGGGGTAGTACAAGCAAATCAGGTTGGACACAGTCCTGTCCTATGAGAGACTCACGCTCTCATTCCCCATTTTACAGATGAGGTAACTGAGGCATAGGGAAGTTAAGTTCATTCAATAGTATTTATTGAGCGCTTACTATGTGCAGAGCACTGTACTAAGCGCTTGGAATGAACAAGTCGGCAACAGATAGAGACAGACCCTGCCGTTTGACGGGCTTACAGTCTAACTGGGGGAGACAGACAGTGACTTGTCCAAGGTAGCGCAGCCGAGACGTGGTGGAGCAGGGATTCAAATCCATGACCTTCTGACTTCCAGACCCATGCTCTATCCACTAAGCCATGCTGCTGAATTAGAACCCAGGTCCTCAGATTTCCAGGCCCTTGCTTGTTCTACTAGTCCACATTGCTTCTCTACTGCCACCACCAAATGGGGAGAGAAGGATGGCCAGCACAGCCTCTTCTCCATTCCTCTTCTTCCTTCCCATCATGCTCCCACTGCCATGACTGTCAGTTCCCCTCCTATCACCCTGCTTTTTTTCTAATGGTTTTTGTTAATCACCTCTTTTACGCCACACACTCTACTAAGCATTGAGGTAGATGAAAGCTAATCAGGTTGGATACAGTCTATATCCCATAGGGAGCTCACAGTTCTAGTACCCATTTTATAGATTTTACTAAGGCCCAGAGAAGTTAAGTGACTCGTCCAAGGTCACACAGCAGGCATGTGGTGGAGCCAGGATTAGAACCCTGGTTAAAAGCTAGGTCCTAATGGGTCCCTCTTATTTGGGAGGAGGATTTGAACCCCCAAAACCGTGACCTTCACACTTGAAATGGGATGCATGGTTACCGTGAGTCCTGTCAAGTTGACATTATGTCGGGGCATCATCCTCAGCTCCAGTACTCTCTGACCAGCTCTAGTACAGGAGCTATAAAAGGAAAGCAAACATCTTTATGACTCCATTTCCGAAGCTGTGTGATTCTTCCCACATAATGTAACAAATCTCATTTAGATTAATAAAGCCTAGTGTGAAACACACAGCTATTTGACAATGCAGGGATGGGGGAATCAGTTAGCACAGCCTTGTTTTTGAAGTGCGTCAGCTCATCTAAGGAAGAAAGAACTTGGGAGTGCCTCAGAGATGACTCAGGCTGATCACTTTTTGACCCATGTTGCTAATCAGCATCAGGTTGAGCTCCTTTACCGTGCTTGAGCAACATATATTTCATTCCCCATGCCCTCCTTTTTTTACCAAAAAAAGAATTCCAAGTCAACTATACAAAAGATCACATACAGCACACAAGGATGAGCAGATAATTGGAGCGGATAATTTGTTTCCTGTTGCAATTTTCATCTCCCTCTCTGTTGGAACCAGATTACTGGCAACTGCCATGCAGGAATGTGTTAATAAATGAATTGATCTATAAAAATCCAGTCTCTTATTAAAATCTCTCTCCACAAGCACACAAACACAAACCCCCAGTGCAATAATAGGTTTAGTGTTTGGCCTTCCTTTTTACACTCTCCCCAGCATTCTAATTAGTTCGACAGGGTACATAACCTCAGGGTGTGATGGGAAGAAGCTTCACAGCTGTGGAAACAGGATCGAAGGTAGCAGGATACAACACAAGTGACTGGTGTCCCTCCACTTACTTTATTGTGTTGTTCACATTTTATACCTCTAAAAACATTCGATTTAAAAAGGTTGATTGCTCAGCATTAGTCAGGTGCTAAGCCAAAGTGAAATATGGCTAGGAGTTCTGGAACTGAGGGAATGGCCAAGGTCAGAGGCAGTCAGCGTGACTAAAGTGTGAAGCAGCGTGACCTAGTAGATAGAGCAAGGGCCTGTGAGTCAGAAAGATCAGGGTTCTAATCCTTGCTCTGCCACTTGTATGTTGTGTGACCTTGGGCAAGTCACTTCTCTGTGCCTCAGTTACTTCTTCTGTTAAAATGGGGATTAAGACTGGGTGTTGCATGTGGAACATGGACAGTTTCCAACAAGATTAGTTTGTATCTACTCTGGCACTTAGTACAGTGCCTGGCACATAATAAGAGCTTAATAAATACCAACAAATGCCAACTACAACAACTAAGGAAAGGCATAGCAGCAAACAGTCATTTGATGAGAGAAGCCAGGGATGCCAAGTGAATGATATGTTAATGGAAGTTGACAGTTACCCTTCAGAAGAAGCAGGCACTCGTAATAGATTAAGAATCGATCATTACAGTTCATCTGAACACAAATCTGTACGTAAGCGGTTTTGTACATCAAAATGGGATCTCCCAGAAGGTTAGCTAATCTCCGGGCCGATTGTGGCTTAGACCTGAGTGGAAAGTTTCAGACTGGAGTGAGTCTGGCTCCAATACTCAGTGGCATTTTGTGATTCCTGAGAAAGGATGATTCCTGAGGTGGAGGCCCTGAGGCAGTTCTAAGTCCTCTGGGTCCAGCCAACCCACACGTGATGAATAAATTGTCAATCAGTGGATATTAATGTCCCTAGATCTTGGCTATCTTTCCCAAGATGGAGTCAATTCCAGGCACAAAGTACCCCTTAAAACTAGGGGTAATCCAGGCTGATGTGAAAGTACGAAGGCAGGGAATGTTTCTAATAAACATTCTAATAACTGAGGCACAGAGAAGCGAAGTGACTACCTAAACTCACACAGCAGAAAAGAGGCGGACCTGGGATTAGAGCCCATGACCTTCTGACTCCCAGGCCCGTGCTGTATCCACTATGCCATGCTGCTTCTCAACTCAATTATAGTGTTCTAGTGTATTCTTCCAAGCATTTAGCACAGGGCTTTGCACACAGAAAGCACCCTATAAATGCCATTGATTGATTGAGGCAGGGCACAAGTGTAGGCAAAGTATCCTGGGTCCAGATCGCTGAGTGCTGATGATCCTCAACAGATCTTCCTGGACCATTCTGGTCCAAACCTAGGCAGTGTGATAAGAGTTAAATTTGCCCCCCTCTTATTGCATGGTGGATAGAGCATGGGCCTGGGAGTCAGAAGGTCATGAATTCTAATTCTGGTTCCAACACTTGTCTGCTATGTGGCTTAGGCAAGTCATTTCACTTCCCAATGCCTCAGTTACCTCATTTTTAAAATGGGGATGAAGACTGTGAGTACTCTGAGGGAAAGTGACTGTGTCCAACCTGATTTGCTTGTATCCACTCTAGCGCTTAGTACAGTGTGGGGCACATAGTAAATGCTTAACAAATACCATGATTATTATTATCATTATTACTATTAGGGCATGAGAATGCAGTGGGACAACATTTAGAAAATTCTAGAAGACTATATACAGTGATGACTATGCATTTATTTTCAGTGGCTAGAAAAGAGTACTATGTAATAGTGGCAGATAATTTTAAATATAAAGAACAAGAAAACAGTAACAGTTATAGTGAGAGGAAAAAAGCCAATATGTAGCATTTCACTTGATAATAGTAAAATATGCCAAACAAATCATTTGGCTAAAATATCATAGATGTGACTTTCTGGAAAGGAATACTTTGGATTGAAAAATTCTTTCACAAAGGAAACAGACTGGAAGATTGGTTAGATCCCCCAGCTGTAGTAATCCCGGCTCTGCCTCTTGTCTGCTGTGTGACCTTGGGCAAGCCACTTAACTTCTCTGTGCCTCAGTTACGTCATCTGTAAAATGAGGATTAAGACTGTGAGACCTATGTGGAACAACCTGATTACTTAGTATCTATCCCAGCTCTCAGTTCAGTGCCTGGCATGAAGTAAGTGCTTAATAAATAGCACAAGAAAAAAGAAAAGATACTGTCTCTTTCTTTAGAGATCTTTCTATTGCTCTTTCCCCCTTTCTATTTTTCCAAAAGGAGAACATTCACAGTCTCCTCCTAATACTCTAGATTTGCTCAAATACTTCAGATGCTAATCTTCACAAAAGAGGGGCTTAGAAAGATTTCTTTCTGATCTGATGCATGGGCTAGGATATTACTCATAAATTATCCAATTCCCAATTATTCAATCAATTAGTTGTATTCACTGATCACTTACTGTGAGCCAGACATTGTTCTAAGAGCTTGGAAAAGTACAATATAACTGAGTTGGTAGACATGTTCTCTGACCACAAAGGAGCTTAGAGTCTAGATATTTTTTAATATGGGTAATAATTTTCTCTAGTTCCTGTAAAATGATCATTTATCATCAAGCAGGGTCTCTTTGTGGTCTGAAAGGAGACTTGACAATACTGTAGAACAGGAACAAAAAACACCGTGGGCACTAAGAAGAGAACAATTTATTGGAGGAAAGACAACTTTTTTGGAGAAAAAATGATGTGGTCTAAGAGAAAGAGCACAGACATGCAAGTCTGAAGACCTGGGATCTACTGCCAGCACAACCATTCGCCTGCTGTGTGGCCTCGGACAAGTCACTTAACTTCTCTGGACTTCAGTAAAATGCGGATAAAATGACCTTATCTGCCTTCACCTTAGACTGTGAATTCTCTATGGGACAGAGGCTATATCCAATCTGTTTATATTGTAACAACCCCAGTCCTGTAAGCTCACAGTTCTGTAACTACTGTAGATATGGTAATTACATAGTATTTGTTTACTGCAGTTATTATTAGATTAGACTGTAATAATAACAATAATAGTGGTATTTGTTAAGTGTTTATTACATTCCAGGCACTGTTCTGAGCAATGGGGTAGATATAAGATACTAGATAATAGGGTTGGACACAGTCATTGTCCCACATAGGGCCACAGTCTTAATCCCCATTTTACAGATTGGGTAAATGAGGCACAGAGAAGTGAAGTGACTTGCCCAACATCATCCAGCAGAAAAGTGGCTGAGCAGAACCAATGACGTTTGGACTCCAAGGCCCGAGCTCTATCTGCTAGGCAACACTTCTTCTTTAGTAAGCTCACTGTGGACATGGAAAGTGTCTAACACCTCAGTTCTATAAGTGCCTTGTATGGTGTTCTACACACAGTATATGCTCAATAAATACCACTGATTGATTAATTTATTACTATTAACATGATTCTGTAAAGGAAAATCATGCCTTGTTAATTTGGCACAGTTCCTTGACGGGGTCACAAAGGATGTGGATTGGGGGAAACATGTAAGCAAATCTAAATTTTTAAGGTTTTGATAGCAGGGTGTGAAACCAAAGACTTTAAAATATCTGACTGATCCTGGGTTTGGAGGCAATGTTTTAAAATGGACAGAAAACTTGAAAAAGGTTAGGAAACTGAAGGTAATGAAAAACAGATGCTTTTCAGACTGGAGAAATGGGAATAGGATTAAGTTGAAGTGAAATCTCCAGATACAAGTAGCATGCAGATGAGAATACAGTTCAAATAAAACAAACATATTCATAGACCACTAACTCTGTGCACACTGTCCTTGGGAGAGTACAGTAGAGTTGTTAGGCATGATCTCTGCCTTGAAGGAGCTTCCACTCTATCAGTTGATACAGGTACTAAAATAAATCCCACGTGGGGGAAGCAATAGAGTATAAAGATAGGCCTATAAGTGCTAATGGAGATGGGGCTAAAGTTCTGACTTGCAAATTACTATTCTTTCTCAAGCACTTAGTACAGTTTCCAGCACAAGATAAGCTCTCAATAAATATGACTGAATGAATGCATTGAATGAAACAGTAGGGGAAATAGGCTTAGGAGATGAAAGGTTATTAAGGGAAGGCCTCCTGGAGAAGATACACTTCTTGAGGGCAGGGACTGTGTCTACCTACTCGAATTGTACACTTCCAAGCTCTTTGTGTGGTTCTTTACACATAGTAAGTGTTGAATCACTACCATGGATTGATTGAAATGTGATTTCAGAAGGGTCATGAAGATGGGAAGAGCTGTGGGATGTTGGAAGAGTCTTCAGGAAGTGGGCTTCAGTAGGATTCCATAAGGCAAACTGAATGGGATGAAAAATGGCAAATAAGCTTCAGTATGAGTGATAGCAATGTGAGCCAAGGCGGTGAACCTGGGGGAAAACAATCAAAATTATAGTCTCATGATGAACTGCTCAGTTGACATATTTTAAATCATCTGTTCAACCCAAGCAAATAGCCAGAAGACAAACTGAATGCTAAAACAGGGAGGAGAAAATAAGTTGAAAGTAAATCTTCGCCTCTCCATGATGGAATGGAATGTCTTGCATGGGAATACTATGGGCAGTTCTGCTCGCCCTATACTATGCAAGACCGAATAGAACTGGAGTGAGGATGGAGAAGGGGCACCAAGCTTTTCAGTCGATCAATGAGCACTTAATATGTGCAGAACACTGTACTGAGCACTTGGAAGAGTATAATACAATGGAGTTGTCTGATACATTCCCTGCCCACAAGGAGGTCACAGTCTAGAAACTATTTAGTCGATTAGAGAAATGAGAAGCTTCTCTATGAGGAGAAGTGAAAAGAGTTGGGTTTTTTCATAGTGAAAGGGATGGCTGAAAGAGGACATATTTGAAGTCAGGAAAATCATAAAAGTGTAATAATAACAATAATAATAATGTTGGTATTTGTTAAGCGCTTACTATGTGCAGAGCACTGTTCTAAGCGCTGGGGTAGACATAGGGGAATCAGGTTGTCCCACGTGGGGCTTACAGTTAATCCCCATTTTACAGATGAGGTAACTGAGGCACAGAGAAGTTAAGTGATTTGCCCACAGTCACACAGCGGACAAGTGGCAGAGCCAGGAGTCGAACTCATGACCTTTGACTCCTAAGCCCAGACTCTTTTCCACTGAGCCACACTGCTTCCCGTATGGGCCAGGCAAACCAGATTTGTTGTCCAACAAATCTCACAGCACCAGGATGAGGGAATACTCACTGACGCTTACGGGTGGTAAGTTCACAACAAACATAAGGAAACACTTCTTTGCACAGTGGGTGGGAAGCATATGGAATCCACTGCCACAGGAAGTTGTGCAGGCTGCAATATCCTTCAATTCTGGAGGGGTTGGATAGGCGGTCCATAATGGGTTACTGGAGGGAAAGTTAGGGATGGAGGAGAGAGACTTCAGGGATGTAAGAAAATGGCTACCATACATTTCTCAGGACTACCGATGTCACTGACATGGCATGGCTTAGTGGACAGAGCACAGACCTGGGAGTGAGGTGGTCATAGGTTCTGATCAGCTCCACCATTTGTCTGCTCTGTGACCTTGGGCAAGTCACTTCCCTTCTCTGGCCTTCAGTTACCTCATTTGTATAAGGGAGATTGAGACCATGAGCTCAGTGTGAGGTAAGGACTATGTCCAACCAAATTTGCTTTTACCCACCCCAGCATTTAGTACAGTGCCTGACACATAGTAGGTGCTTAAGAAATACCATAATTATCATAATTATTTTTAAAGATACCATAATTATTATTATTATAAAAGACAGGGGGTTGGGTTGTCCCAGGAAACTGAGACCTAGGAGGTTGACCCCTGGATTCACATTTCTTGCGTTCTTGTGTTCAATCCATTCTGAATTATGTGACATGCATATCCACTGTTCTTAGAGCAGAGGTGTGGACCTGACCATTGTCTGATTTGCCCTTTGTTTGAACTGATGAAATGGACACAGTGGCCAAGTGGGAGTTAGGAGGACCTGGTTTCTCATCACAACTCTGATACTTGTCTGCTGTGTGACCTTGAATACATCACTTAACTTCTCTGTGCCTCAGCTACTCTTGTAAAATGTGAATTAAGGCTGTGAACCCCATATGGGACATGGCTTGTGTTTAACCTGACTAGATTGTGTCTACTTTAATCCTTAGTACAAGTGCCTGGCACATAGTAAGAGCTAATGAAATACCATTAAAAAAAAAAAAGAAGCGGCAATTGCATCCAAAGCAACTTCTAAATAGCTACACAGTTAACTCAGTGTGATACTCCTGCAGATTCAAGACGCCTGCAAGGAGCTCTGCAGCAGTGTTACAGCAACTGTTTGGAACAGGGGCACCCAGTGCCATCCTCCAATGGAAATTATAAATGGCATATTCTCCATCTTAATACCTATAGGCAGACACCAAGGCCCATTACCTCTTGCACCAACATGGCACATGTTCATCTATACACCCCCATCACACACATCTTTATTCATATATACCTTGAATAAAAGCTATTCATCACAGCACCCTTTTAAATAAACCACTTATTACAACTCAAATTCAAAATGAATATTTTAAAGAAGGACCTCATTGTATCAGAAGTCAAAATATCTTACTACGCTAATATCTCACAGACTAACTTGTGACATGAATGTGCATAAGAATGTGTCATGATTACCACTCCTGCATAATCTCCAAATAATTCCTAGCTTTTCCTCTGAGGAACGCAGGATCCTTGCAGCATGCATGTCACACTTGAAGAATTCACAACTTTTAGACTTTGTCTCTGTTTGTTGTATCAAAACGGATTTCCCCAAACAACCTTAACCAAGTGCCTATTCTTAGTCACTTCTATATTTTAATATAAGAAAATTTTCCATTTATTAACTTCTGCATTTAGCCTTCTTATAGCAGTTTGGATATGTAAAGTCGGCTCGGAAGTGAAAAATAGGGAGTTGGCAGATTTGGGGGACACTGAGAGGTGAGTTGGCATGCTTAAGATATTAGGTACATTTAAACCAAATATCTACTAGAAACTGAATTTCTCTCCTCCCCGAGTTTTGATTCTCTTTGGAATTCACGTCCAAATTTTTATTTACAAAGCCAGTGGTTTGGCCATTCTTATTTCAATTGATTGCTTTAGTTCTGCTGATTTACTAACAGCAAGAAAACAAAAACTCTGAATGAGACAACAAATGATAGCTTATTTAAAGTTTCAAATAAAAGTGAGGAGTTCCATACAATAACTTGTAAACTCATTGAGATTGTAATGTTAGTAAGTATTGCTTATCTCAAATAATAACTTTACAAAATTACATATACATATGCATATATACATATGTAATTTTGGAAAAATTCTGAAATTTATAAATCTTTTTTTTGTTGTGAACATAGGATTCCAAATAACTCAATCAGATGCATTTTGATTAGTTCCTTTGAGACCAAATAATATCTCTTTAAGGATCAGGTCATGTTGGGACATGAATTCCCTCTTGGGAGGAAATTAATTTGTACAGGATATTATTTTTAAAAAGGAACTTGTTACCCAGATGGAAATTATTTTTGGAATCAATAACTCTGTAGACCAGTGAGAACACAGATATTTTCAATATAAGATTGCTCTCTCTGTATTTTCTCTAATGCAGGAAATCAATCAATAATATTTACTGAGCATTTACTGTATGCAGAACACTGTACTATGAACTTGGGAGAGTACAATATGATACGTACAATATGATACAGTAGCATTGATAGACACTTTCCCTGACCACAACAGTTAGGAGTGGGGGCAGGAATGAAAGTCAAGAATTAAAATAAGGTTCCTGAGAAATGCAGTGAATGTTGATTTTTTCTTTAATAAATTCAACTACTATAGAACTCTTCTTTGGTGGGTTTGAACACAGAGGATTCTTCCTAAAAGATTGTTTCATCCTACAAAGTCTAATTTTGTTAGTCACGATTTTTCTTCTGGTTTTCAATTATTGTCTTTGATTTAAGATTTCCTTTCTCTCGCTCAATCTGCTGAATATCTAGCTATGTTCAAGCTCTATTCCTATGGGCTAGATTCTAAAATATTTGCAATTATTATTGAGGCACTATTCTGCTTCAAAGGACTTTTTGCACCTTTAGGTTCTCCCCAAGAACTTCAGTTTTCTCAAGCTCTGTTACATTACCTCCCAGGAGTAGGGAAATTGAACTGAGTATTAATCTGTGCTCAGTGGCAGGGAGATAATATGCCTAATTCATCAAGTGCTTAGTATAGTGCTCAGTAACCAGTAAGCACTCAATAAATATCAATAGTTGATCAAACTGAGCATGAACTAAATAAAATCCATTATGAACTATCTTTTCAGCTCTCTCCCTTTCATTCTTTGTGTTTCTTAGTCTATACATTTTTTTAAATTTACATTTTTTTAAGATTTTCCAGTATAATAAAGCAGAAATAATTATGATCATTTGGTATTAAATCTTTTTCCACGCTAAGTAGTTTCTTAAAATGGGTCTTTATTCACATACTGCAAAGCATTAAAGCATTATACAAAAAATAAGCTAGACCTTAGAGTTCTATGATTAAAATTTCTTACGATAGAATTATAGAGGCGAAAAGAACCTCCAACTGTCTTTTGTTTGAGCTGGTTCTCCAGGAACCTATAGAGGAGAGATGGAAGTATTGAAAATATTTGCAAGTAAACAATGGACAACTTTTTCTTCTTTTCCCTCTATACTGTGTCAAACACATGAGGATTCTAATAGAACAAAAAGAAAGATATAAAGATCTTCCAGTCTTTCCTGTTCACAATCCTGTACCTTTGATTTTTCTTTTTAATGTCTTTTACAATATTAAATATTAAATAAACTAGCACTTGGCTAGTTACCTCAAGAAAGGTATACAATTAAGATGGGCTAAATTGATTGGTAATTAGATTAGATTAGATAAATATAACACAATAATATGATATAATAATTATATGAAGGTATAGACATGGCACTCATTACATCTTCAAGCCAGGTGAATGAAACTGATCCAAATCAGTCAACCAGTTCCTACTCCACATGAAAAGTAATGAGGAAGAACCTTAAACTCCTTGTGGACAGGAAATATGTCTACCAACTCTACTATGTTGTACTCTCCCAAGTGCTTAGTACAGTGCTCTGAACACATTACTCAATAAAAAAGATTAATTGATGAAACCATGAGAACCAACTTCAACTCAGATCTTATCCACCATTCCCTCATAACTGAGTATTTTGCTGAATTTCTCAGATCAACCTAATCTACTTAGCGCTTACCAGAGCCCAGGGGTCTGTTCATAGTGTCAAATAATGATGATGATAATAATAATAAAAATAATAATAAAAACTACTATAATTGTTAAGCCCTTAGCATTTACCAGTAGTAGTGTTCGCCAAGCACAACTAGGTGCTGGGGTAGATACAAGTTAATCAGGTCAGACACAGTCCCTGACCTACATGGGGCTCACGGTCTAATTAGGAAGGAAAATGTCTATTGAATACCCATTTTATTGATGTAGAAACTTCAGCGCAGAGTAGTTAAATGACTTGCCTAAAGTCTCACAGCAGGCATGTTGCAGAGAGCCCATCCTCAAAGTCCGTGAAAACAGATTTGAGATTATATATTGTCCTGTTCACTTTTCCCGTATCGGTCATTGGGGAAGCAGCGTGGCTCTGTGGAAAGAGCCTGGGCTTCGGAGTTAGAGGTCATGGGTTCGACTTCCAGCTCTGCCACTTGTCAGCTGTGTGACTGTGGGCAAGTCACTTTACTTCTCTGTGCCTCAGTTACCTCATCTGTAAAATGGGGATTAACTGTGAGCCTCGTGTGGGACATCCTGATTACCCTGTATCTCCCCCAATGCTTAGAACAGTGCTCTGCACATAGTAAGCGCTTACTAAATACCAACAGTATACTGTATGGCGTAAGTGGATAGAGCTGAGGCCGGGGGGAGGGGGGGGGCGTCAGAAAGTCATGGGTTCTGATCCCGCCTCTGCTGTGTGTCTGCTGGGTGACCTTGGCAATCAACTTCACATCTCTGTGCCTCAAGGACTACATCACAGTTGAGACTGTGAACTCCGCATGGGACAGTGACTGTTTCCAACACTATTTGCTTGCATGTACCCCACCTCTTAATACAGTGTCTGGCTTAACAAATACCACAATTATTATTACTGTACTGCAAAGATATCTATTATTCTGCATTTACATCTGAAACAATTAATCATATTTATTGAACACTGATTGTATGCAGTGCACTGTATATAAGCACTTGGGTGAATACAATATAACAGAGTGGGTAAACATATTCCCTGCCCAAAATTAGCTTACAGTCTAGAGGGGGAGACAGTCCTATAAATAAATTATAGATATGTGCAAAGTGCTGTGTGGCTGAGGGAAGGTATAAATCCAAGTGAAAAACAGACACAGAAGGGAGTGGGAGAAGGGGAAATGAAGGCTTAGCAGGGAAGGCTTCTTGGAAGAGAAGTGCTTTCAATATGACTTTGGAAATGAGTAAGGCGACTGTTCTTCCCCAGGCCAGGGGAAAAAAGTGGATGAGAGGTCGGCCTAGAGATAGACGAGATACAGGTACAGCGAGTAGGTTGGCTTTAGAGGAGTGCAGTGTGCAGACTGGCTCTAGTAGGAATTCAGGGAGGTAAGGTAGGGGGGAGGAAGGTGATTAAGCGCTTTAAAGCCAATGGTAAGGAGTTTCTTTTGAAGCAGAGGTGGACTGGTAACCACTGGGGGTTCTTGAGAAGAGGGGAAATGTGGACAGCTGAATTGAAACAACACTATCAATCAATAAATGGTATTTATTAAGTGCTTATTGCGGTTCAATAAGCAGAGCATTGCACTATGTACTTTTGAGAGTAAAACACAACAGAGTTGGTAGGCACAATCCTTACCTTCTAGGAGCTTGCAATTGAATCAGGGAGACAAACATTACAGATTGGGCAAGAAGTAGAGTATAAGGATATTAACCTAACATCTGAGTTGGTAGGGAAGGCTTTGAGCAGACATGTGTTGTCAGAGTTTCTAAAGAATGATAGTTTCTGATGCCGAGATGGAGATATTTGCCTAGGATATATCTAACTGTTCTTTAGCACTCTGCCCAGGAAAATTCTGGAGAAAATATTGCCTACAATGGAAGGTAGGGATATTGCCTTGATTTTGCCAAAGTCAGCTTTCTCCCCTTTCCTCTTGAAAGTAGTGATTGTCATGGTATCTTGGAAACTTTGTGGCAAATCCTTAATGAGACGTAGGTTGAAGAAAGATTTCCTTCATGCTTGTAGATTTCTGCAGGTATAACAAAAATCTGGGTGATTTTCTGTTTTTTTTTTACTCTTCCTGAAGAAATTTATTTCCGCCGATAAGGGAGCTCAGATCATGTCTTCACAGTCTGGCCAGTTTTCTGCCGAAAAAGACTTACTCCATAAAGCAGGAGGTCGATGTACTGTTTATATCACCTGTGTAGGATTCCCCCTTTGGTAGTATAAAAGTAATTGTGGTATTTGTTAAGTTCTTGCTTTGTGAACACCACTCTACAAAGTGCTGAAGGAGAGAGAAGATAATCAAGTCAGACACAATCTATGTCCGACTTGGGGCTCACAGTGTAAATAAGAAGGAGAAAAGATATGGAATCCCCCTTTTCTGCATTCATTCGTTTGCAGATGAGAAAACTAAAGAACAAGAAAGTTAAGTGTCTTGCCCAAAGTCACCCAGCTGACAAGTGGCAGAGCCAGGATCAGAACCCAGGGCTTCCCAGGCCCATGCTCTTTCTGCCAGGACACGCTGCTTCCATAATGCAGGTAGCTTCATTCATATTCCTAGGCAGCATCATAATGGTGTGTACGGGGCCATAGAAGCTCTTCAGTGATAAAGTCCTCATTTTGGTGACAGTCAACACACCCTGGATTTCATTGGCTGACATCCTAATTTAATCAATCAATCACTGGTATTGATTGAGTTTTGAACACGTGCAGAGCACCATGCTATGCACTTGGGAGAGTACAGTCTAACAGAATTAATGAACACGTTCCCTGCCCATAATGGGTATATGCTTCTTCGCTTGATCTATATTATCCCTTCACAATGTTTGTAGGTCTGTTCTCCAGAGTAAGATCGTTGTGGGCAGGAACTATTCCATTTATTGTTATATTGTACTCTCCCAAGTGCTTAGTACAGTGCTTTGAACACAGTAAGTGCTCAATAAATATGAGTGACTGATGACTGAATTTTGTTCTGATCATGAGGGGCTCCAAAGCAGCACTTCTGCCACATGTGGAGAGTCAGATGGCTACTTGATAGACCGTCTCTCGGGGAAAGGTGACCATTCTTCATGTGAGTTAAGACCTTTGGCTTGGGTTCTTTGTTCAGCAGTTCAGCAGCCATACCAGAATCTTTCACTTCCTGCAACTTGACTTTTGCATTTCTTAGGGAAGCACCATAGCCTAGTGGCTAGAGCACGGGATTGGGAGTCAGAAGGACCTGGATTCTACTCCTGGTTCTGCCGCTTGTCTGCTATGTGACCTTGGGCAAGTCACTTAACCTCTCTGTGCCTCAGTTTCCTCATCTGTAAAATGGGGACTAAGACTGTGAGTCCCATGTGGGACAGGAACTGTGTCCAACCCAATTACCTAGTAACTTCCCTAGCACTTAGTAACATACCTGGCATATTGTAAGCACTTAGAAAATACCACAATTATTATCATTCATTATAACTCTTGACAATTTGGTTGCCATCTATCGATGCATTACTTAGAGAGAAGTGGCAGAGCCCGGCCTTGAGAGTCAGAGGTTGTGGGTTCTAATCCCACTTCTGCCACTTGTCAGCTGTGTGACTTTCATCAAGTTGCTTAACTACTCTGGGCCTCAGTTCCTTCATCTGTAAAATGGGGATGAAGTCTGTGAGCTCTATGTGGGACACTCTGATAACCTTGTATCCACCCCAGCGCTAAGAACAATGCTTTGCACATAGTAAGCACTTAACAAATCCCATCATTATTATTAGAGAGAGCATTTGGCCCATTACATGACTGCATAATTGATATGTCCTCGAGGCCTGATAATGGTGCTTTGTACACAGTAAGCTCTCAATAAATAAGATTGAATAAATAATAGACAATGTTGTAGTTACCTTTGTCTGAACTATGGATGTCTTTATCCTATTTGAGCACTGGATGATGACTTGGGTAATTATAACTAGTATTTGGCATATTCATTAAGCAGAAATAGGTTATTGCCATTTAGTTTTCCAATTCCATTCGATCCAATGGCACTTTTCCACGTATTGGCATCAATATCTACTCTTGCATCGAAATTTCCCATGAAAAAGAACTTGGAAGCTTGGGACGTTGATACGATGAGCCAAACCAGATTCTATCAGAATTTTTCTCTTTTTTCATTGCTATTTGTTATTGTCTGGGACATAAGGGAAAAAGATGGCAGCAAAACACTTTTGTTTTAGGAACAATCATAGGGATAGGTAGCTTCTTAGGCTACCGAACAGGTTAGAAGTCCAGGACTACGGGCTTTTTGATTGCCAAACTGACATTCAAGAGATGTTGCTTCAAGAGGGGAAGCCATCTGACCGGAAGGTATGGGCAGCGTCCAAACCTGCCACCAGGTTAGTTTTGCTCAATACCCTATGTCGATGCTATATCTGTTTTGTTCACAAACAACTTCCGGCCTTCTTATGGGATAACTGCCTTTACAGTTGTTCAGTATTGGCCTCGTGTCCTGAGAGGTAGTGTTTTTTTTTTCTCTATTATGTATGGACAGTGCAGAAGGGGCAAATAGGTGAAGTGAAGACTTAATCAGGGAAGGTCTCCTGGAAGAGATGGGATTTTAGTAAGGCTTTGAAGATGGAGAGTTGGTGGTCTGTCAGACATGAATGGGGAGGGAGTTCCAGATCAGAGGGAGGACATGGGCATGGAATAAACAGTGAGATGAGATGGAGGTTCCATGAATAGATTGGCATTAGGGAAGTGGGGTGTGGAGGCTAGGGTGTAATAGCAGATCAGCGAGCCAAGGTGAGAGACAGAGAACCGATTACGTGCCTTAAAGCCGATGGTATAGAGTTCCTATTTGATGTGGAGATGGTTAAGCAACTGTGCTCCTAATACTGAAACAATACTCATCTTAACATAGCTCTGCTGGATGAGAGTTTTAAGAGGATGAGAACCAACAGAAAATCTTAACAGCTGTGATATGAGTAGCTGAAATGGCGAAACCTAAATCAAGGAGGATAGAGGAAGTGTTTTTACGCTAGGGTAAAACAAAACTAAAGATGATGCTGCATCTCAGCTAAAAGAACGCTACCATCAAGAAACAACAAGAAACAATCAAAAGCCTTGTGAGGAAAGATGGACAAAGAGACAAGATAGAAATCTGCATTAAGTGCTGCAAACATTAAACATGACAACACAATGGTCAGCAATTTAGTGTGCACAGGGTGGCTGGAACTGTGGATCCCAACATTGGCCTTTTTAGCCACAAACACATTCATAGGTCACCTTTACCATTAGTGAGGCCTTCCTCAAATTCAACAGACGACTATAATAATAATAATTATGGCACTTGTTAAATGTTGACTACGTGCCAAGCACTGTTTTAAGCGCAGATTAGATGCAAGTTAATCTGGTTGGATGCAATCTCTGTCTCACATGAGGCTCACACTCACGCTTAATCCCCACTTTACAGATGAGGGAACTAAGGCCCAGAGAAGTTAAGTGACTTGTCTAAGGTCACACAGCAGATATGTGGTGGAGCTGACATTAGAACCCAGGTCCTTCTGACTCCCAGGCCCGTGTTCCATACTCTAAGCCACACTGCTTCTATGTACTTAGAAGTCCCTTAGATGAACAGTCACAGGAGTCATGCCTGGAGGGGCATGCTGATACCGACCACTGTCAGATGCACAATAAACTCACACCGACTCTACAGTTATTACATCAAAAAGTGTCTTCCGAACACCCAAGGGAGCTCACTGTTAAAGTTCTGGAAGATTTCCACAAGCACCACTGCAACAATATTATAGCAACCCTGTTGGATTAGAAAATTCCAACTACAGCAATTTCCAAAATAAACATCACATGGAGATCTCTCAGTAGAAATGTTTACTGGAAGCCTTCAAAGCATCGGGCATAGCCAGCAGAGTATCAAATTATGCAACTGACTTGGAAATAAAGGTCTATGTGTAGCAAAACTGTATCAAGAACCACTTTGCAGTATCTTAGGCCTTAGATAAAATTGAGGCATTTATTTACCCGCATCATGACATGCAAGTCAAGTTGGGGAATATGCATGACAGATGGTAGTGGGATATTAAAGTAAAAGAGATCCTAAGATATGTAGACCACGATTAGATTAGTAAGAACTTCTACACATTAAGAGCATATAATCCTGGGCATGCCATCAGGGCATTCATTCATTCATTCACTCACTCACTTATTTATTCAAGCATTCATTCACTCATTCCATTAATTTATTCATTATTTCAGGCACTTACTCATTAATTCATTCACATATTCATTCAAGCATGCATTCATTCACTCATTCAGTCAATCATTCAATATATCATTCATTCTTCACTGATTGATTCCCACAGTAGTTCATACAGTCACTTATTCATTTAACTATTCATTCATTTGATGACTATTGTATATACTAAATGCTGAGAAGAAATACATAGTTGAGAATAATTCAAGGTTCTTAGTTCCCAAGGTGGTCATTTTCTAAGAATAAGGAAAGAGTAGACTTTTCAACAATGACTCTAACCTCATAAAAGACAACACTATGTGTACCAGCATTTTTAAATCTCTATATTTTGCTTCCACAATTAGTCATTGTGGAGGCATAAGCCCTTATAATAGTGGCAATCCGTATTTTTCTGAGACGTGAGTGTAGCACCATGAGTTCACTTTACATCTCCAGGCGGATTTGGAAATCCCAATATTCGCACTCTATGTCTTCTGCTGAATAGGACAGTTCAGTAGCTACCATCCTGACCACACTGAACATAGCCACAGAGACAGTGCTCTCTTTTTAGTAGTGTCTGGTGGTGCATCTGCTTACACTTCCTTGCCTCCAATCCTTGTGAAGCTTTTGCTAGAATGAACCATCTTTTTTAGTGTGGAATCTATGACAATTGACTCTCATTTTCTAGCTGATGTACAGCATTGCCTGAGGCTCTGCTTCACTGAATCCTTAAAATATTCCTCTGCCTTCCTTGCTTTTGGGTTCCTATCTTCAGCTAGTTGAAGCAGTGGTGATCATGATACAGTTTTCGGCACATTCACTCAGCAAACAAAGGCCATTACCCATGACATGAGGCCTGGTGATTTTCTTTCAAATATGGAAGTTGCTAGCCACTTTTGCTCTCAAATATCCATGATAATTGATATAAAGAATGTTGTCCCTGCTGCACTGGGCTTTTCTAAATCTCTATATTCTTTTTTGTTACCACAATTTGTCACTTGGAGGCATAAGCACTCAGGATAGTTGGCAAAGCTCATTTTTTGGAGGGGTGAGTGTAGCCCATTAGGTCACTTTACATCCCAGACAGATATGGAAATCCCAATATTAGTCATTATCTGATTGCAAATTAATTTTCTGAGAGCTGTTGTAATGAAGTTAAAAGTATTCCCTCTACACAAAGATGGCATCTATGTCTGTGAGCTGTCCTTTATCTAGTAGCCTAGTCTCACTTAGTGTGGCAATGTTTATTCTTTACCTTGTCTACCTTATGAGTTGCTCTTCATACAGATGAGCTCTCCTTTTCCCTCTACTCCCTTTATCCCCTCCCATTCACCTCTCTGCAGCTAAACCCTCTTTTCCCCCATTTCCCTCTGCTCCTCCCCCTTTCCCTTCCCACCCCCCTCAGCACTGTACTCGTCCACTCAAATGTATATATTTTCATTACCCTATTTATTTTGTTAATGAAATGTACATCGCCTTGATTCTATGTATTTGCTATTGTTTTAATGAGATGTTCATCCCCTTGATTCTATTTATTGCTATTGTTCTTGTCTGTCCGTCTCCCCTGATTAGACTGGAAGCCTGTCAAAGGGCAGGGACTGTCTCTATCTGTTACTGATTTGTACATTCCAAGCGCTTAGTACAGTGCTCTGCATATAGTAAGCAATCAATAAATACTATTGAATGAATGAAATTCAGTGATTACTGTAGAGAGTCTTTTGTCTGCTCCCCTAATTCATTGATTCAATCATATTTACTGAGCGCTTACTGTGTGCACAGCACTTTATTAAGCACTTGGAAAAGTACAATACAGAAACAAAGAGAGACAATCCCTGCTCACAACGAGCTCACAGTCTAGAGGGGGGGAGACATTCATTTATTCATTCATTTGAATCATATTTATTGAGTGTTTACTATGTGCAGAGCACTGTACTAAGCACTTGGAAAGTACAATTCAGCAACCAGCAGAGAAAATCCCTGCCCAAGAATGGGCTTACAGACTAGAAAGGGGGAGACAGACATTAAAACAAGTAAACAGGCATCAATAGCATCAATATAAATAGAAATATATATATATATATATACATCATTAATAAAATAGAATAATAAATATGTTCATATATACACAAGTGCTGTGGGGTGGGGAGGGGGTAAAGCAGAGGGAGCGAACTGGGGCAATGGGAAGAGGAGGAGGAGCAGAGGGAAAGGGCAGCTTCATCTGGGAAGGCCTCCTGGAGGAGGTGAGTTTTCAGTAGCCGGACATCAATACAAATAGATAGTATAAATAAATAAAACAACATCACAGGACACTGAAACCATGTGTCCAATAGGAGCAGAGTTGCCATCAGCCTTCCTGCCCAAACGAAAGTATTGTTAGAATATTAGGAAGAGTGAGGAGTGAGTGGGGAGAAATGTGTTTAATGATTTAGGAAGTGATCTGGACAGCAAAATAAGTAGGGAGAGCCTGGAGGCAGCGGGATCCATGATTTCTCAAAAAGCCATGGATCGGTCATTCATACATAATTTAATCTGATGATATTATAATGACAATTATTTTAATCGAACCATGAGAGAGAAATTCTACTTAGTCTGTGAGTCTGAGTCTGATAAGGATCAGGGACTCTCTGACCTGATTCTCTTATTTCTACTTCAGGACTTAGTACACTGCTTGGTCCATAATAAGCACTTAACAAATATCAAAATTATTATTATCATTATTATTATAACATGCAGGAAGGTGAGATGTTTCTCTAGTACATAAACTGCAGGGTATTAAAACAACAAACTCTCCCGTTATTTTCATTTTTTAAAAGAGCAACAGTAAAGGACTGTGTTTCTTAGCTTACTCTTCCTACCTACATTTAAGGAATAGTCATATGACTAGCACCGCAATTTCTAAAGATAAAAACTGTCTTTCACCAAGATGCATAATATGAGTACTTATAGCTATGATGATTTATGAATCCTTTTATGTTATGGACAGAAATCTTCTATACTGAAACACTGTTGTTTTACTGTGCTACGTGGCATTGCTTAACTTTAACTAAATTTTTAATAAATTGACTGCCCTCTATAAAATATTTACCACATTTTTCTAAATATATGAATTATTTATTTGAAACATTTTACATATTTTCATGAAAAATGGCATCCATTATTCACAAGCTATTCCATAGCCTGGGTGCTTGATTCAGGTAAAATGGACCTGGACCAGAAATTGCAGTCAGTGTCTTATTTGATGAATGAAATGCACATCCAATATTTCTATATTTCAAATTGATTTCAAAACAATGTAAAACATTCAACTCAGAATTATGCACGTGACAGGTGAAAGTGCAGAATTGCCAGAAAACATCTTGGGTTTGAAAGGAAATTTAAAAACTGCTTAAAATGTAGTTTTCATTCAAAATGTAGGAAAGCCCATTTTTAAGAAGCAGCATGCTTTTTTAGATTCATTTATTGAGCAAAATCATGAATGGGTTGGTAATGATCCAGCAAAAAGACACAGCCTATTTGTTAGGCAGATTACATCATACATAACATGAAAGAAGAATTCTAATCATGGCCTTTGTGAGATTGTAAAGTAAATGTTATTCCACTTCATAAGCTGTTTACAGGGTGTTAGTCTATAGGGCTGGCACAAAATTGGGTCATGGATGAGTTCATTTTGGATAGCTGTGCAAGGGAACAACTTACCCCCACACAACATAATTTGTGACTCTTGCCAAGAGTGTTTGGACAAGTGAAGCCTACACAAGTTCGACTGGTGAAAAAACTGATAAAAAATCCTAGATCAGAAATTAATCCCTAGTCCAGGGTGCTTCTAACTCTATTAAAAGCAGAACTACACTATACAAATTGGCAATTTTTTGGTGGGGAGGGAGTGGAGATCTGTTAAATGCTTACTATGTGTCAGGCACTCTAGTAAGATCTTAGGTAGATATAAGGTTGCCAGGTTGGACACAGTCCCTATCCCGCAAGGGGATCATAGTCTTAATCCCCATTTTACAGATGAGGTAACTGAGGCTCAGAGAAGGGATGTGACTTGCCCAAGGTCACACAGCAGATGAGAGACAGAGCCAGGATTAGAACCCATGTCCCCTGACTCCCAGGCCTGGACTCTTTCCACTGAGCCAAAGAGTGTTATGAGGGACAGCACTGGATTTCTAGGTAGGCGATACAGACTTTAGACTAAAATTGTGGGCAGAGAAAGTTTCATATGAGAAACAAGTACTACATCTCTCTATGCTTTTCAAAATAAATGAGCACTTAGTGCAGTCAATGTATGGCAGGATTTTTTATTTAACTGCACAGTCCACAAATGAGCTCACTGCAAAGTCACATACACACCAATCAGAACATGTACCTTTGTTTTGCTTATCCTTTATTAATTTTAAGAATGACTGGCAGAACAAAAAAATGTTGTGTGGATCCAAATATAAATACTGTGCTAAAGAATAAAAGTGATATAGATGCTTAGTGGTCTGATTATGTCCTACATCAGTAATCATTTTGCACATTTCAAGTTAATATGCTCATGATTAAAAATGCTATAATTAGCTAAAGGGCAGCACTTAACTTTGTGTCTATGAGCAGCGAAAGGATAAAGCCTTCTCTAGGCAGGGGTAGATGCAAATGGAATTTTCTGTCCAAATGGCAAATAAGAAGAAGTATGGTATTTTGTTAAGTGCTCACTATGTGCCAGGCTCTGTACTAAGAGCTGGGGTGGATACTAGCAAATCAGGTTGGACAGAGTCCCTGTCCCCTGTGGGGCTCACAGTTTCAATCCCCACTTTGCAGATGAGGTAACTGAAGCACAGAGGCACAGAGAAGTGAAGTGCTTTGCCCAAGAACACACAGCAGACAAGTGGCTGAGCAGGGATTAGAATCTATGGCTTTCTGACTCTCAGGTTCTGTCCACTACGCCATGCTGCTACAATGGAATCAACCCTCTGCTTCCCTTTGGCTGCAGATTCAGTCCCATAGAGGTGAATTCAGAAGGCTTCCGGTTTATTATCAAGTGGTGAGTGCAGAACTAAGTCGATGCTCAGGGCAAATAAACAAACGTTCAGAAGAACAGGCAGAGCTGAGAAGCGTCAGCCCTGAGGGTCCAGATGTCATTCTGAACAGCCACACTGTAATCCCTCCTGCATCTGCCGAACCCTCCTCTGATTCCTATTAATATAGTATTCCGGTTCAAATAAAAATAGTTATCTTCTCCACCCTCCCCCTACCAGCTGCAATCTCGTCTTCCGAGTCCTCTCCACTAGAAAAATAGAACTATATCCATTGGAAATAAAAATAGGATCTGTCCCTCCCCTAATGACAAATGCCCTCGAAAATTCCCATAAAAATTGTGAATGCCTGTGATGCGTCATTTCATTTAGTAAATTAAAAATTACCCACATCTGGGTGAGCTATTCTGAACCGGCTTTACCATTTGGGAGATCAAATCCGACTTTGTGATTGGGTGAGATAAACTTTCTGAGGTCGGGAGCTCTTTGAAATCAGGAGATGCTGAAAATACTGATCGATAATAATTGCAGTATTTGTTAATTAATTCATTCATTCAATAGTATTTATTGAGCACTTACTATGTGCAGAGCACTGTACTAAGTGCCTGGAATGTAAAAATCGGTAACAGATAGAGACAGTCCCTGCCCATTGATGGGCTCAAAGTCTAATCGGGGGAGACAGACAGACAAGAACAGTGGCAATAAATAGAGTCAAGGGGAAGAACATCTCATTAAAACAATAGCAAATAAATAGAATCAGGGTGATGTACCTCATTAAATAAAATAGATAGGGTGATGAAGATATATACAGTTGAGCGGACAAGTACAGTGCTGTCGGGATGGGACGGGAGAGGGGGAGGAGCAGAGGGAAAGGGGGGAGAAGAGGATTTAGCTGCGGAGAGGTGAAGGGGGGGTAGAGGGAGCAGAGGGAAAAGGGGAGCTCAATCTGGGAAGGCCTCTTGGAGGAGGTGAGCTTTAAGTGCTTACTATGCGTCAAACACTGTTCTAAGCACTGCGGGAGATATGAGCTAATCAGGTTGGACATGGTCTCTGTCCCACTTGGTGCTCACAGTCTTGATCCCCATTTTACAGGTGAGGTAACAGAGGCACAGAGAAGTTAAGTGACTTGACCGAGGTCACACAGCAGACAAGTGGTGGAGCCGGAATTAGAACCCATGTCCTCTGACTTCCAAGCCCAAGATCTTTCTATGAGACCATGTGCAGTTGACTTACTGACTGACTGAGTAGTATGGTCTAGTAGGAGTACCAGAAGCTTGAGAGTACTAATTCCGGTACCTAAGAATCTTACATGAGAAGCAGCGTGGCTGAGTGGAAAGAGCCCGGGCCTGGGAGTCAGAGGTCATGGGTTTGAATCCTGGTTCTTCCCCTTGTCAGCTGTGTGACTGTGGGCAAGTCACTTCACTTCTCTGTGCCTCAGTTCCCTCATCTGTAAAATGGGGATGAAGACTGTGAGCCTCATGTGGGACAACCTGATTCCCCTGTGTCTACCCCAGCGCTTAGAACAGAGCTCTGCACGTAGTAAGAGCTTAACAAATACCAAAATCATTATTATTACATTCTATTATGAGTGCAGGGGTGAGTCTCAGAAAGGAAAGCCTTTGGGGATGAGAAAGTGACTTTTGTGGGATATTTGGAGAGTATACAGTCAGGATAGAAACCCTAGGGATGAAAGAGGAAGGGACTAGGGTCACTGAAAAGGTGAAGGGAATCAGAAGAGCTGGATTAAATCAGGAGCTTTGATCAACGGTTGATTCTGAAAACATTCATTTGATTCTTGAAAAATGATCAAAATGATATTCTGATGGTGTTTTGTAAGCATTGCATCATTTTTTCACGGAGTGTGGAGATGCTCTAAAATGGTGACGGTTAGTCTTCCTTTCCTGAATAATTGGTTTGTGATATGTCAATACCATCTAGCATCCTGAAAAGTTAATGCCAGAATGCCCAAGTGGAAAGAACACAGACCTGGAAGTCAAAGGAGCTGGGTTCTAATTCTGACTCCCGACATTCCTTCCTATGTGACGTGTTAACAAGTCACTCAACTACTCTGTGCCTCAATGTCTTCACCTATAAAATGGGGATGAAATGCCTATTCTCCCTCCCCCTTAGACTGTTCACTCCAGGTGTCAGAGGGACTGTGTCTGACCTGCTCATCTTGTATCTGTGATGGCGAAATGAGGACTTGTCATGTATCTTATCTTGTATCTATAATATGCTGGGGAAATGAGGACTGAGTCATGGAAGGCCTCCTGGAGGAGTTGTAGACTGGAATCACGTTTATTACTGAACTAAATTCCCTTTTCCCAAGTGTTTAGTACAGTGTTCTGCATACCCTAAGTACACAATATATACTGTTGATTGATTGATGTGATTTTAGGGAGGGCTTTGAAAGTGGGAAGAATAATTAACATATAATTATCATCTTCAGGATCATTGTTATTTTGTCACAAATGGGTGCTTGAGAGTCAGAGGTCATGGGTTCTAATCCCTGCTCCACCACTTGTCAGCTGTGTGATCTTGGGCAAGTCACTTCACTTCTCTGTGCCTCAGTTACCTCATCTGTATAATGGGGATGAAGACTGTGAGCTCTACGTGGGACAACCTGATTACCTTGTACCTATCCCAGTGCTTAGAACAGTGTTTGGCATATAGTAAGCGCTTAACAAATAACATTATTATTTACTAAAACTAAGCCCTTGTCCTAAAATATAAAGGGCAGGTAAAATAACGAGCACATTCCACTTAAGCAAACTTTTGCCTTATTTATGTATTTTTTTAAATCCCTCCTTGTGACATTGATATGCTATGCTTCAGCAAGTTCAGTTTTTAGTTTTGAAGCCATGACTCTAATATTGCATGGTAATGTTCTTTTTCACTTCTCTAAAAAGAACAGTGAGAAAATGTTAAATCACACTTGCCTAAGGATTCAATAAAAACGAGATTTGTGGGTGGAAGCTGTTTGTGCCATATAAATAATCTTTTTTTCGTATTTTGAGGCAACAAGAAGCCGAATGCAAAAGCAATAGAGACATGCTACTGAATGAAGAGAGCAAACCTCATTGGGCTCCATGCATGGCTGAGAGAGATGAAAAGCAAAAATCACATTTTTGTTTGACAGTTGCATAGTTCATGCTGTAATCCCTGAGAATGGATGAGCAGAAAATGGATAAGCAAGAGCAGGTGCTTATTCCCATAAATGGAGATTTAAAACAAATTTGCAAAATCTAAGGAAAATGTCAAGTTCATAAAATCTGAGAAACAGTGGTCCAGTGCCCTGAGTTTCCAGGTGGACCCCACCAATTTACAGTTTCAACCCACCATCTCCGTAGGAGACCTGCCACTGCCTACTGTAAATGGACTCTGTCTCATATTTTTTTCTCTATTCCTCGCCCACGTTTCTGCTTAGAACTTGTCCAAGTTAAATGCAGTTCAAGTACCACTGTAATTCAATTTGAGGCCTGGAGGTCTGATTATCAATTAGTAACAACTATTCAAAAGTCTTCTGACTGTCAAGCCAGATTAATTTTATATGCAGATTTGAGGTTGCATTCAGGAGGTGTTCAATAATTCCTAAAGGCGGCAATACTGAATGGCTTTTCTGCTGTAAACTAATCTGAGGAGAATTCTTGGGAACCAGGCGCCTATCTTTAGTACATAAAAAGTCATGCTTGACCTTTATTTATTTCGATATGAATTCATATAGCTGAAAGTAATCTACCTACAT
The DNA here is from genome assembly GCF_004115215.2 of Ornithorhynchus anatinus. Classification (NCBI taxonomy): domain Eukaryota; kingdom Metazoa; phylum Chordata; class Mammalia; order Monotremata; family Ornithorhynchidae; genus Ornithorhynchus; species Ornithorhynchus anatinus. Next base: position 24,766,484 of record NC_041741.1, on the reverse strand, counting down.
TTATTGAAACTGATCCTATTAAGGAGAAATCAGTAAATTGCTCCCTCAGAAGAAGTGCATTAACTCTTCAAAACCAGGAAGGCACCTCGGCAGCAGTACTTAATTAAATAGTGCCTTTGGGGCCTGCATTTGCTCAGAGTGTGCAGTCTATTCTCCTCTGATGAATAAGCTATCGATGCCGTATTTGGGGGTATGGACCTGGCCCTGGAAGCCGAAGATATTGCATGTATTCATTTATGCAGTGAAATATAGCTGACTCTTTCATAACAGCCAACTTGCTGTGCAGTAAAATTATTGTATTGCTCTATCAATTAATCATTCTTTTTGAGCATTTATCTCATGGAGAACACTGTATTAACTGCTTGGGAGAGTACAGTAAAGTTAGAAACCATGATCCCTGCTCTCAAGGAATGGGGGAGACAGAAACAAAAGTAAATTTCAAGTCGGGGGCACTGATGCACAATGTGAATGTGAGTGCAATGAGATGATGCCCTGGAGAGTACCCAAAGTGTTAGTGATGTGAAAGTGATGAAGCAGCAGTTGTGAGGAGGGGGGGGATATTGAGTGGGAAAATCAGGGTTTAATCAGGGATAGAGTTTGTATTCCCATCCACTGGCACCTCTACTGATAATAATTATGGAATTGTTAAGCGCTTAATGTGTGCACAACATTGGTCAAAGCTCTGGTGTAGATACAGGTTAATCAGGTTGGACATAGTTCCTGTCCCATGTAGGTGTCCCAATCTCCAGTTTGCAGATGTGGTAACAGAGCCCCAGAGAAGTTAAGTGATTTGCCCAAGGTCACCCAGCAGATTCATGGCAGAGTCTGGATTAGAACCCAGGTCCTACTGACTCACAGGCCTTTATTCTATCCACTATTTATTTTGTTTTCACCAAGTGAATCTTCCTTTGAGGTACAGAACTCAGATGTCCAATGATGGTTTGTCTAACTCCCTCCACCATTATTATTCTCTACTCTATCACTGTTTCTTGGAGGTTCACTGAACCCCTGCTAACATTCCTGTCAAGTCCTAGCATGTTGTTAGCTTTTTCCAGGCCAGAGATATCATTATTATCATCATCAACATGGTATTCATGTTGCTTTAGACAGACCTAGGCACTGATGGATTATTAAGAGAAGTATAATGTAAAGTCCATAAACTAATATATGTATACATGTGTATATATATATATATATACATATATATACATATATATATATAATAATGTTGGTATTTGTTAAGTGCTTACTATGTGCCGAGCACTGTTCTAAGTGCTGGGGTAGACACAGGGGAATCAGGTTGTCCCACGTGGGGCTCACAGTCTTAATCCCCGTTTTACAGATGAAATAACTGAGGCACCGAGAAGTGAAGTGACTTGCCCAAAGTCACACAGCTGACAAGTGGCAGAGCCGGGGTTTGAAGCCATGACCTCTGACTCCAAAGCCCGTGCTCTTTTCCTCTGAGCCACGCTGCTTCTCTCTCTCTCTCTCTCTATATATATATATATTCTATTCCAAAATAAAGCCTAGGTCACAAAATAAACACATACCAAAAAAGATAAACTCATAAATATGAAAGAAACAGTGGTTAACATCATGCCTATACCAGCAAAGGTTAATTATATGTACTTTTGATGACATTGGCCAAGAAGCCATCTAGGCCTTATTAGGGTATAATGACCTCAGCATTATGGAATCCTTGGTTTGATAGGGCAATTGCTAAGCTCTTTCACTTTTCTGACTCTCAAAAAACAGAGTGGCTTTTATGATTCTGTTTTCAACTTCTTTGCCTATCATTGTTCTGCCGCAGTGTTTAACCTCCTCCTAACTGTGATAGGGGTGAAATAGCAGCGTGGCTCAGTGGAAAGAGCCTGGGCTTGGGAGTCAGAGGTCATGGGTTTGAATCCCTGCTCTGCCACTTGTCAGCTGTGTGACTGTGGGCAAGTCATTTAACTTCTCTGTGCCTCAGTTACCTCATCTGTAAAATGGGGATTAAGACTGTGAGCCTCATGTGGGGCAACCTGATTACCCTGTATCTACCCTGGCGATTAGAACAGGGCTCTGCACATAGTATGTACTTAAATACTATTATTATTATCATTATTGTTATTGATGTCTGACTCCTCCTCTAGACTGTAAACTAATTATGGGCAGGAAGTATGTCTGAAAATTCTGTTGTACTGTTCTCTTCCAAGTGCTTAGTAGATAGAGCTCTCAGCACATAGAAAGAACTCAATAAATATGATGAATTCATTGTAGGGGTTAAATGGCCAGATATAGGGAAATGCCTGCAAAGGTTTTGGTATCAGTATTGATCAAAGACTCACCAGATATATCCGTCTGTGGGACCAGGTTCACTGGGAATCTTGAAAATAGGGAGACAGTGTGATCTAATGGAAAAAGCATGGGCCTGTCAGTCAAGAGACCAAGAATCTAATCCCAATTCTGCCACTGTCCTGCTGAGTGACCTCGGACAAGTCACTTAACATCTCTGAGCTTCATTTTCTTCATCTGTAAAATGGGGAAAAATCCTCTCTTCATTTTTTAAACTGTGAGCCCTGTGTGGGACAGGAACTGAGGCCAAACATCTATCGCTGTGCTTAGCACAGTGCTTTGGAACATAAACTGTGGTTAACAAATAAAATAATCATCATCATCCCCATCATCTCTCTATTTTGGTCAAGCAGAGACTGGAGTTGCTGCCAAGTTGGCTACCATGGCAACCACCTGCTAGTCTATAACCACCACAGCACTGGCAACACTCTATGGTCAGTTTAGCCTCAAATGTGTTTTGGTATGTTATGTCTTGTTGGAACTCCGAATAACCTGCACCCTTGTACAACTTATTCCCTTGTGGCACTCTCTTCCCAGGCAGGAAGAGTCAATCAATCAGTCAGTCAGTAGTATTCAGTGCTCTGCACACAGTAAGAGCTCAATAAATATGATTGAATGAGTTTATTGAGCATTTATTGTGTGTAGAGCATTGTACTAAACAATGTAGTTGTACACTATAACAATATAACAGACACATTCCTTGACCACAACAATCTTACAGACAAGAGGGGGAGACAAATGATAATATAAATAAATAAATTACAGATCTGTACAGAAGTGCTGTGGGGTTGGGGGGATGAATAATAGGACCACTACACAAACCACTAGCACTACAAATAATTCTGTGGTCACTGTCTCAGTGCCCCGGCCTTTTGGATGGAGTGTCTCATCACTGTTTTTTATAGGAGTAGCAGGCTCCAGTGGAATGAACATGGAAGTCAGATGACCTGGATTCTAATACTGACTCCTCCCCTTGTCTGATGGATAACCCAGATCAACTGACAACTTCTCTGTATCTCACTGCCCTCATCTGTAAAATAGAGAATCAATAACTTTCACCCACTTGAACAGTTTTCACTAGACTCATCCACATTTAGCAATCCTATCCCAAATCTAGGTAATGTGATTCCTTTCATTAAATATTTGATTTTCTTGCCTGTGTTTACAACCTAAGCAGTGGATAAAAGTCTCTTTCCCAGCTTGCCTGATCTAAATCTCACGATATTCTCAAGAATCATTCTGTTTCATTGTTTCTCCTTATAATAAGACCTTTGCATTTCACCCGAGAAGGGCTGGAGTGGATCCAAGTGAAGTTCTTTGCCTCCATACCCTTCACTGGTAGAGTACCCATAAGTAGAAACACAGCATGGCCTAGGGGAAATTGCAAGGCCCTGTGAGCCAGGGGACCTTTGTTCTAATCCCAGCTCTACATGATTCAGGGCAATCATTGCTGAATTGTACTTTCCAAGTGCTTAGTACAGTGTTCTGCAAACAGTAAATGCTCAATAAATGCAATTGAATGAATTTACATAAAAATGATTGAATGAATTTACCTGTGCTTCTGTTTCCTCATCTGTAAATGGAGATTCCCACATATTCTTCTCCCTCCTACTCAGACTGTGAGCACCATTTGAAATAGTGACTGTGTGTGTCCAACCTGATTAATTTGTACCTACCCCAGTTTTTGACTCATAATAAGTGCTTAATAAATATCACAACAATTATTCAAGAGCATTCCATCTTCATTTTACTACAGTGATTACTCACTTTTCCCAAGTCACGGGGATGTTATGTTCTTCATGCTTGCTTTATTAAGACAAACACGTTATTTTTTAATGGTATTCACTAAGTGTTTACTATGTGTCAAGCATTGTACTAAGTGCTGGGGTAGATACCAGCTAATCAGGTTGGACACAGTCCCTGTCCCACATGGGGCTCTCAGTCTCAACAACCATTTAGGAGATGAGGTAAATGAAGCATAGAAAAGTGAAGTGACTTGCCCAAGGTCACGCAATAGATAAGTGGCAGAGTCACGATTAGAGCATTCATTCATTCAATAGTTTTCATTGAGCGCTTACTTTGTGCAGAACACTGTAGTAAGCGGTTCCAAAGTACAATTCGGCAAATGATAGAGACAATCCCTACCTAACAACAGGCTCACAGTCTACAGCAGTAAGCTTGTTGTGGTATGTTGTTTCTCGCTACCGCCCCATGATGCTCCAAGGCATTGATCTAATAATAATGATAATAATAATAATAATAAATTTGGTAATTGTTAAGCACTTACTATGTGCAGAGTACTGTTCTAAGCACTGGGGTAGATACGGGGATCTCTGCTCCCCTGGGGACTGTAAGCCCGTCAAACGGCAGGGACTGTCTCTATCTGTTGCCGACTTGTTCATCCCAAGAGCTTAATACAGTGCTCTGCACATAGTAAGCGCTCAATAAATACTATTGAATGAATTAATTAATATGGGGTAATCAGGTTGTCCCACACGAGGCTCACAGTCTTAAACCCTATTTAACAGATGAGGGAACTGAGGCACCGAGAAGTTAAGTGACTTGGCCAAAGTCACACAGATGACAGGTGGCGGGTTGGGTTTAGAACCCAAGACCTCTGACTCCTCAGCCCGTGATCTTTCCACTGAGCCTTGCTGCTTTTCTCTGTGAAGAAGCACAGAAGATCTGTGAAGCTGTGCCTCTCTATCACGCCCTCATTCATTCAATAGTATTTATTGAGCGCTTACTATGTGCAGAGCACTGTACTAAGCGCTTGGGATGAACAAGTCGGCAACAGATAGAGACAGTCCCTGCCGTTTGACGGGCTTACAGTCTAATCGGGGGAGACGGACAGACAAGAACAATGGCAATAAACAGCGTCAAGGGGAAGAACATCTCGTAAAAACAATGGCAACTAAATAGAATCAAGGCGATGTACAATTCATTAACAAAATAAATAGGGTAATGAAAATATATACAGTTGAGCGGACGAGTACAGTGCCGAGGGGATGGGAAGGGAGAGGGGGAGGAGCAGAGGGAAAGGGGGGGAAAAGAGGGTTAAGCTGTGGAGAGGTGAAGGGGGGATGGCAGAGGGAGTAGAGGGGAAGAGGAGCTCAGTCTGGGAACGCCTCTTGGAGGAGGTGATTTTTAAGTAGGGTTTTGAAGAGGGAAAGAGAATCAGTTTGGCGGAGGTGAGGAGGGAGGGCGTTCCAGGACCGCGGGAGGACGTGACCCAGGGGTCGACGGCGGGATAGGCTAGACCGAGGGACGGTGAGGAGGTGGGCGGCGGAGGAGCGGAGCGTGCGGGGTGGGTGGTAGAAAGAGAGAAGGGAGGAGAGGTAGGAAGGGGTAAGGTGATGGAGAGCCTTGAAGCCTAGAGTGAGGAGTTTTTGTTTGGAGCGGAGGTCGATAGGCAACCACTGGAGTTGTTTAAGAAGGAGAGTGACATGCCCAGATCGTTTCTGCGGGAAGATGAGCCGGGCAGCGGAGTGAAGAATAGACCGGAGCGGGGCGAGAGAGGAGGAAGGGAGGTCAGAGAGAAGGCTGACACAGTAGTCTAGCCGGGATATAACGAGAGCCCGTAACAGTAAGGTAGCCGTTTGGGTGGAGAGGAAAGGGCGGATCTTGGCGATATTGTAGAGGTGAAACCGGCAGGTCTTGGTAACGGATAGGATGTGTGGGGTGAACGAGAGGGACGAGTCAAGGATGACACCGAGATTGCGGGCCTGAGAGACGGGAAGGATGGTCGTGCCATCCACGGTGATAGAGAAGTCTGGGAGAGGACCGGGTTTGGGAGGGAAGATGAGGAGCTCAGTCTCGCTCATGTTGAGTTTTAGGCGGCGGGCCGACATCCAGGTGGAGACGTCCCGGAGGCAGGAGGAGATGCGAGCCCGAAGGGAGGGGGAGAGGACAGGGGTGGAGATGTAGATCTGCGTGTCATCTGCGTAGAGATGGTAGTCAAAGCCGTGAGAGCGAATGAGTTCACCGAGGGAGTGAGTGTAAATGGAGAACAGAAGAGGGCCAAGAACTGACCCTTGAGGAACTCCAACAGTTAAAGGATGGGAGGGGGAGGAGGCTCCAGCGAAGGAGACCGAGAATGACCGGCCAGAGAGGTAAGAGGAGAACAAGGAGAGGACAGAGTCCATGAAGCCAAGGTGAGATAAGGTATGGAGGAGGAGGGGATGGTCGACAGTGTCAAAGGCAGCAGAGAGGTCAAGGAGGATTAGAATGGAGGAGGAGCCATTGGATTTGGCAAGAAGGAGGTCACGGGTGACCTTAGAGAGAGCAGTCTCGGTAGAGTGGAGGGGACGGAAGCCAGATTGGAGGGGGTCTAGGAGAGAATGGGAGTTAAGGAATTCTAAGCATCGATTGTAGACGACTCGTTCTAGGATTTTGGAAAGGAAGGGTAGTAGGGAGATAGGACAATAACTGGAGGGGGAAGTGGGGTCAAGAGCGAGGGGGGTCAAGATGCCTCATGGCATCAGGCATTGGTCTGGGAGGCTGCCCTTCTCTATTGCCCCATGGTAGTCCTAGGGCGTAGTTATGTTACACTGCAACTTTATATCACCTTCCGGTGGCACTGATTTTTTTCCATGATGTCTGTGAAGCACTTGCTATATCCCAAACACTGAACTGAGCACTGGTTTAGAGATAAGATCTTCAGGTTGGACAGAGTCCAAGTCCCACATGGGGCTCACATTCTCAATCTCCATTTTAAGATTAAAGGGAAGTTGCAGCATGGCCTAGTGGAAAGAGAATGGGCCTAGATGTCAGAGGACATGGGTTCCAATCCCCCTTCTGCCACATGTCTTCTGTGTAACCTTGGGCAAATCACTTCACTTCTCTGAGCCTCAGTCATCCCAACTGCAAAACAGGGATCAAGACTGGAACTACAGGTAGGACGGGAACTGTGTCTGACCAGACCACCTTGCATCTATCCCAGCACCCAGAACAGTGCTTGGCACAAAATAAATGCTTAACGAGTACTAAGTACTTGGAAGAATACCATACAATTGGTAGATACAATCTCTACTTGCTCTCTTCCTGCTGATGAAAGCATTGGTTATATCTGTGGGCAGAGAATATCTCTGTTACATTGTACTCTACCAGGTGCTCAGCACAGTGCTCTGAGAACAGTAAGCACTCAGTACTTAAAGAGTTGATGGATTGAAGCGTTGTTTACCTTTTAGACTGATACTTTGTGTGGATTTATCTCAGACTGTGTTGATGCTGAAAAAGTTGTTTCATCCCCATTTTGTCTCGAGATAGTGCTTACAGCATTCACTCGGTCCCTATGTTTCATCAGTGTTTGAAGTTGCCCATAACCCTGGAGCTGAATTGTTCATCTGAAGTATATTCTGTCTCCAGACATCACACCACAAAAAAAATCATGAAATTCAGGATTACAAAGCATACACAGTGCTCACTGAAAAAAAAAGCAAATCCACTAGAAGCATCCCTTCATCCCAAATTTATATTACTATAATCTAAGGACAAAGGGTTAATAATAATGTTGGTATTTGTTAAGCGCTTACTATGTGCAGAGCACTGTTCTAAATGCTGAGGGAGATAGAAGGTAATCAGGTTGTCCCACGTGAGGCTCATAGTTAATCCCCATTTTACAGATGAGGTAACTGAGGCACAGAGAAGTTAAGTGACTTGCCCACAGTCACACAACTGACATGTGGCAGAGCCGGGAGTCGAATCCATGACCTCTGACTCCAAAGCCCAGGCTTTTTCCACTGAGCCAAAACCCCATGGCTCAGTGGAAAGAGCACTGGCTTTGGAGTTAGAGGTCATGAGTTCGAATCCCAGCCCTGCCACTTGTCAGCTGTGTGACTGTGGGCAAGTCACTTACCTCTCTGTGCCTCAGTGACCTCATCTGTAAAATGGTGATTAAGACTGTGAGCCCCACGTGGGACGTCCTGATTCCTCTGTGTCTACCCCAGCGCTTAGAACAGTGCTCGGCACATAGTAAGCACTTAACAAATACCAACATTATTAAGCTCCTAAAGGGCAAGGATCATGTCTTTTCACTCCATCGAAAACTCCTAAATGCTTACTCCTCTCACTCGGCACATTGTAGGAAGACAACAAATATTGAGAGTTGGAGAAGCATATAAGGTCAAAGTACTTAGGGTGAGAGTCATTCTAGAAGGGGTATGAAATCGTTAGAGAAATTGGGACAGAAAGTGTGACTCAGATATTTTGAGAAGGAAAGGAAGAGCCTAAAGTTTGAGCAGAGGGCTCCAGAAGGTGAGAAAAATAGGTGTAAATCGATGAATAACTATTTAAAGGAAAGTGAAAATAGCTAGAAGAGTGATGGAATCTCATGTGGCAAGTAATAGTTGTGCCTCGATACTGAGACACCAAGATCGAGAACCTGCCCAGAGGAACAGTATGGCCTAGCGGAAAGACCAAGGGCCTGGGAGGACCTGAGTTCTAATTCTACCTCTTCCAGTTTTCTGCTGCAGGACCTTGAGTAATCAATCATATTTATTGAGCCCTTAATGTGAGCAGAGCACTGAACTAAGCATTTGGGAGAGTACATTAGAACGGAGTTGGTAGACGTGTTCCCTGACCTCAGCGAGCTGACAGTTCCAAGCGGGAGACAGACATTAATATAAATGAATGAATTACAGATATGGACATAACTACTCTGAGGCTGAGGGAGAGATGAATAAAAGGGTGCAAATTCCAGTGCAAGGGTAATGCAGAAGGAAGTGGGAGAAAAGGAAATGAAGGCTAGCCAGGGAAGGCCTCTTGGAGGAGACGTGTTTTTAATTAGGTTTTGAAGATGGGGAGAGTGATTCTATGTCTGCTATGAAGAGAAAGGGCTTTCCAGTCCAGAGGCAGTGCCTGGGAGAGAGGTCAGCGATAAGACAGATGAGATGGAGGCACAGTGAGTAGGTTAGCGTTAGAGGAGCGATGTGTAGGGACTGGGTTGTAGTAGGAAAGCTGCGAGGTGAGGTAGTGCAAGTTGCTTAACTGCCTTTTGTCTCAGTTTTCTCATCTGTAAAATGGGGATTCGATACTTGTTCGCCCTCTCATTTAGACTGTGAGCCCCTTGGGGGATTCAATAGTATTTATTGAGCGCTTACTATGTGCAGAGCACTGTACTAAGCGCTTGCAGTGTACAAATCAGTAACAGATAGAGACAGTCCCTGCCCTTTGACGGGCTTACAGTCTAATCGGAGGAGACTGACAGACAAGAACAATAGCAATAAATAGAATCAAGGGGATGAACATCTCATTAAAACAACAGCAAATAAATAGAATCAAGGTGATGTACATTTCATCAACAAAATAAATAGGGTAATGGACTGGGACAGGGACTGTGTCCTACATGATTAACTTGTAACTACCCCAGCACTTGGAACACTGCTTGGCAGAAACTAAGCACTTAAATATCACAATTATCATTATTATTTTATTATCATTATTATAGTAAATATTTAACAAATGAAGTAATAATACTACCAGTAATAATAATAATAATGGTTTTGCAATGCAGGGAGGGCCCTCTCCCATTCCTGCAAGTCATGTGACAGCTGAGGTAACACGTGTAACAAGCAACGAGGAAGGCAGAGGTTCAGCTCCCTGCACGGTGAACATAAAGGATTTTTCATGTGGACCCATGTGGTATCTGAGGTATTTGTTAAGCACTTACTATGTGCCTAACGCTGTGGTGGGCGCTGGGATAAAAAAGACATAATATCAGATACAGTCTCCGTCCCTCATGGGATTTCCAATCTAGATGGAGGCAGTGGTGATGTTGAATTGAAAACAATAAACGACAGAGACAACAAACCAAGGTGACAAGGACAAGACAGGTAAATTACTAGATCTTTGAAGTCAGAACGTTCCAGCTCCTAGTTACAAATCACTGCACCTCTCTAAGGTTCAAATGGTTGAGGAGGTCAGGTCCTGGTGTCCTAGCAGTCTCGACTACAGGAGGGAGAATCGTGCAGAAGCATACCCACTTCATCTCTAGCTCGGCTAGTGGTTAGCGAGTGGAAGGCAACCTGCTACAAGTCAAAACTCACCCATGGGGGCAGCAGCAGCATGGGAAAGAGTAGAGGGTGGAGACTGCAGTTTATTGCATGGAAGGCAGTAAGCCGCTTCCGTATTTTACCAAGAAAACTCTATAAATACACCTCCACGATTGCAGATGGAGAGCGGGTTTTCTGGGAAAGATGTGTCTGTGGTGTCGCTATGGGTCGGATACAACTTGATGGCCTAAGACAATGCAAGAATGATCAGGTCATAGAGAGCCAGTGGACTGTAAAGCCATGGTCAATGAGGCACTGTCGTTCAGTCCCTGCCCCGATGTACAGAGATAGAGGCTTTAAGCCCATAATAGTAATAAGTGGAGTGTTTTGTTAATTGCTTACTATGTACCGAGCACTGATGTGGATACAGGATAATGAGAAGCAGCATGACCTAGTGGAAAGAGTAAGGGCCTAGGAGTCAGAGGACCTGGGTTCTAATCACAACTCTGCCACTTGCTTGCTGTGTGATCTGAGCAAGGCACTCAACTTCTCTGTGCCTCAGTTTTCTTAATTGTAAAATGGGGATTAAATACCTGTTCTTCCTCCTACTTAGACTGTGAGCCCCAAGTGGGACAGGGACCGTGTCCAACCTGATTAACTTGTACCTACTGCAGTGCTTAAAACAGTGCCTGACAAGTTAACGCTTAACAAATACCACAATAATAACAATAACAAAGTCGGACACAATCCACGTCCCACATTCTAAGAAGAAGAAGAGATGATTCATATTCATCTTTTAAATGAGGAAGCTGAGGTACAGAGAAGTAAAGTGGTGTAGCAGATAGAGCACAGGCCTAGGAGTCAGAAGGTCATGGGTTGTAAGCCCAGTTCTGCCACTTCTCTGCTACGTGACCCTTGGATGACTCACTTCACTTCTCTGGGCCAATTTCATGTGTAAAAGGGGGATTGAGACAGTGAGCCCTACATGGGACAAGGACTGTGTTCAACCCACTTTGCTTGTATCCACCCCGGTACTTAGTAGAGTGCCTGGCACATAGTAAGGGCTCAGCAAATACCATAATTATTATTATTATTAAAGTGACAGGCCCAAGGTTCCTCCCAAGCAAGTGGCAGAGTCAGGATTAGAACTCAGTCCCTCTGACCCCAAAGCCACTGCTCTTTCCAAAAGGCCAAGCTCTCCTGCTGTGCTAAGGGAGGCTAGAATCATAGTCAGAGGCTTCTCAGTATTCTAAAAGTTGGAGAGGTCCAGCAGCCACTGCCCTCCCGCCTGTGCCTTGCTGGAGAAGGGGCTGCTGTGAGTCTGGAGATGTGAGATCTGGACTGGGTCTCTCTGGGGTGGTGGGCACTAGGTCTCCACTGTTGAGGGAGTAGCCCTGCCTCTTGGTGCCAACTCCTCCTCCCTTTGTCATGCATGACCTTGCTAACTTCTGTGTCTTAGAGAGGTGTCAGTCAATTATTTTCAATCAAAACATTGTATTTATTGAGCACTTACTGTCTGTAGTCAATTACTTCTTCATAATAATAATAATAACAGTATTTGTTAAGTGCTTACTATGTGTCAAGCACTGGTGTGGATATAAACTAATCAGGTTGGACACCACAGTCCCTGTCACGCAATATTATTATCATAGTACTTGTTTAAGTACAGTTCTAAACACAATCTGATTACCCTGTATCTACCCCAGTGCTTAGAACAGTGCTCAGCACATAATAATGTTGGTATTTGTTAAGCGCTTACTATGTGCCGAGCACTGTTCTAAGCGCTGGGGTAGACACAGGGGAATCAAGTTGTCCCACATGGGGTTCACAGTCTTAATCCCCATTTTACAGATGAGGTAACTGAGGCACCGAGAAGTTAAGTGACTTGCCCAAAGTCACACAGCTGACAAGTGGCCGAGCCGGGATTCGAACCCATGACCTCTGACTCCAAAGCCCGTGCTCTTTCCACTGAGCTACGCTGCTTCTCACTGCTCACATAGTAAGCACATAGTAAGCACTTAACAAATATCATAATTATTACTATTATTATTATAATGTAGGGCTTCCAGTCTCAATCCCCATTTTACAGCTGAGGTAACTGAGACCCAGAATTGAAGTACATACTTAGAACTGGTACATACTGGTACATACAGATTAATTAAATTGTAGCTACCAATTGAAGAAGTGGATGGACAACCACTGGAGGATTTTGAGGAGTGGGGAACTGTGGATTGAGCTTTTTAGGAAAGTGATACAGGCAGCAGAATAAAGTATGAACCAGAGTGGGGAGAGACAGGATGGAGGGAGGTCAGCAAGAAGGCAGATGAAGTAATCAAGGAGAGATAGGATAAGTGCCCGGATGGGCAAAGTAGCAGAGTGGATAGAGAGGAAAGGGAAGATTTTAGCAATGTTGTGAATGTAGAACTGATAGAATTTGATGAGAGATTGAATATGTGGAGTGAGTGAGAGAAATGAATCAATCAATCATTACATGGTATTTACAGAGGGCTTACTATGAGCAGAGCACTGTACTAAAGACTTAGGAGAGTACAGTAAACAAAATCAGCAGACATGTTCCCTGCCCATAGCAAGATAATGCCAAAGTTACAAGCTTGTGAGCAAGTGTGATTAGTGGTGTTGTGTGGTGGTAGTTTGAAGTGGCAGTAAGACATCCAATTAAAGATGTCCTAAGACTGCAGGGAAGGAGAGAGGTCAGGGCTGGAGAGGTAGACTTGGGAATCATCTGGTTAGAGGTGGAAGCTGAAGCTATGGGAGTGAATGAGTTCTCCAGAGAAGTGGCATAGATGGGGAATGGAAGGGAGCCCAGAACTGAGCTTTGAGGACCCCCGCGATTAGAGGGTGGAAGAAGTGGATATAGGCCAATCACTCAAGGAGTTTTGAGAGAAATGATGATGATGAAGATATGATGATGGTATTTGTTAAGCACTTACTATATGTCAGACACTGTACTAAGTGCTGGAGAGGACACAAGTAAATCGGGTTGAACACAGCTCCTATTTCATGTAGCAAGAAGCAGCATGGCTTAGTGGAAAGGGCATGGGCTTGGGAGTTCTAATCCCAGGTCCACCACTTGTCTGTTATGTGACCTTGGGCAAGTCACTTCACTTCTCTGGGCCTCAGTGACTTCATCTGGAAAATGGAGATTATAAAAAAAATGTGAACCCCACGTGGGACAATCTGATTACCCTGTATCTACCCCAGTGCTTAGAACAGTGCTTGGCACATAGTAAGCACTTAACAAATATCATAACTATTACTATTATTATTATAATGTAGGGTTTCCAGTCTCAATCCCCATTTTACAGCTGAGGTAACTGAGACCCAGAATTGAAGTAACTTGCCCAAGATCACTCAGCTAAGTGGCAGAGCTGGAGTTAGAACCCATGACCTCTGACTCCCAGGCCCATGTTATAACCACTGTGCAATGGGGTATTAACTGGAGGCAGCCATGGGGTCAAGGGAGGGTTTTTTTGGACAGAACATACCTGGGTATGTTTAGAAGCAGTGGGGAAGAAGCTATTGGAAAGTGAGCAGTTGAGCTGGAGATCAGAGATGGAAGAAGGAAGGTGATAAGTGTTTTGATAAGGTGTAAAAGGATGGGGTTAGAGGCACAGACAGAGGAGGCAGATTTTGAGAGGAAGCTGGAGGTCTCCTCTGTAGACACTGTTTGGAAATTGCACGGGTCAAAGAGCGTACAGGAGAGATTGGAGGGAAGCAGGGTAGATTTTAGGTAGATCACTCGTGATGGTTACCATTTTCTCAATAAAATAAGTGACTAGGTCATTAAGGGGCAGAAAATAGGGAGGGTGGGGGTACAAAAGGTTTGAGGAGGGAATTAAGTGTCTGTAACAGCAGGCATAGACAATAAATGTTAAAGTCAGTAAGGGTAGAGAAGTAGAGTTGTTGGGCAGACTAGAAGGTAGAATTAAAACAGCCAAGGATGACTATAAGATGGATGATGTCAGGTAGGTGTCTGGTTTCTGCAAGCAGCATTATGCATAGGAGCGGAGGAAGTGTACTGTGGAAGTGATCAGGGGTTGTGGGTCAGTGGAAGGAGATCGACAGAGGGATATGGGAGTGAGGGAGTTGGATTCAGTGGAGAGGGAAGTGTTGAAGCCATCACCAAGAGAAGGAAGTTTGGTTGTGGAGACCAAATGGGGCTTGATGAGTTTAGAAAATCAGAGGGGAATCTCCTGGGTGTACATGACACATTTGTAGAGAGTGGGTGTGGGAGAGACAGCAAGTGCGGTGGTTGTGGTCAGATAGAGAAATTTAAGAGTTAGTGAGGATAGAGATTGTAAAGTGACTAGAGATGATGAGCTCAAGCGTGTGTCAAGTTGGTGAGTAGGTGAGGTGGGATGGAGCAGAAGGTCATTGGAGTTGAGGAGTAGGAGGAAGTGGGCAGTGGAAGGGTCAATGGGAGCATTCACATGAATATTGAAGTCCCCGGGAATCAGTGTAGGGATGAAGAAAGAGAGAAGGAATGCGAGAAAGGGATCAAAATTGTTTGGAAAGTTGGAGGAGGGCTCTGCAGGGGCAGTAGATGACTGACTAGTGGTTTGAATGGGTGTAGAATGTAGCCTGATCCACACATTCCTGACTAATGTCTCCTCAAACAGGAGTTGATTTAGTTGGTGTCGTTGGAGGTGTCAGATGAAGGAAGAAAGATCTGGCCCCAGTAATCATGTTGCCTTCTATAGAAAACTGTAGGTGTTTCTACTCTCCATTGAGAACCTCATCTTTTAGTATTCTGGGCTGGCGTTCTTAGAAGTGGTGACAACTGCTACATGTTCTCTGAAAATAAATCTGATCGGTTTCAAGCTATTCTGGATTAAAACTTTGCTTTAGATGCAGGGTGGGTGATATTTTGGGGGTGGATGAAGTTGCCTTCCTTCCTAGAGTAATTGGTTTACATAAGTTTCAAATGGGAGAATGGAATTGAAAGATAAAGCAGTTGTTGTTATATAGTTACAGTGTATTCTCCCAAAATGCTTTGTACAGTGCTTTGCACTCAGTAAGTGCTCAATTAATATGATTAAATAAATGAATGACAAAAGTCCATTATTTATGCAGTTTTTTTTTAAATTGTTGACTAGGTTTGAAATTAAAACATGGAATCTTATGAGTCAATAGGATCTTGAGTCTCACTTCAATTCTAGAAGTGTGTTGGTAGTGTTCCCTGACTCTTAGCCTTTAACAGTAATAGTAACAATGGTATTTGTTAAGCGCTTACTATGTGCCAAGCACTGTTCTAAGCACTGGGGTAGATACAAGGTAATCAGCTTGTCCCATGTGGGGCTCACAGTCTTGATCCCCATTTTACAGATGAAGTAACTGAGGCATGGAGAAGTGAGGGACTCGCCCAAAGTCACACAGCTGACAAGTGGCGGAGATGGAATTAGAACCCGAGACCTCTGAGTCCCAAACCCCGGCTTTATCCACTAGGCCACGCTGCTTCTCAATTTTTAAAGCATGTCCTCTGTGCTAAGTACTTTATGCTAGGTGAAAAGAGTCTACAAACTGTGGCATAAACAAGTGGGCTGCCAGCAGAAACCAGAGGTAGCTCTCCCCACCGTTTGGCTCTGATTTTCCCCTGTCCATTGGTGGAGGCAAAAGGAACAATTCAATTGGAGCCAATTCTGCCCCTTCCCACAGTCAATCCATCAATCATTGGTATTTATTGAATGTTTACTATGCAGAGTACTGCACTAAGTGCCTGGGAGAGTACACTATGACAGAATTAGCAGACATGTTCCCACAAGGTTGGAAACTACCCCGACATCATTCCATCTGTCAAGCGTTCATTACAGGAGCATAGGATTAATGTCTGTCTCTTCCTCTAGACCGTAAACTCATTAGGGGCAGGGTTTGTGTCTACTAACTCCGATGTGCTGTTCTCCCCCAAGCGCTTAGTACAGTTCTCTGCACAGAGTAAGCTCTCAATAACTACCATTGATTGAGTTTTATAAACATTTGCTAACTGCTTATTGTGTGTCAGACATTGTACTAAGCTCTGGAGAAGATAGAACCTAATCAGGTTGGACAGAGTTTATTTTCCCCACGGGGCTCACAATCTCAATCCCCATTTTACAGATGAGGTAACTGAGGCACAGAAAAGATTAGTGATTTGCCCAAGGTCACACAGCAGACAAGTGATGGAACAAGGATTAGAACTCAGATCCTCTGACACTCAAACCTGTGCTTTTTTGTTAGGTCGTGTGCTGCTTCTCAATTTACTGATCGATAGAAAGCAGCATGGTTTACCGGAAAAGGCTTGCATCTTTGAATCGGGATACTTTGATACACTGTGAATGCAGACAAATCCTTTAACCTCTCTGGGCTTACAGTTTCCTTATCTGTAAAATATGGAGACTGATATTATGGTATTTGTTAAACACTTACTATGTGCCAGGCACTGTCCTAAGTGTTGGGATGGATACAAGCCAATTGGGCCGGTCACAGTGCCTGTCATACACAGGGCTCACAGTTTCAATCCCCAATTTACAGATGAGATAACTGAGGCACAGAGAAGTGAAGTGACTTCCCCAAGGTCACACAGCCGACAAGTGGCGGAGCCAGGATTAGAACCTTTTGATTCCCAGGCCCACGTCCTGTCCACTACGTCACACCTGTCTATCCCTACCTCTCAGGGATGTAGTTAGGAATAAGTAAGATAACGGAGATGAAAACACTTTGAAAAATGGAAAGAAGATTGACATGCAAATGCTTAAATTGTGAAGCCCTTTTGGTATAGGATCATATTTGATCAGTGTATCTGACAACTACCCCAGAATTTAGCACATTACTGGACACTTAAAAAGTGCTTTATAATAAATCAAAATAAAGAAGTTACACTTATGATGAAGCAATGAAGCAGAAACTGAAATTTGGACCAGCTAATCATGAGAAACAGAACTCACCCTTTCGAGAAGGGACTCAACGCTTCGATATCACAGCATCATGATTCAAGCTTACCTCTGTTTCTTCTGCCCCTCTAAATAAATGGTGGAATTCACTCCTTTCATTCATTCAATAGTATTTATTGAGCGCTTACTATGTGCAGAGCACTGTACTAAGCGCTTGGAATGACCAAGTCGGCAACAGATAGAGACAGACCCTGCCGTTTGACGAGCTTACAGTCTAATGGGGGAGACGGACAGACAAGAACAATGGCAATAAATAAAGTCAAGGGGAAGAACATCTCGTAAAAACAAGGGCAACTAAATAGAATCAAGGCGATGTACATTTCATTAACAAAATAAATAGTGTAATGAAAATATATACAGTTGAGCAGATGAGTATAGTGCTGAGGGGAGGGGAAGGGAGAGGGGGAAGAGCAGAGGGAAATGGGGGAAAAAGAGGGTTAAGCTGCAGAGAGGTAAAGGGGGGGGCGGTAGAGAGAGTAGAGGGAGGAGGGAGTAGAGGGAGAAGGGGAGCTCAGTCTGGGAAGGCCTTTTGGAGGAGGTGAGTTTTAAGTAGGGTTTTGAAGAGGGGAAGAGAATCAGTTTGGCGGAGGTGAGGAGGGAGGGCATTCCAGGACCGCGGGAGGATGTGACCCAGGGGTTGACGGCGGGATAGGGGAGACCGAGGGACGGTGAGGAGGTGGGCGGCAGAGGAGCAGAGCGTGCGGGGTGGGTGGTAGAAAGAGAGAAGGGAGGAGAGGTAGGAAGGGGCAAGGTGATGGAGAGCCTTGAAGCCTAGAGTGAGGAGTTTTTGTTTCGAGTGGAGGTTGATAGGCAACTACTGGAGGTGTTTAAGAAGGGGAGTGACATGCCCAGATCGTTTCTTCAGGAAGATGAGCCGGGCAGCGGAGTGAAGAATAGACTGGAGAGGGCCAAGAGAGAAGGGGGAAGGGAGATCAGAGAGAAGGCTGACAGAGTAGTCTAGCCGGGATATAACGAGAGCCCGTAGCAGTAAGGTAGCCGTTTGGGTGGAGAGGAAAGGGTGGATCTTGGCGATATTGTAAAGGTGAAACCGGCAGGTCTCGGTAATGGATAGGATGTGTGGGGTGAACGAGAGGGACGAGTCAAGGATGACACCGAGATTGCGGGCCCAAGAGACGGGAAGGATGGTCGTGCCATCCATGGTGATAGGGAAGTCTGAGAGAGGACCGGGCTTAGGAGGGAAGATGAGGAGCTCAGTCTCGCTCATGTTGAGTTTTAGGTGGCGGGCCGACATCCAGGTGGAGACGTCCCGGAGGCAGGAGGAGATGCGAGCCTGAAGGGAGGGGGAGAGGACGGGGCGGAGATGTAGATCTGCGTGTCATCTGCGTAGAGATGGTAGTCAAAGCCGTGAGAGCGAATGAGTTCACCGAGGGAGTGAGTGTAAATGGAGAACAGAAGAGGGCCAAGAACTGACCCTTGAGGAACTCCAACAGTTAAAGGATGGGAGGGGGAGGAGGCACCTGCGAAGGAGACTGAGAATGACCAGCCAGAGAGATAAGAGGAAAACAAGGAGAGGACAGAGTCCGTGAAGCCAAGGTGAGATAAGGTATGGAGGAGGAGGAGGGGATGGTCAACAGTGTCAAAGGCAGCAGAGAGGTCAAGGAGGATTAGAATGGAGTAGGAGCCATTGGATTTGGCAAGAAGGAGGTCACGGGTGACCTTAGAGAGAGCAGTCTCGGTAGAGTGGAGGGGACGGAAGCTAGATTGGAAGAGTACAACACTTTCCCCATTTAGGGCTAGGTAGTATGGCATGGCCTTGTCCTGCCCTTGGCCTGGAATGCTTTCCCTCCTCAAATCTGACAGACGATTATTCTCCCCTGCTTCAAGGCCTTATTGAGGGCACATCTCTTCCAGGAGGCCTTCCCAGACTAAATCATCCTTTCCTCTTCTCCCACACCCTTTTGTGTCACCCTAAGTTGCTTCCTTTATTCATCCCCCATTCCAGTCCCACAGCACTTTTGTACATGTCTGCAATTTATTTAGTTATATTATCTGTTTCCCCTTAAGACTATAAGCCATTGTGGGCAGGTGATGTGTCTGCTTATTGTTAAACTGTATTTCCCCAAGCACTTGGCACATTGCTCTGCACACAGTAAGTGCTCAACAAATACGATTGAATGAATGTATGAATCTGCTTACCCATAACTAATGGAAATAATAGAATTCAAACCTCTCTGTGTAGAGCACTCTACTAAGCACTGTGTCTATCATTTTGTATTCTCCCCAACACTTAGTACAGTGCTCAGCACACAGTGAGCTCTCACTAAATATGACTGATTGATTGATTTAGGTTACTATAATAAAATGAATAGGCATGATCCCTGCCTTCAAAGAGCTTACAATCTAACAGTCCTTCTTTCCTTCTGGTTCAAATCCATTTTATTGCATTTTACTTCCTCTAGTTAAGCTAACAGATGAAGTTGTTCTGGGTCTACACAAAACCAACCCATCATGCTGTATTTCACAGGGGAAACATCTGTTCTCACAACTGAAGAAATCCTTCCTAGAGAAGCCTTCCTGTGTCTCATTTGGGGGAAGCCAAGAATGTGTTTTGGCTGCAGTTCCAAGAACTGGTTTCTTGAGGGAATACACAGGATAGCTTTCTTTTCTCTGATGGAGGAAACTCTATTAAAGCAACCTTTGAAACATCTCATTGTTTTGCCACAGTATGGATACCTCTTAGTCTCAACTCAATTCACTAGCAGTGTTTGAAATCCCACATGATTTAAACTTCTAACAGTCTCACATCAGATGACAGTGTGTGAATAAAAATGGATACTGACTGCCCTTTCCCTGTATGCAGTACGAAAGAATTGGGATACCTCTGCCTCTGCTCTTAAAGACAAATTACACATTCTCATCGTCGTTGCAGGTAGGTGACTGCAATTTGGAGGCCCAAAATTAGACAGGGGGGAGAATTGATAAAACATATAAAAAGTTAGGGAGAGAAAGAGGAACAGAAATAGAGTGATGAAGCAAGTTGCAGAGCTTAGATTATCAATCAATAAATCCATCAGTCAATTAGAATACAGAGAATTGACAAGCCTAATGGAAAGAGGATGGGCCTGGGAATCAGAGGACCTGGGTTCTAATCCCAGCTCTGCCACTTTCCTGCTGAATGATGTTGGGGAAGGCACTTAACTTCACGGTGCCTTGGTTTCCTCTTCTGTGAAATGACGGTACAATATCAGTCTTCTCACCTACTTAGACTGAGATTCCATAAGAGACAGGACTTGGTTAGACCTGATTATCTCATATCTACCCCAGAACCAAGTACAGTGTTTGGCACATAGAAAGAGTTTAACAAATAATACTATTATAATTAGGTACTCTGAGTCTCCGACCTGTGTTTTTTCCACTAGTAATACTACTTCTCCCCAAGTTCTGTTATTTCACTGGAAGATTCAAGTTCACCAGTAGTGAGATAAAGACCAGAGGAAAATGTGGTGATTAAGAAATGTACTACACAAATTCCACCAAACTCTCACTTGGTCTCAATTAGTCCCATTTAATCTATGTGTATCCTTGCAGTTTATAAATTCTACTACTACTCTTAGTAGAGAAACCACAAGGTGTAGTGGATAGACCATGGGCCTGGGAGTCAGAAGATCATAGTTTCTAATCCCACTTGTCCACCACTTGTCTGCTGTGTGACCTTGGGCAAGTTACTTTACTTCTCTGTGCCTCACTTTACTTCTCTGTGCCTCATTTAACTCATCTGTAAAATGGAGAACGAGACTGTGAGCCCCACATGGGAAAGGGACTGTGTCCAAGCCGATTTGCTCGTATCCACCTTGGTGTTTAGTACAGTGCCTGACACACAGTATTTAACAATTATCACTTTTTTTGTTTTGTTTTCTAGTAAAAAATCGATTCCTTTGAGACAGGAACTCTGTCAGTCAGACCTTAGGGAGTCTCTGCCTCTCACCCCCTGCTGTATGGAATAAGACTCCACCACCAGAACCTCTCTCCTGCATTGTTCCTCCTTAGCTCCTCCTGCCCTCCTCTCTCCCCTACTCCTTCCTTCTGCTCTACCCACCTTCCTGCCCCACAGCACTTGTTTATATATGCATACATTTATTTTATTAATGATGAATATATATCTAAAATTATTTTTATTTTTATTGAAGCTATTCATTCATTCAATAGTATTTATTGAGCACTTACTATGTGCAGAGCACTGTACTAAGTGCTTGGAATGAACAAGTCGGCAACAGATAGAGACAGTCCCTGCTGTTTGACGGGCTTACAGTCTAATCGGGGGAGACGGACAGACAAGAACAATGGCAATAAATAGAGTCGAGGGGAAGAACATATCGTAAAAACAATGGCAACTAAATAGAATCAAGGCGATGTACATTTCATTAACAACATAAATAGGGTAATGAAAATATATACAGTTGAGCGGACGAGTACAGTGCTGAGGGGAGGGGAAGGGAGAGGGGGAGGAGCAGAGGGAAATGGGGGGAAAAGAGGGTTAAGCTGTGGAGAGGTGAAGGGGGGGTGGTAGATGGAGCAGAGGGAGAAGAGGAGCTCAGTCTGGGAAGGCCTCTTGGAGGAGGTGAGTTTTAAGTAGGGTTTTAAAGAGGGGAAGAGAATCAGTTTGGCGGAGGTGAGGAGGGAAGGCGTTCCAGGACCGGGGGAGGACGTGGCCCAGGGGTCGACGGCGGGATAGGCGAGACCGAGGGACGGTGAGGAGGTGGGCAGCGGAGGAGCGGAGCATGCGGGGTGGGCGGTAGAAAGAGAGAAGGGAGGAGAGGTAGGAAGGGGCAAGGTGATGTAGAGCCTTGAAGCCTAGAGTGAGGAGTTTTTGTTTGGAGCGGAGGTTGATAGGCAACCACTGGAGTTCTACTTGTTTTATTTTGTTTCCAATCTCCCACCTTCTAGACTGTGAGCCTGTTGTTGAGTAGGGATTGTCTCTGTTGCTAAATTGTACTTTCCAAGCGCTTAGTACAGTGGTCTGCACACAGTATGCACTCAATAAATACGACTGAATGAATGTACTGGGTGAGCCCATCTCACCTTCCAAATGAGTTGGACAGTCAACATCGGGGAGCCAAATGGGACATGGCCAACATGTTGGCTGTGGTCAGGGCTGTGGATGGCACCGTGGCCACAATCTGCACCCTGCAATGCAGGATGGTCTCCTTGCCGCTGCCTCTTGCTGCTTGCTGTAGCTGTCAGATGCGGCAACATATCACAGCTCCAAGGAGCAAATGGAAAACGGCAAGTGGCATGCTTTCATACATTCAACCCTATTTATTGAGCAAATATGGTGTGCAAAGCACTCTACTAAGAGCCTGGGAGAGTTGAATATAACAATAAACAGGTGCATCCCCAGCCCTCGAAGAGCTTACAGTCTAGAAAGGGAGGCAGACATTGATATAATAAGTAAACTAATGAATTAATGAGGCAGCACTGCCAGCTGCAGCTAGATTGACATCTTCTTTTCAAAGCCACCCCTTTCTCTCCAAACAGCTACCATGATGATTCAAGCACTTATCCTATCCAGCCTTTTCTATTGCATCTGCCTCTTAGCTGACCTCCCTGCCTCCATTTCAGTCCATAGTTTATTCTGCTACATGGATCATTTTTCAAAAAAAAAAAAGAATTATCCATACTTCTCTACTCCTCAAGACCCTCCAATAACTGCCCAACGACTTCCACATCAAACAGAAATTTCTTGCCATTAGCTTTAAAGCACTCAATCAGGACACTCCATCCTACCTCACCTCGCTGGTCTCCTGCTACAGCCCAGCCTGCACGTTTCACTCCTGCAGCACCAGCTTGCTCACTGTATCCCAATCTTGTCTATCTCACTGGAGATTCCTTTGCCATGTCCTCCTTCTAGCCTGGAACTCCCTCACCCTCCACATATGCCAGACCACCAATCTTCCCACCTTAGAAACATTATTAAGTTCACATCTCCTCTGAGAGGACTTCCCTAATTAAGCCCTCTTTTCCCAAACTCCCTCTCCCTTCTGTGTCTTCTATGTCCTTGAATCTGTGAACCATGGGCATTTTATATTTACTCCACCCTCAACCCCACAGCACTTAATGTTATTTGTTAAACACTTACTATGTGCCAAGCACTGTTCTAAGCACTGGGGCAGATACAAGGTAATCAGCTTGTCTCACATGGGGCTCACAGCCTTAATCCCCATTTTACAGATGAAGTAACTGAAGCACAGAGAAGTTAAGTGGCTTGTCCAAGGTCACACAGCAGACACCTGGCAGAGCCAAGATTAGAACACATGTCCTCTGACTCCCAAGCCCGGGCTCTTGCCACTAAGCCATGCTGCTTCTCTATGTAGATATCTTTGAATTATACATTATAAATCACTTATTTCTAATTTAAGTGCTATGAAGATGAGGGAGGGAAGAATGAAAGGTGCAAATATCAGTACAAGGATAATGCAGAAGGGAATGGGAGAGGAGGAAATGAGGGCTTATAGGGGAAGGCCTCTTGAAAGAGATATGATTTTAATAAGGCTTTGAAGGCGGGGAGAGTGATCATCTGGTTGAGAAGCAGTGTGGCCTAGTGGATACAGCACAGGCCAGGATGTCAGAAGGATCTGGGTTCTATTCTACCACTACTCTGTTGTGTGACCTTGGGTAAGTCACTTCCCTTCTCTGGGCCTAGGTAACCTCATCTATAACATGGGGATTAAGTCTGTGAGCCCCATGCGGTATACGGATATGGACTGTGTCCAACCTTAGTAGCTTGAATCTATCCCAGCCAAATGTACAGTGCATGGAACATAGCAAGTGCATAATGATATGATAATATATAATAATAATATTATTATTATTATAAAATGAGAAACAGATAAAGAGAAAGAGATGGCAGAGGTGGGGACCCCCAGGGCCGAGGCAGCACATGGGCAAGGGGTCAGAGGTACAGACAAAATCAAGGTACAAATGAGTAGGTTTGAATTAGAGGAACTAAGTTTGTAATTTGGGAGACAGTAAGAAATCAGAGAGGTACAGTAGGAGGGTGCAAGATGATTGAGTGCCTTAGAGAAGCAGCGTGGCTCAGTAGAAAGAGCACGGGCTTTGGAGTCAGGGGTCATGAGTTCGAATCCCAGCTCTGCCACTTGTCAGCTCTGTGACTGTGGGCAAGTCACTTCACTTCTCTGTGCCTCAGTTCCCTCATCTGTAAAATGGGGATGAAGACTGTGAGCCCCATGTAGGACAACCTGATTCCCCTGTGTCTACCCCAGCGCTTAGAACAGTGCTCTGCACATAGTAAGCGCTTAACAAATACCAACATTATTATTAAACCCAATGGTATGGAATTTTTGTTTGATGTGGAGATGGATAGACAACCACTGGAGATTTTGGAGGGGCAGAGAAACCTTTCCAGCTCTCCCACTCATCAACTTGGAAACACACTTGATCTCATCATCTCTAGTCACTGTACAATCATTGAACTCCCCTTAACCAATTACCACCTCCTAATCTGCCTTCTCTCCCACACATACCCTCCCTACAAATGTGTCCTGTTCCCCTAAAGACATCTACTATTTTAAGACACCATCCAATTTCCTCAATTCATCATGCCCCATTTAGCATCCATACCCAAATTACCTTCCCTTGATAATCAAGCTGAAACCCTCAATACCACCCTGGCTATTGAACTCAACTCATTCAATCCCCTATCCCTTCACTGATCTCATACCACTAACGCAAGGCCCTGGATCACTGCTGCAGCTATTTTTTTCACTCCTGTGCATGACTCGCAGAGAGGGACTGGCAGAAATATAGATATCCAGCTGAACTCATCCACCTCATGTTCATCCTTGCATGCTTTAACTCTGCCCTCTCCTCTGCCCGGCAAAATAATTTCCTCATCTTTATTGACACCCATGTACATTGTCCTCACTAGGTAATCCAGATTTTTAAGTCCCTTGTCAAGCCTCCTGTCCCACCACCTCTTTTATCCATTGCCCCTAATGACCTGACTTCCTACTCTATTTAAAAAATGAAACTATTAATAATAATAATGTTGGTATTTGTTAAGCACTTACTATGTGCAGAGCACTTTTCTAAGCGCTGGGGTAGATACAGGGTCATCAGGTTGTCCCACGTGAGGCTCATAGTAAATCCCCATTTTACAGATGAGGGAACTGAGGCACAGAGAAGTAAAGTGACTTGCCCACAGTCACGTAGCTGACAAGTTGCAGAGCTGGGATTCGAACCCATGAACTCTGACTCCCAAGCCCGGGGTCCTTCCACTGAGCCACGCTAGTGTGATCCCCTAAAATCTCCCCTGTTCCTTTCCCTCCTCTTATGCTTTCTTCAACTCTCCCTTTCTTCTCAGCACTATGTCAAGAGGAGATCTCTGCTTTCTCTCAAAATCCACCCCCTCGACCTGTTTATAATATTGGTTTTTGTTAAGCGCTTACTATGTGCAGAGCACTGTTCTAAGCACTGGGGGAGATACAGGGTAATCAGGTTGTCCCACGTGAGGCTCACAGTTAATCCCCATTTTACAGATGAGGTAACTGAGGCACAGAGAAGTGAAGTGACTTGCCCACGGTCACAAAGCTGACAAGTGGCAGAGCTGGAAGTCAAACCCATGACCTCTGACTCCGAAGCCCAGGCTCTTTCCACTGAGCCACGCTGCTTCCCCATCCCTTCGTACCCTATCAAAACACTTGCCCCCTCTCTTCTTCCCTTCCTGACCCCCACTTTCAACTGTTCTCTCTCCAGTGACTCCTTCCCGACTGCTTTCAAACATGATCATGGCTCCCCTATTCAAAAAAAAACCAAAAAAAAAAACCCTCGCTTGACCCCACAGCTCCCTCAGGTTATCACCCCATCTCCCTCCTACCATCATTCTTCTCCAAACTCTGAGTGAGTTGTCCATACTCAATGTCTCAAGTTCCTCTCTTCCAATTCTCTCCTTATCTTCCTCTAATCTGGCCAACATCTTGCCTCCTGCCTGGAATGACCTTCCTCCTCATATCTGACAGTTTCTCTCCTCCACCTCAAAGACGTATTGAAGGCACAACTCCACCAAGAGGCCTTCCCTGACTAAGCCCTCCTTTCCTCTTCTTCCGCTCCCTTCTGCATCACCCTGACTTGCTCCTTTTATAATAATAATGATGGTATTTATGAAGCACTTACTATGTGCCAAGTTCATTCCCCCTTCCCAGCCCCACAGCACTTGTGCACATATCTGCAACATTTATTTCTATTAATGTCTGTCTCCCTCTCTAGACTGTAAGCTCGGTGTGGAAAGGGAATGTGTCTGTTTATTGTTATACTGTACTCTCCCAAGAGCTTAGTTCATTGCTCTGAACAGAGTAAGTGCTCAATAAATATGATTAACTAATTGACAGGCTGACCTGTAATTTATTTTAAAATATGTTTCCCCCACTAGACTGTAAGCCCCTTTAGGGCAGGGATCATGTATAGAATTCTCCCAACCCCTTAGTGCAGTGTTCTGCACACAAGTGCTCGCTATTTACTGAGCGGTTGACTATACTCTCTCCTTGAAGTTCTGCCCCCTTGGACCAATTTGGTCCATGCTAAACTCTCAGTTCTCTGCCTCAATTTCCTCCCAGCACTTAAAATGAAATGTTAGCACCCTCAGTACTGAAATGAATCAAATGAAATTGAATAAATCCAAACAGCACTGAACTAAATCTTAAAAGTACCCAACCTCATGCTCATCAAAGTGCACTATACCCCCAATCCCTGAACAGACTAAAGGTAATAAAGGAATTCATATTCATTTTCATGGTAAATAATCAAGTTTCTTAACACCTATAAATTATGGCTTAGTGTCTGCAATATTTTTAAAACTGCAGTACAAAATTTTTTATCTGTTTTAGGTTCATACTGTTCTCAAATACTTGTCAATTTTAATTAATGGGAAAAAATTGAGCTCTGAAGAACGTAATTTTCTAGTTTCTACTGATTCAGTGCCTTAAATAAGCCCCCTTTTATGTAACATAATATTTTTGGAGAATCCAACTTTAATGTTATGCAGGGTTTTTGGTTTGGTTTTTTTTGGTAAGTATTTTTGAATCTTTCTCTGGGAGGAGAGCCATATTACAGTGGCACAAGTATCCCTGATATATATACACATGCATACACTCACCTACATATTATATATGCAACAATGAGTGGTATTTATTGAGTGCTTACTGTCTGCAAAACACTGCATTAAGTGCTTGGCAGAGGACACTGCGATAGAGTAAGCTGTCATGATCCCCACCCATGGTACGTATAAAACCCCTTTGGGTTTGAAGATTTATTCATTCATTCGTATTTATTGAGCGCTTATCATGTGCACAGCACTGTACTAAGCAATTAGAATGTACAATTTGGCAACAGATAGAGACAATCCCTACCCAACAATGGGCTCACAGTCCTAAGGGGGAGACAGACAACGAAACAAAACAAGTAGTCAGGCATCAATACCATCAAGATAAATAGAATCATAGATATATACATATTAATAAAATAGAGTAATAGATAACCTATACCAATATACACAAGTGCTGTGGGGATGGGAAGGGGGTAGAGGAGAGGGAGTAGGGGGAATGGGGAGGAGAGGAGGGGCAGAGGGAAAGGGAGGGCTCAGTCTGGGGAGGCCTCCTGGAGGAGGTGGGCTCTTATTAGGGCTTTGAAGAGGGGAAGAGAGTTAGTTTGGCGGATGTGAGGAGGGAGGGCATTCCAGGTCAGCGGTAGGACGTGGGCCAGGGGTCAACGGCGGGACAGGCGAGAATGAGACACCGTGAAGAGGTTAGTGGCAGAGTAGCGGAGTTTACAGGGTGAGCTGTAGGAAGAGAGAAGGGAGGTGAGGTAGGAGGGGGCAAGGTGATGGAGAGCTTTGAAGCCAATAGTGAGTTTTTGTTTCATGCGAAGGATGAGAGGCAACCAATGGATGTTTCTGAGGAGGAGAGTGACCTGCCCAGAGCGATTCTCTAGAAAGATAATCCGGGCAGCAGAATGAAGTATAGACTGGAGCGGGGAGAGACAGGAGGATGGGAGATCAGAGAGGAGGCTGATGCAATAATCCACTTGGGATATTATGAGAGATCATACCAGCACGATGGCAGTTTGGATGGAGAACAAAGGGCGGATCTTGGCGATGTTGTAAAGGTGAGACTGGCAGGTTGGTGATGGATTGGATGTGTGGGGTGAATGAGAAAGCAGAGTCAAGGATGACACCAAGTTTGTGGGCTTGTGAGACGGGAAGGATGGTAGTGCCATCCACAGTGATGGGGAAGTCAGGGCGGGGACAGGGTTTGGGAGGGAAGATAAGGAGCTCAGTCTTGGACAATTTAAGTTTTAAGATAACACCTCTGACTGTGAGATTTGTTTTTCTATGCACTAGTCTAGATAATGAAACTACTGCAAAACCAATAGTGCTCTCCAGATTGTGTGCCTTGTAAACACCGTAATTTTTCTGCAGTTCACATTCGTTATTCTCAAGGCAGGGCAATATTTTTACTTCACTCTCATACTGTATACTTTATAAAGCATCTATTCTAAGACTCATCCAATTTCAAATCATTCTATGTCATGCCAATCTCTGACTTATAGCCTGAGATTTTGCTTCATTCTTTGTCTACAACAGTTCTTTTGTTCACCCTGCTTAAGCACTTCATTTCAACTTTCCATAGAGCAATTTCTCCCGCATTTTAGTGTCTCCTAGGATATACTACCTAATGAAGGTGTGATTGTTGAGCATCGGTGTGATTGTTGAGCATCGCTGTGATGTGGGCAGAACTTGAAATTTAGCTTGGAGCATAGATGGGGTTGATGGAAAATGCTCTAGAAGTCACATGTGATACTTTGGGTGGGTCTAAGTATCACAGCAATAAAACAGCTCGGATACTCTAATTGCCCGATAGATCTTCAGTTTGGGCTGAAAGCTGGATGCCATATTCCTGGCAAACATTCAGCTTCCTGAAGACCATTTAACATATTTGATTGTATTTTCCACCTTCTTGTCTATCCTTGCATCACTGGACAGCATGCTGCCTTGGCAGCAGCATTCACAGGAACCAGATTCAGTATTGTTTTGCTCTAAGTCATCCAGCGTGATCCTTGACTGTGTCTAATTTCTGCCAGGTGTTGGCTGATAGATAACCTCCGTGTGCTTGAGGCTTATTGCTAATTCATAGTGCTTTGCCAATTCTGAGAATCAATTCATAATTATCTAAATAATTTAACCACTCTGCCAAATTAGAATCAATCAGCAGCATTCACTGAGTGCCTAAGTGTTTAGTAAGCCCTCAAGGAGCCTACAATCTCACAGGGGAGAAAGACACAAACTTATTTGGAAAGAGCAGGGATGATGAACGTCTGAGATAGATAGAAGCTAATTCATTCATTCAATCAATCGTATTTACTGAGCACTTACTGCATGCAGAGCACTGTATTGAGTGTTTGGAAAGTACAATTCAGCAACAGAGAGAGACAATCCCTGCCCATAGCGGGCTCACAGTCTAGAAGTCAATCATGTTGGACACAGTCCCTATCCCGCATGGGGCTCCCAGTCTTAATCCCCATTCTACAGATGAGGCAACTGAGGCACAGAGAAGTGAAATGACTGGCTCAAGATCACACAACAGACAAGTGGTAGAGTTGAGATTATAACCCAGGTCCTTCTGACTTCCAGGTCCATGCTTTGTCCACAGCAACACTGCTTTTCCCCCATGTGGGACACATTTCATCTCCAAATCCCAACTCCTCCGACAACTCTTCGCCACTTAATCCCCAGTATTCAAACCCTCTAGACCTCTTCAGCACTAATGTACACTCAAATGTACCTTAAATGATTAATTTTGATTACACTAGTTGTGTAAATATATTTATGTTTATCTTGCAGGTTAGAGTGTACCCTCCTATAGACAATAAATGCACCATTTTGTAATTTTTCAAACCTTCACCATAGTGTATTTCACCCAAAGGACTTTTTTAATGGTACTATTTAAATGCTTACTATATAATAATAATAATTATGGTACTTATTAAGCAATTACTATGTGCCAAGCACTGTTCTAAATGCTGAAGTAGATCCACATGAATCAAGTTGGATATATTCCCTGTCCCAAATTGGGCTCACACTCTTAATCCCCCTTTTTTACAGATGAGGTAACTGAAGCTCAGAGAGGTGAAGTGACATGTCCAAGGTCACCCAGTAGATAAGTAGCAGAGTTGGCATTAGAACCCATGATCTTCTGACACCCTGGCCATAGCTCTATCCATTAAACCATGCTGCTTCTCATTATGCCAGCACTTTACTAAGGGTGCTGGGGTAGGCACAAGATAATCAAGTTGGACAAAATCCATATCTCAGGTGGGGTCAGCCATCCAGCAATGCTGTATACTGATAAATATTCCCTGGAAACACATCCACAAGGAGATCTGTAGGCATTTGGAACTTCTTTGTAGCATCAACACAGCACTTTAGAATGATAATAGGGCTGATGAAAATGGAGGTTATATACCAATGTGCATCAGGGAGAAGGAATGCATGACCAAAAATGTTCATCAGCTGAAAAAAGCTCAGTTATGCTAAATGCTTGTATCAACCCAAACTCTTAGAACAGTGCTTAACACACAGTAAGCACTTTACAAACACCATAATTATGATTTATTACTAGGACTTTCCTCCTTTGGGTTTTTCTTTAAGAAACTAGAGCTAAAGAAACATCTTGTAAAATGTTACTTGTCTTATTAATCCTTTTAAAATGTTTAAATTATACCAAAGCATTTCGTGGAACCCAGGTTGAAAATTAACATGAAATTTGCCTATGCGAAGTGAAATAAATTAAGAACACTATGTGACACAGGTTCTGGTTCAAGGAAATCATTTGGCCTGATTTTAGGGGATGGAATTTAGGAAATCGATGACATCTCATTTAATTTTAATTTTAGTTTGGATATGATCATTCAAAGTGATTTGGCATTTATCTCACTTTTTCTTCACGTTGTAGGCTCTTTCTCTATTAATGTAGACCCATTACAAACATGTAATGGAAGTAGCTTTGCTCTATTTTCGAAGGTCACTTCAGACAGACAAGTGGAAACTCACGTCCTCTGCAAATGTTTCAGTCATACTACTATACACTGACATTGCCAAGTTTTCAAAAATGAGCCTGGGCTGCTATTTCAAATTACCACCATTCCGCCTCCATGACAGATGGTGTTCAGTTACCAAGAGGACATAGCTGAATGTAAGTTCTAGGTGCTATTTCACGTTAAAGTTTCCGATACTGTTGTTCCAAAGAACATTTAGGCAGCATAGCTTTCTACTTTTGAGTGCTGATCATTCTTCACTACAGGCCTTAATTTATCTGCCCACCCCTTGAATTATCTCCAAAGATGATAATGCAGTGCTTTGTGTCAAAAGCTGATGGCTTGGCTGAGTTGACTGTGTCTCATTGGCCTAGCAATTTCATTCCTGTAGAATCTGATTTAGTGACAGAGTGAGGGTGAGCCTGTTGTCTAGCAGAATTCCATGGCAGAACTGAGCTTTTTCCGCCGATGAACATCTTTGGTTGTGCATTTATTTTCCTTCGTGCATGTTGGTATATAACCTCCATTTTCATCAGTGCTATTGTCAGTATATAGTGCTGTACTGATGCTACAGAGAAGTTTCTAATCCCCTACAATCTCCATGTGGATGTGCATCCAGGGCATAATCATCAGCATAGAGCATTGCAGGATGGCTGACTCCATAAATGATGACTGGTAAAACAAAGAAGCGGAAGCTGCTTCCAGAAAGTCAGCATGTGCTTGCTTTGGAAGACTGCCCGATAAAAGAAAATTGTGGTGGCTTTATCTTGCTTCAGACTAAGTCTACAAAGCTGCAATGATATACAATGATATACAACTCCCATTCTCTCCTAGACCCCTCCAATCTGGCTTCCGTCCCCTCCACTCTACCGAGACTGCTCTCTCTAAGGTCACCCATGACCTCCTTCTTGCCAAATTCAATGGCTCCTACTCCATTCTAATCCTCCTTGACCTCTCTGCTGCCTTTGACACTGTTGACCATCCCCTCCTCCTCCATACCTTATCTCACCTTGGCTTCACGGACTCCGTCCTCTCCCGGTTTTCCTCTTACCTCTCTGGCCGGTCATTCTCGGTCTCCTTCGCTGGGGCCTCCTCCCCTCCCATCCTTTAACTGTTGGAGTTCCTCAAGGGTCAGTTCTTGGCCCTCTTCTGTTCTCCATTTACACTCACTCCCTCAGCGAACTCATTCGCTCTCACGGCTTTGACTACCATCTCTATGCAGATGACACGCAGATCTACATCTCCGCCCCTGTCCTCTCCCCCTCCCTTCAGGCTCGCATCTCCTCCCGCCTCCAGGACGTCTCCACCTGGATGTCGGCCCGCCACCTAAAACTCAACATGAGTAAGACCGAGCTCCTCATCTTCCCTCCCAAACCCGGTCCTCTCCCAGACTTCTCTATCACTGTGGATGGCACGACCATCCTTCCCGTCTCTTGGGCCCGCAATCTACGTGTCATCCTTGACTCGTCTCTCTCATTCACCCCACACATCCTATCCGTTACCAAGACCTGCCGGTTTCACCTTTACAATATCGCCAAGATCCTCCCTTTCCTCTCCACCCAAACGGCTACCTTACTGCTACGGGCTCTCGTTATATCCCTGCTAGACTACTGTGTCAGCCTTCTCTCTGACCTCCCTTCCTCCTCTCTTGCCCCGCTCCAGTCTATTCTTCACTCCGCTGCCCGGCTCATCTTCCTGCAGAAATGATCTGGGCATGTCACTCCCCTTCTTAAACAACTCCAGTGGTTTCCTATCAACCTCCTCTCCAAACAAAAACTCCTCACTCTAGGCTTCAAGGCTCTCCATCACCTTGCCCCTTCCTACCTCTCCTCCCTTCTCTCTTTCTACCGCCCACCCCGCACGCTCCGCTCCTCTGCCGCCCACCTCCTCGCCGTCCCTCGGTCTCGCCTATCCCGCCGTTGACCCCTGGGCCACGTCCTCCTGCGGTCCTGGAACGCCCTCCCTCCTCACCTCCGCCAAACTGATTCTCTTCCCCTCTTCAAAACCCTACTTAAAACTCACCTCCTCCAAGAGGCCTTCCCAGACTGAGCTCCTCTTCTCCCTCTACTCCCTCAACCACCCCCCTTTACCTCTCCGCAGCTAAACCCTCTTTTCCCCCTTTTCCTCTGCTCCTCCACCTCTCCCTTCCCATCCCTACAGCACTGTACTCATCCGCTCAACTGTATATATTTCCATTACCCTATTTATTTTGTTAATGAATTGTACATTGCCTTGATTCTATTTAGTTGCCATTGTTTTTACAAGATGTTCTTCCCCTCGACTCTATTTATTGCCATTGTTCTCGTCTGTCCGTCTCCCCCGATTAGACTGTAAGCCCGTCAAACGGCAGGGACTGTCTCTATCTGTTGCTGACTTGTTCATCCCAAGCGCTTAGTACAGTGCTCTGCACATAGTAAGCGCTCAATAAATACTATTGAATGAATGAATACAATCCATTAATCAATCATCGAGTGGTTTTTACTGAGCACTTGCTATGTGCAGAGAACTCTACTAAGTTCTTGGGAAAGTACAGTACCAAAGAATTGGTATACAGGTTCCCTGACCACAAAGAGCTTACTGTCTAGAGGGGGAGACAGATATTAATATAATTAAATTATGGTTATATTCACAATTCATAGTCACAAGTGTTGTGGGACTGAGTGTGAGCTGTAAGCCCGTCAAACGGCAGGGACTGTCTCTATCTGTTGCCGACTTGTTCATCCCAAGCGCTTAGTACAGTGCTCTGCACATAGTAAGCGCTCAATAAATACTATTGAATATCCAATCTTCTATAGGATCTTTAAGATCTGATTTAATACAAAAGGCATATTTGAAAAGCAGGATGACCTAGTGGAAAAATCATGGTCTGGGAGTCAGATGCCCTGAGTTGTTGTCCCACTTTTGCCAATTGCTTGCCGTGTGACCTTGGACAGGTTAACTTCTCTGTGCCTCCCTTTCCTTCATTGTTCTCCCTTCTATGTAGACTGCGAGCCCCATGTGGGATGGTACATAGAATAGTGTTTGACAAACAGTAAGTGCTCATCAAGGCGCTTAAAAAATAATTGAATGAATGAATTAGTATAATAAAAAATGACTTCCTAAACATTTTTTATCATTGATACCTTTAAACTATTCTCCCCATCTTGAAAACCCTAATACAATCACATCTCACTCTCTAAGCACATAGGTACCTATCTTACTACTTGCTCCAGTCCATACTTCACTGCTTGCACGAATCATTTTACTGAAAACAACATTCAGTCCATGTCTCCCCACTCCTCACAACCTACAGTGGTTGCCCAACCACCTCTGCATCAAAAAGAAACTCCTTACCAACAGCTTTAAAGCACTCTATCAGTTTTGCCCCCTCCTATCTTACCTAGATGATTTCCTTCTACCACATTATTTGTGCACTTTGCTCCTCTAATGCCAACCTACTTACTGTACCTTGATCTCATCTCTCTCATACTGACTCTTTGCCCAAGTCCTCTCTCTTACCTGGAACTCTCTCTCCATCCATATACACCAGACTACCACTCTTTCCACCTCCAAATGCCAATTAGTATTTCACGTGCTCTAAGAGAACTTTTCATTAATTCATTATTTATTGAGCACTTACTGAGTGTAGATCACCGTACTGAGCCCTTGGGAGAGTATAACAATAAACAGACCCATTCCCTGCCCACAATGAGCTTACAGTCTAGAAGGGGAGACAGACATTAATATAAATAAATAAATCTGTAATTACATTACAGATATGTATAAAAGTGTTGTGGGGCTGGGGGAATGGTGGGGCTAAACAAAGGGAGTAAATCAGGGAGACACAGAGGGATCGGGAGAAGAGGAAAGGCAAGTTGAGTCAAGGAAGGTCTCTTGGAGAAGATGTGCCTTCAATAGGACTCTGAAGTGGGAGAGAGTACTTGTCAGCTTTGAGGAGGGAGGTCGTTCCAGGCCAGAGGTAGGGTGTGGGAGAGGGGAAAGTAGTGAGATAGATGAGATTGAGGTATAGTGAGAAGGTTAGCATTGGAGGAGCAGAGTGTGTGGGCTGGGGTGTAGTGGAAAAATATTCATTCAACTGTTTTTATTGAGTACTTACTGTGTGCAGAGCACTGCACTGCATGCTTGGGAGAAAACAACAACAACGAACAGTCACATTTGCTTCCTATAGTGAGCTTACAGTCTAGAGTGAGATAACTGTGGTATCTGTTGAGCGCTTACTACGTTCCAGGCACTGTACTAAGCTCTGGGGTGGATACAAGGTGACAGTGTTTTGAAGTCAATGGTGAAGAGTTTTTCCTGGATCACTTGGATCTGTACCTTTTAAGCACTTGCTTTTACTCAACCCTCAGTCCCACAGCAGTTATGCATAGAGCTGTAATTTATTTACTTACATTAATGTCTGCTCACCCCCTAGACTGAAAGCTCCTGGGCAGGATTATACTCTTCCAAGAGCTTAATACAGTGTTCTGCACACAGTAAGCACTCAATAAATTCATTCAATAGTATTTCATTCAATAGTATTTATTGAGCGCTTACTATGTGCAGAGCACTGTACTAAGCGCTTGGGATGAACAAGTCGGCAACAGATAGAGACAGTCCCTGCCGTTTGACGGGCTTACAGTCTAATCGGGGGAGACGGACAGACGAGAACAATGGCACTAAACAGCGTCAAGGGGAAGAACATCTCGTAAAAACAATGGCAACTAAATAGAATCAAGGCGATGTACAATTCATTAACAAAATAAATAGGGTAACGAAAATATATACAGTTGAGCGGACGGGTACAGTGCTGTGGGGATGGGAAGGGAGAGGTGGAGGAGCAGAGGGAAAAGGGGAAAATGAGGCTTTAGCTGCGGAGAGGTAAAGGGGGGATGGCAGAGGGAGTAGAGGGGGAAGAGGAGCTCAGTCTGGGAAGGCCTCTTGGAGGAGGTGATTTTTAAGTAAGGTTTTGAAGAGGGAAAGAGAATCAGTTTGGCGGAGGTGAGGAGGGAGGGCGTTCCAGGACCGCGGGAGGACGTGACCCAGGGGTCGACGGCGGGATAGGCGAGACCGAGGGACGGTGAGGAGGTGGGCGGCAGAGGAGCGGAGCGTGCGGGGTGGGCGGTAGAAAGAGAGAAGGGAGGAGAGGTAGGAAGGGGCAAGGTGATGGAGAGCATTGAAGCCTAGAGTGAGGAGTTTTTGTCTGGAGCGGAGGTCGATAGGCAACCACTGGAGTTGTTTAAGAAGGGGAGTGACATGCCCAGATCGTTTCTGCAGGAAGATGAGCCGGGCAGCGGAGTGAAGAATAGACCGGAGCGGGGCGAGAGAGGAGGAAGGGAGGTCAGAGAGAAGGCTGACACAGTAGTCTAGCCGCGATATAACGAGAGCCCGTAATAGTAAGGTAGCCGTTTGGGTGGAGAGGAAAGGGCGGATCTTGGCGATATTGTAGAGGTGAAACCGGCAGGTCTTGGTAACGGATAGGATGTGTGGGGTGAACGAGAGGGACGAGTCAAGGATGACACCGAGATTGCGGGCCTGCGGGACGGGAAGGATGGTCGTGCCATCCACGGTGATGGAGAAGTCTGGGAGCGGACCGGGCTTGGGAGGGAAGATGAGGAGCTCAGTCTTGCTCATGTTGAGTTTTAGGTGGCGGGCCGACATCCAGGTGGAGACGTCCCGGAGGCAGGAGGAGATGCGAGCCTGAAGGGAGGGGGAGAGGACAGGGGCGGAGATGTAGATCTGTGTGTCATCTGCGTAGAGATGGTAGTCAAAGCCGTGAGAGCGGATGAGTTCACCGAGGGAGTGAGTGTAAATGGAGAACAGAAGAGGGCCAAGAACTGACCCTTGAGGAACTCCAACAGTTAAAGGATGGGAGGGGGAGGAGGCTCCAGCGTAGGAGACCGAGAATGATCGGCCAGAGAGGTAAGAGGAGAACCAGGAGAGGACAGAGTCCGTGAAGCCAAGGTGAGATAAGGTATGGAGGAGGAGGGGATGGTCGACAGTGTCAAAGGCCTCTGATGAGAGGTCAAGGAGGATCAGAATGGAGTAGGAGCCATTGGATTTGGCAAGAAGGAGGTCATGGGTGACCTTAGAGAGAGCAGTCTCGGTAGAGTGGAGGGGACGGAAGCCAGATTGGAGGGGGTCTAGGAGAGAATGGGAGTTAAGGAATTCTAGACATCGATTGTAGACGACTCGTTCTAAGATTTTGGAAAGGAAGGGTAGTAGGGAGATAGGACGATAACTGGAGGGGGAAGTGGGGTCAAGAGCGGGTTTTTTTTAGGATGGGGGAGACGTGGGCGTGTTTGAAGGCAGAGGGGAAGGAGCCCTTGGAGATTGAGTGGTTAAAAATAGAAGTTAAGAAAGGGAGGAGGGCAGGGGCGATGATTTTAAGAAGGTGAGAGGGAATGGGGTCCGAGGCGCAGGTGGAGGGGGTGGCACTTGCGAGGAGGGAGGAGATCTCCTCTGAGGATACTGCAGGGAAGGATGGGAAAGTAGGGGAGGGGGTTGTTGGGGGGGGAGGGGAGAGGCGGAGGGGTGACTTTGGGGAGCTCAGACCTGATCGTGTTGATTTTAGTGAGGAAATAGGTGGCCAGATCATTAGGGGTGAGAGATGGGGGAGGGGGAGGAACAGGGGGCCTAAGGAGAGAGTTAAAGGTCCGGAACAATCGGTGGGGGTGACGGGCATGGGTGTCGATGAGGGAGGAGAAGAAGCTTTGCCTGGCGGAGGAGAGGGCAGAGTTAAGGCAGGAAAGGATAAATTTGAAGTGTGTGAGGTCGGCTTGGTGCTTGGACTATCGCCAGCAGCGCTCAGCAGCTCGAGCATAGGAGCGTAGGAGGCGGACGGAGGAGGTGATCCAGGGCTGTGGGTTAGTGGCGCGAGAGCGGCGGAGGGAAAGGGGGGCGAGAGAGTCGAGATGAGTAGAGAGGGTGGAGTTGAGAGCGGAGACCTGATCGTCGAGAGTGGGAAGAGAGGACAGGGCGGCAAGGTGAGGCGAGATGCTATTGGAAAGACGGATGGGATCGAGAGAGCGGAGGTCTCTGTGGGGCAGTAGCGAAGATTTGCAGGGGGAGGGAGTGTGAGAGATGAGGCAGGTGAGAAGGTTATGGTCCGAGAGAGGGATTTCAGAGTTGGTGAGTGAGGAGATAGTGCAGCGGTAGGAGATGACGAGATCGAGGGTGTGACCGAGTCGGTGAGTGGGCGCGGTATGGTGGAGGAGGAGGTCGGCAGAGTCGAGGAGGGATAGCAGGCGGGCGGCAGAGGAGTTGTCGGGTACATCCGTATGGATGTTGAAGTCTCCAAGGATCAGAGTGGGCAGAGAGAAGGAGAGAAGGAAGGTGAGAAAGGGGTCAAGGTGGTTGAAGAAGTCGGAGGTGGGACCGGGAGGGCGGTAGATGACGGCGACAAGTAACTGGAGTGGGTGGTAGAGGCGAATGATATGGGCTTCGAAGGAGGGGAAGGAGAGGGAGGGGGGAGGAGGGATAGTGCGGAAGCGGCATCTGTCACTGGTTGAGTGAATTGTCAAGTGCTTTAGAGAGGCTAAAACAATCTTTATTTGTGTATGGGTTAGCATGAAGAGACTGTCTGGCCTACATAGATTTTTGAGTCCTCCATGCTGCTCAGCATAGAATCACTGTATCAACAGCAAATTGGGAAGGATAGATATGCATTGTCACTATCCATACCCTGACACTTAATAATCAATCCATTAAGAATATACTTATTGTGAACTAGGAGCTTGGAAAAATACAATATAATAGAGTTCATAGATATGATCTCTGGCCACAAGGAGTTTACATTCTATGTGGGCTTGCGGGAGACAGACATTAAAACAAATTAAATATAAGGGAGACTGTAGAGTGCAAGGATATTTTCCTAAGT
Source organism: Ornithorhynchus anatinus (assembly GCF_004115215.2). NCBI lineage: Eukaryota > Metazoa > Chordata > Mammalia > Monotremata > Ornithorhynchidae > Ornithorhynchus > Ornithorhynchus anatinus. Next base: position 24,727,290 of record NC_041741.1, on the reverse strand, counting down.
ATTGTGGAGTTCTAGGAAGCACTGTCTATAAAGCTAAGGTGATACTGCTGTGGCATTATTATGTTGCATCTGCCCCTGGGAATAAGGAAAGTAGCTTTTTCTGAGTCTAAGCTGAAGCTTCAGTGACCAAAAGATTTGAATTCCAGACCAATTCCTGATTGCTCTAGCAAAATGGCTCAACTGCTATGTCACTGTCCTAAGGATTTTCCTTTCAAAGAGAACACTGAAAGTTAGTGAGCTAATTTTGCTAATCGTTAAGAAAAACATATTTCCCAAATGCTAAGCACTATTGTATTTTAGATGGAAGGGGAAGGTGATAAGAAATTACAAAAAAAATTTGAGCATCTGGAAGCTCATCCCCCAAATAAAATATGGATTCACTGAGGATCAGTAATGTTTCCTAGAAGCTAAAAGAAACAGGAACAGCTGATCCTAACCTGAAGCCCTGAAATTACCATGAATGATAAATAATGGTACCTTAAAGAAACAGGCAATGCTGAACCAGACCGAAGGCCTGCAGTTTTCATAAACAAACATACAGGTAAGAGGGGATGTCACCAGTCATCCTCAAAGACAGAATCCTGTTCATGGGATTTTGATTAAAAGATCACATCAGTCAGTCAGTCAATTGCATTGAGTGCTTACTGTATTCAGAGGACTGCAATAAATGCTTAGGAGAGTACAATATCACAATATAATAGACACATTCCCTGGCCACAATGAGCTTACAATCTAGATGGGAGACAGACACTGATAGAAATAAATGAATTACAGATAGATATTTAAGTGTTGTGGGGCTGGGAGGGGGAGATGAATAAAGGGAGCAACTTAGGGAGACTCAGAAGGGAGTTGAAGAAAAGGAAAGGAGCACTTTATCAAGGAAGACCTGTTGGAGATGAGCCTTCAATAAGGTTTTGAACAGGGCGACAGTAGTTGTCTGTCAAATATAAAGAGGGAGAGTGGTCCAGGCCAGAGGCAGGATGGTCAAGGGGTCAGTGCTTAAGATAGATGAAATTAGGTAAAGTGAGAAGGTTAGCATGAGAGGAGCAAAGTGTGCAGGCTGCCCTCTGGAAAGCTGAATTTACTACAGAGGAAAAGCCAGAAATCTGATGCTGCAATCCATAAGATGCTGAATCTCAGGGTGAAAATAGTTCTAGTTCTCATTTGGCATCTGTGAGCCCGTTGTTGGGCAGGAATTGTCTCCATCTGCTGCCAAATTGTACATTGCAAGCACTTAGTATAGTGCTCTACACACAATAAGCATTCAATAAATACAATTGAATGAATGAATCTGTCTCCCAACATTTCCAGATCCTCCCCAACCTCTCCCCTATCTAGACTGTAAACGATCCTTGACTGTAAGCAATCCTTTAGACTGTAAACTCACCGTGGGCTGGGAACGTGCCTACCAATTCTGTTCTATTTTAATCTCCCAAGGTCTCAGTAGAGTACTCTGCACATTATAAGCACTCAATAAATACTAGTGATTGATTGATTGAAGTCCTAGGGCCTGTTTATAAATGCTGTTCCAGGCCATCAACTTGCAAATACCAAGAAGACCCACGGAAGAACTGTGGTAAGCAAGTGGACCAAGAACCTCGGGACGTCGAAAGAGAAAGAGGTACACAAAGAGCAGCCGTGCTGTCCTTCTACCTCCATCCTTAGCCTGACGGCGACCTCTTCATTGATTCAATCATATTTACTGAGCACTTACGGTAGGCAGAACACTGTACTAAGCACTTGAGAAAGTATAATACAACAATAAACAGTGATATTCCCTACCAACAAGCTTACAGTCTAGACTGGAGGAGACAGACATTAGTACAAATAAATAAAACTATAGATATGTACATAAGTGTTTAGAGACTGGGACAGAGGAAGAGCAAAGGGATCCTATTCCTACAAAATGACTGTCTCCTTCTTCAAAGCCTTATTGAATGCACATCTCCTCCAAGAGGCCTTCCCTGACTAAGCCTGTTTTTCCTTGTTTTCAGCTCCCTTCTGCATCACCCTGACTTGCTCCCTTTATTCCTCCCCGCTCCCAGCCCCACAGCACTTATGTACATATCTGCAATTCATTTATTTATATTAATGTCTGTCTCCCCTTCTAGACTGAAAGTTCATTGTGGTATCATAATGTTATATTGTAATTCACCCAAGTGCTTAGTACAGTGTGCTGAACAAATAAGTGCTCAGTGAAAATGATTGACTGGTTTAATGACTGAGAAGACCCCCTTACCCTGTCTGACCTTCCAGGGCCTGTGGCCAAGGTGGAGATGGCAGAGAGATTAGAAAGACAGAGGGAGATCTCTATGGAAAGATAATGTTTAGACTTCTCATAGCCCATGGAGAGAGAGATGGAAGGAGTGGACCAGGCCAGAAGGTGAAGGACATGAAAACTGAGAGACACTGAGAGAAACCAGCATGGCTTAGTGGAAAGAGCCTGTGCTTGGGAGTCAGAGGTCATGGGTTCGAATCCCAGCTCTGTCACTTGTCAGCTGTGTGATGGTGGGCAGTCACTTAACTTCTCTGTGCCTCAGTTATCTCATCTGTAAAATGGGGATGAAGACTGGGAGACTCAAGTGCGACAACCTGATTACCCTCTATTTACCCCAGTGCTTAGAAAAGTGGTCTGCACATAGTAAGTGCTTAACAAATACCAACATTATTATAGAGAAGCAGCATGGCTCAGTGGCAAGACCCCGGGCTTGGGGGTTAGAGGTCATGGGTTCGAATCCTGAATCTGCCATTTGGCAGCTGTATGACTGTGGGCAAGTTACTTCACTTCTCTGGGCCTCAGTTACCTCATCTGTAAAATGGGGATTAACTGTGAGCCTCACATGGGACAACCTTATTACCTTGTATCTATCCCAACGCTTAGAACAATGATCTGCACATACTAAGCACTTAATAAATACCAACATTATTATTATTATTATTAGAAAGGGAGAGGAGGGAGAAAGAGAAATTATTTATACTAATGTCTGTCTCCCCCTCTAGACTGTAAACTTACTGTGGGCTGGGAACTCGCCTACCAACTCTGTTATATTTTACCCTCCCACACACTTAGTGTAAGTGCCCAGAGTAAGTGCTCAATAAATCTTGATTGATTGATTGATTGACAGAGAGGAGGAGAATGGACAAGTGAGAGAGAGGAAGATGGGAATAGGGAAGAGGGAGAGAGAGAGAGAGGAGGATAGGTAAAGAGAGTAGACAGGAGGGTGGGAAAAGTTAGGGAAAGAAGCAGGGAGGGGAAGGAGAAAAAAATGAGCCAGGGAAAGGAGAAAACTCACCTGGCCCAACCGTAACATCCACTGCAGGCATTGAAGCATAACCTAATAATAATAATAATAATGTTGGTATTTGTTAAGCGCTTACTATGTGCCGAGCACTGTTCTAAGCGCTGGGGTAGACAGGGAAATCAGGTTGTCCCACGTGGGGCTCACAGTCTTCATCCCCATTTTACAGATGAGGTAACTGAGGCACCGAGAAGTGAAGTGACTTGCCCAAAGTCACACAGCTGACAAGTGGCCGAGCTGGGATTTGAACCCATGACCTCTGACTCCAAAGCCCAGGCTCTTTCCACTGAGCCACGCTGCTTTCCTAAACCTGCCACCATCGCCATCATGGACGGGCCAGCTCAGAGACTAACATCCTCCAGAAGCGGCAGCCACAGTGGATGAATCAGCCTCCTTGGAGGCGGGCGTCTGTGGGAGTCTCAGGCTTGGCTGGAGTTGCCTGGTTCTCGCTCCTCGGGAAACTTCTGTTCCCTTGGGGCCTCAGAGGGGCCAGCTCAAAGGCAGTGATTATACAGGGCTTTCACTCTTCACTGCCCAACCGGCAGGCTCTTGCCACAGCTATGAGGAGGTTTACCCTCCAGAAGTGAGGGTATTTACCTCTCCAGAAGTGAAAGTTAATTCGGTCCGTTGCATTTTGAGGGTGCCATGATGGAACCCTGAAAATCACTGCTGATCTAATGAGGGCTATCATGAGGTGATGCTCTAGTGGTCCGGAAATGAGGTAAGTCATTGGTAAGCCCTTGGCTTGAGTTTCTGGCCCCGTGACCCTGTTGAGGCATCACTCAGCTCAGCCCATAACAATAACAATGGCATCTAGACCAGCAAGGTGGCTTTTTCTGTTCCTTGCTTTTTCAGGTATTTGTTAAGCACCTAATATGTTCCAAGCACTGTACTAAGCACTGGGACAGATATATGCTAATCAGGTTGGACACAGTCCCTGTCCCACATGGGGCTCACAGTCTTAAACCCCATTTTAAGAGGAAGTAACTGAAGCACAGAGAAGTGAAATCCCTTGCCTCAAGTCACACAGCAGGCAAGTAGTGGAGCCAGGATTAAAACCCAGGGAGCCCTTCTGACTCCCAGGCCCCTGCTCTATCCACTAGGACACACTGATTCCAGTGCATTTCTAGTTCCTGGAGGCCACTTTCTCCCTCTCTGCCTGACTTCTGTTCCCTTCTTCCTCCGTCTCATGGCAAATCAGAGGATGGTGTTGAGTGCAGGCTGTGGAGAGAAACTGCCTGAGGGTTCAGCTATCATCACCACTCTCAGAAAAGTTGGGACTGGGGGAGATGCAGGGCATCCTTGACTATCAGGGTAAAATAACCTTATTGTGGGGGGAAATTTGTTACTACAGGGGGTTTCAACTATAGTGAGGGTGGGGACCAACACTTCTATGCTCAATATAGTGTTGAACTTGAGCCTCAAATTGACATGGGAAGTAGGACATTTGGGGATGGAACTTTGAAGAGGAGAGAGTTGAAAAGAGGGAGAGAAACTGAGAAAATGAGCAGGAGAGAAGGAAGAGGAGGAGAAGAATAAAGATAAGGAGAAAAAGGAGAGGAAATGGGTGGAGAGGGAGGTCTAGCACTTGGGCAGAATAGGAGGAGAAAGAGGGAATGAAGATGAAGGAAAGAAAAGAGGATGAAAGGAAGGAAAAAAGTAAGAGGGAACTTGAAAAATCAGAACTGTAGTTCATATATCCACTGTATTCTCCAAGAGCCCAGTACAATGCTCTGCTCGCAGTTCTGGGTGCAAGACTCAGTTCTGGGTCTCCTTTAATTCTTCATCTACTCCCTTGGAGAACTAATTCACTCTTAAGGCTTCTCTATGAAAATGACTTCCAAATCTCTCTCTCTGGTCCGGATTTTTCACCTTCTCTCCAGTCTTCCATTTCCTCCTGCTTTCAGGACAGCACTACTTGGATGTGCCATCAACACCTCAAACCTAACATGTCTAAACCATCCTCATCTTCCCACCCAAACTATGTCCTCCCCAAGGCATCCCCATTACTGTATCACAAGCCCATTAATGTGGTATCATCTTCCATCACTTCCCTCATTCAACCTTCTTATTTATTCTGCCACTAAATCCTGTCGGTTCTGCGATCACAACATCTCGAGAATTCCTCACCACTACTCTCCATCCAAATCAGTCAATCAATCAGTGGTATTTATTGGCTGCTTGCTATGTGCAGAACACTGCTAAGCACTTGCAGGGGGAGAGGGTTCATTTCAACAGAATTAGCAGACATGATTCCCACCCATAATGAGCTTTCTACAACCAAAACACTCCAATTCTGGTCCAAGAATTTGTCATTTCCCTCCGCAACTTCTGCACCAGCCTCCTTGTTGACTTCTATGCCTCCAGCCCCTCCCCACTCCAATCCAACCTTCACTCTGCTGCCCAGATCATTTTTCTAAAATATTGTTCTATACATGTTTCCCCTCAAAAAACCTCCACTGTTTGCCTACCCATCTCCACAAGTACTCTCCCAAGCACTTAGAACACTGCTCTGCACATGGTAACTGCTCAGTATGTACCAGTGATTGATTGACTGATCAAACGGAAATTTCTTACTATGGCTTTAAGGCATTCAATCACCTAACTCCCTCCTACCTAACTCTGCTTCACTTCCTGAGAAATCTGGTACTTTTCCTCAGTCCCATATTTCTTGCCATGGACTATTAACTCACATTCATTCAATAGTATTTATTGAGTGCTTACTATGTGCAGAGCACTGTACTAAGCACTTGGAATGAACAAGTCGGCAACAGATAGAGACAGTCCCTGCCATTTGACGGGCTTACAGTCTAATCGGGGGAGACAGACAGACAAGAACAATGGCAATAAATAGAGTCAAGGGGAAGAACATCTCGTAAAAACAATGGCAACTAAATAGAATCATCTTCCGTCCTGCTTGGAAGTCCTTTCCTCTTCATATCTGTGAGACTCAAATCTTATCTTCTCCAAGAAGTCTTCCCTGATTAGCCTCTCAACTCCCCACCCTATTTGCCCTCCGTTGTGGGTCTCCCGTGCCCTTGAATATATACCCCTGAAGGACTTGGCTAGACATACCATACCCAATCCCTCAGGACTATGTACATATCCTTATACTCTGTTGCTTTCACTATTCACAATTTATTTGAATGTCTGTCTCCCCCACTGGACTGTAGACTCTTTGAGGAGTGCTTGGCACAGAGTAAGTGCTTAACAAATACCATCATTATTATTATTAGAGTGCTACATAAACAGTAAGCACTCAAAGGAAAATAACAATGAAAATAATAATTGTGGCATTTGTTAAGCACTTACTATACGACAGGCACTGTACTAAGCACTGAGGTAGATACAAGTTAATCGGTTTGGATATAGTCCCTGTTCTACATGGGGCTCACAGTCTTGATCCCCATTTCACGGATGAGGTAACTGAGGCCCAGTGAAGTGACTTGCCCAAGGTCACACAGAAGACAAGCAGTGGAGCCGGGATAAAAATCCAGTCCTACTGACTCCTAGGCCTGTGTTCTACCCACTAGCCATGATGCGTCCCACTCCCTCAGACTGTAAACTCCTCCTCTAGACTGTAAGCCCTTTCCCTGGCCCAGAAACTCCTTCTGGGCAGGGAGTATGTCCACAAACACGGTACAGTGCTCTGTGCCAATTAATCACTCAAAATATACCATCGATGGATTAACTGACTGACTGTTGAACCTTCAGGTCTCAAAGGGGTATGTGTGTGGTTGGGTTTTTTTTTTAATGCGAGGAGGGGGTACTTTAATTGCCTGTCTGCCTGTCCATGGTCTTTGTTTTCAAAATGCCAAGCCCACAGGATCCAGGGCTCCTCCCCTAACTCTGCCTCCATGGATTTGTCTCTTCAGGGAGTGATTCCATTATGAGCTCAGCACAAACAACCCCTTCTCTATACAATGCATGTTTTGGTACGGCGGAATAAGGGGATGGGGCTTGTGCCCTCATCTGAGTAAATGAAGGAAAGGAGAATCTTGGTCCTACACTTCACATTTTCATTAGTAAAGACCCAATCAGATAAATGTCTAAACACAACAATTATCTTTTGGTCAGGTGTTTAGGAGGAAAGTTGCCAAATCCTTGAGTGTAATCATGACTTTTTCTTTTCCTTTTGACAGTTGCTGAGGCAAGCTTATCTGCCTCTTGAAAATTGAGCACCAAGATGGCAAAGATATGTAGTTTGTTTTCTATTCTTAGGGAGAAAACAGGCCAATTTCAGTGTATCAAGCCTTTAAATGTGTTAAACAGCCAAAACTGTGTTGTTTGTTTGCTTCTAGTTTTTTTTTGTTTTTTTTTTTTTTAATTAAAGATCCACAGCTTGGAGCTTCATTTCACTTGGAGAAATGAAGGAATTGGAGACTAGAACCAATGCTAATTCTCCAAGTTCTCTCCAGAATACTAGATTTCCTGATTGAAATTACATATCCCATGGCCAGAGAAAATGCTATCTGGCTGCAAATGGAAACCTTCTGCCCCAATGTCCCAGTGAAAGAAAGTTCTAAAAGCAAAGCAGTGAGGACTAAACCCTATATATAGTTCACAATGAAACCCCTATGGAATGCTTATGAAGCCTGGTATTGCCTTGTGGCCTAGTGGAAAGACCATGGTCTGGAAATCAGGAGACCTTGGGTTCCCAGCTATGCCATTTGCCTACTGTGTGACCTTAGGAAAGTCATTCAGCTTCTCTATGCCTGAGTTTCCTCATCTGTAAAATGGGTATTAAATACTTGTTCTCCATCTCTGTAGACCGTGAGGCCCTTGTGGAGCAGGGACTGTCTTTTACCTGATTATCAGGTAGCTATACCAGCGCTTCTATCCTATGAAGCAATGTCTTATCATGACAGGAGAGTGTGCGTACACTGATGAAACTTAGAGATAAGCCAAATACAGCTACCCACAATGGAAAGGTCTAAACCGAAGTAGTCAGACAAAGTTAATTCACCTGTGCTGGGCAGCAGCAATGTGGGAAAGAGTCAAATGCGGATGATTAATTGATCAAAGTGTTGATCAAAATCAACAGCAGAGACTCAGGTTTTACTGCGCAGAAGGTAAGAGTAAACCACTTCCATATCTTTACCAAGAAAACTCCATGGATACACATACCAGAATGACTTCATGACAGAAGATGGGATGTTCTGAAGAAGATGTGTCCACTGAGTGGCTATGGGTCGGAAAAGACAGGACGGCATTTGAAGAAGAAGAAGAAGCTGCCAGCGTTTAGTAAGTGCTTGGAACATCATCAACTTTTAACCAATGCCAAATATCATTACTGTTATCATTAGTTGTGAGCATAAGGCACTACTAGAATAAACTAGATTCTAAGAACATTGAGGATAGAGACTGCCAACTCTCTTATACTTCATCTTCCAACCACTTAGTACAGGTCTCTGCATGCAGTAAGCACTCAATAAATACCACTCGTAGACTGATTAATTGATTTACCATCTTACCCGGGAGGAATCTTGGGTCAAGCAATAGAAAGGGCAAAGGAGGAAGGTGTAGGCACCATGGGAGTTGCTTGGCAGAGGAAAAGGAAAGCACCTATTGGTTGTCATAGATTCGCACTCTATGTCACATTTACTGAGCACTTATTTTGTACAGAGGACTGTATTGAGTGCTTAGGAGAGTACAGTACAACAACTGGGGTAATTGGGATGGCCTAGCTTCAGGTTGTTTCCCAGTTTCTGTTTTTTATTTTTTGTGGGGACAGTTTATGGTACTTTTTGCAAATGACTGCATCGTTGAGATACCTAGGTCTAAAGTGCTTTCAAAGGTGGTACTTTTGTAAAATAAGCTGTGAGATACTGCTCATTGGGTCTTTGTAGTAGAATTAAAATAGTTGCCAACAAAGCTTAAAATGGGGGAAAAACACAAGTACATTTCCTACACAAGTACATTTCTTCCCGTTACAGGTGTTCTGTTCTGAGCACAGCTGTCTCATGTTGTCTCAAAAAGACTTGTCACCAAAATAAAAAATATTTGTCAAACTGGCTTCTAAGAGGAAAAATGCATCTATTCATTAATTGTTATGCATTTGGGTTTGATTTTGTTCAGTTGCAGGTGTGCAATTCTTTCTCCACAGTTGGTTGTCATGCTCTTGTAGATAATTTTTAGAACACAAAAAAAAAATCTTCCAAGCTAGCTTCAACCCAAAAAAGCCCATCTTTTATTTCCTTCATGTGTTTCAAAGTAATGATTCTATTCTCAGGAGCTTGGCACCAAAGGGAAAATCAGTCTGAAATTGTTGCAAATTGGCAGCCAAAATGTTGGCAGCCGGCTTTATAGTTCAAATCTGCCCAGTGAAACCTCAAACCAACAGGGGTCATTGCACCATAAGGTTTCCAGATTTATTTCAGTGAATCCAGGGATGCCCTAATTTGCATCTTGTTTGCATAAATTTGTATGGTGATTTGAGAAGCCTAAGTCCAATTCTGAAAGAATAAAGTATATTAATTCATAAATTTTCTATGATGTGCGCACTGAATACTCAGGATCTGAATCACACAAAAAGATTGGTTTAAAACCAAGGTGGAGGAAGGTGGGGAAAGAGGACATCAATTGGTAGGGTGAGACTCTTTAGACAGGGCAATATAAATGATAAAGCATTAATGTGGGGAAAAAACTGAGATGGCAATTATCTTTGGCTTGATTTTCCCTCTTGCTCAGCCCAATTTTTCATTTTGAATCCTAGTTGGAGGAGTCAGGTTACCAGTGAATGAGATGTCAAAAGGCAGGAAGGAGTGACTGTGGTGAGAGCAATAGGGGGAGAGAGATAATAATAATAATGGTATTTGATAAGCACTTACTATGTGCCAAGCACTGTGCTAAGCACTGGGGTAGATACAAGGTAATCAGGTTGTCTCATGTTTCAAGCACTCTTCTAAGCACTAGGATAGATACAAGTCAATCTGGTCAGACACGGTCCCTATCCTACATGGGGCTCATAGTCTAAGTAGAAGAGAGAACACGGTATTAAAGTACCATTTTACAGTTGAAGAAACTGAGGTACAGAGAAGTGAAGTGACTTGCCCAAGGTCACACAGCAAGTATTGGAAGTCAGCATTGGAACTCAGATTCTCTGACTCCTAGTGCTCTTTTCACTAACTCACACTGCTTCCTCTTCAGAAAACACCCAGACTGTTGAGTTGAAAAAGTTTATTAGAAGATCAGCACTGTATTCTCACACTGGTCTGCAGATTGCTAATTGCCTCTTAATAATAATGTTTGTATTTGTTAAGCGCTAACTATGTGCAGAGCACTGTGCTAAGCACTGGGGTAGATACAGGGTGATCAGGTTGTCCCATGTGAGGCTCACAGTCTTAATCCCCATTTTCCAGATGAGGTCACTGAGGTACAGAGAAGTTAAGTGAAGCAGCTTCACTTAAGTTTAGAGAAGCAGCGTGGCTCAGTGGAAAGAACCCAGGCTTGGGAGTCAGAGGTCATGAGTTCGACTCCCGGCTCTGCCACTTGTCAGCTGTGTGACTGTGGGCAAGTCACTTAACTCCTCTGTGCCTCAGTTACCTCATCTGTAAAATGGGGATGAAGACTGTGAGCCTCACGTGGGACAACCTGATTACCCTGTACCTATTCCAGTGCTTAGAACAGTGCTCTGCACATAGTAAGCACTTAACAAATACCAACATTATTATTAAGTGACTTGCCCACAGTCACACAGCTGACAAGTTAAAGAACAGGTTGACTGTTAAAATGAACTCACCAATACCCACTCTTAACTGTGCCCCATGTTCAAAGATGATATTGAGCTGGTCGCATGTGAAGTTGACATACTTGGTTGTAGCTTGCTCAGCATAGAGAAACTGGCCTAGAAGAATGAATATCATTTAATTTTCTGAACTGAATCTGCAGCTAATCAAATAAGACCACTGCATTTTTCTTATTTCACACTATCATTAAAATATTGGTTCTAAATTGTCAATTATAATCCTTTCATTTTCATTTTCATTTTCCCCTGATTTTGAAATTAAAATGGAATGGATATTTAACTCACAAAATAAGAAAGTGAATGCCATCTCAATAACTAGCTTTTCCTTATTCGTACATATTCATTTATTCAAAATAGAAAATTATGACATTTTCTAACACTCAGTTCACAAAAACATATAAAATGATGAAAAAGTATGAAAGCATTTTAACTAGTGTACTCATAAAAATATAGATATTGCTAGAATCATCTACTGAAGAACAAAAAATTGTGAAGTCTAATAAGGGTATGGTGGAAGAAATTAGGGATTTTCATAAATCTTTCTGGAATGGATTTATTTCATGCTTTGTTGCCTGGATTTGTGTATTATGCTTAGCTGGTTCAATTAATATCTCTTCTAGAATTTCTATTGAATATTCATAAAAATACTCACTATATAATTTACTGAAAAGAATGTGGAGTTAAGATTAATTTTGGAAAGGAACAGTCTGCAATTTTGATGTGTGCCTACTATTATTTATTTGAACTTTTAAAATCTCATATGCCTGATAGTTTAAAATGTAAAACTACAAAAAAGCTGGCATTCCATTTTATATTTTTTAAAAGACCCGAAAGAAATTATATGCTTTGTGTAACCTTTGAAGATTTTGTAGCAGTGAAGATTTAATGCCATTGTTTTAGTTAATAAATCAGGAATTACAATTTATTACAAAATGACTGCTTAGCTGGATTAACAACCATCAACTATTGAAATTTCCCCAAATGGACAGTATCCTTTAATAAGATCATTTGATATATTTGAAGTGAAATTATATTTTATCATTGTGACATCACAAAATTAATAAGGTAAATGGACACATACAGAGTCCATCAGCAGTTCCAGGAACAGATCAGAACCCAAGAAGGACAGGTAGGAAGTGAATGTATGCTTACGTCAGTGTGAATGTGCGTGTGTATTTAGGTTGCATTTATATTTGTACATGTTTCCACTAGCATACATAAGTAGGTGGCCTAGTGGAAAGAGTTAGATGACCTGGGCTCTAATCTGGCTCTGTCATTTGCCTGTTGTGTGACCCTGAGTAAGTCACAACTTTGTACCACACTTTGCAAATTCAACACAGCGCTATGGTCTGATAAAAAGTCTTAAAAAAACAGAAGTTAAGTACCAGCCTACACTCAGAATACACCATGCACAAACAATGGTTTCCATTGGCAACAGGGAATCAATCAATGGTATTTACTGAGCATTTGTTGTGTGCAAAATGCTGGATTAAGTGCTTCGCAGAGTACAATACAACAGATTTGGTAGATACACTCCCTGCCCAAATGAGCTTAGAGTCTAGAGGACAGAACTAAATTCTGCTGCTACTTAGGCAGTATATTGCCCGGAAATGCAGGAAGCAGCACTTCATCATTCATTTAATTGTATTTATTGAGTGCTTACTGTGAGCAAAGCACTGTACTTTAAGTACTTAGGGGAATAGACTACAAAAACAGACACATTCCTGCCCCAAACTCACAGTCTAGAGGGGGAGACAGACACTAATATAAATAGATAAATAAATTGATGAATAAATTACAGATATATACATATATGCTGTGGGGATGGGAGGGAGGATGAATGAAGGAGCCAGTAAGAGTGGCACAGAAGGGAATGTGATAGAAGGAGATGAGGGCACAGTCAGGGAAGACTTCTTGGAGATGTGCCTTTAATAAGGCTTTGAAGTGGTGGGGACGGAATTATCTGTCTGATATGAGGAGGGAGGGCATTTCAGGCCAGAGGTATGTTGTGGTCCAGAGGTTGACGGCAAGATAGATGAGATCCAGGTACAATGAGAAGGTTAGCACTAAAGGAACGAAGTGTGCATGCTGGATTGTAGTAGGAAGGTAGCGAGGTAAGGTAGTAGGGGGCAGGGTGATTAAGTGAGGAGTTTTTGTTTCATATGAAGGTGGATGGGTCACCAGGGCAGTTTCTTGAGGAGTGGGGAAAGGTGTTCTGAATGTTTTTGAAGGAAAATTATTGGGGCAGCAGAATGGAGTATAGACTGGAGTTGTAAGAGACAGGAGGCAGGGAGGTCAGTAAGGAGGCTGATAAAATCATCGAGGTGGGGTAGGATAAGTGTTCGTGTTAATGGAGTAACAGTTTGGATGGAGAGGAAGGGGTGGATTTTGGCGATATTATGAAGGTAGAACTGACAGGATTTAGTGATGGCTTGAATATTTGTGTAGAACGAGAGAGCGGAATCAAGGATAATGCCAAGGCTTGTGAGACAGGAAGGATGGCGGTGCTGTCAACAGTGATGGGAAAGTGAGCTTGAGGACGGGGTTTGGGTGGGAAGATAAGAAGTTCAGTTTTAGTCATGTTAAGTTTGAGGTGATGGGAGGACATCCAAGTAGAGATATGTTGAAGTCAGGAGGAAATACAAAACTGCAAAGAGGAAGAGAGATCAGGGCTGGAGATGTAGATTTGCATGACATACTGGATAGAGCACAGGCATGGGAGTCAGTAGGTAATGGGTTCTAATCCCGACCCCACCACTTGTCTGCTGTGTGACCTTGGGCAAGTAACTTCACTTCTATGTGCCTCAGTTACCTCATCTGCAAAATGGGGATTGAGGCTGTGAGCCCCACATGGCACAGGGACTGGGTCCAACCCTATTTGCTTGTAGCCACCCCAATGCTTAGTACAGTGCCTGACACATAGTAAGTGCTTAACCAATGTCATAATTATTATTAATGCCTGAATATATAAAGTATAATGCAGAAAATCAAAAGCCAAACTCAAGATATCTTTCTGCACCTCATGACTTAGCCAAATGTTCCTGTTCCTGTAAGAAAACTTGCAGGAACTGATGCGTGGCTCAGTGGAAAAGCCCGGGCTTTGGAGTCAGAGGTCATGGGTTCGAATCCCGCCTCGGCCACTTGTCAGCTGTGTGACTTTGGGCAAGTCACTTAGCTTCTCGGTGCCTCAGTGACCTCATCTGTAAAATGGGGATGAAGACTGTGAGCCCCACGTGGGACAACCTGAATGCCCTGTGTCTACCCCAGCGCTTAGAACAGTGCTCGGCACATAGTAAGCGCTTAACAAATACCAACATTATATCACAAAGTGGAAATCAGTTTCTGGAACACAGCTACATGTAGTTGAAGAGTAAAGGAGTAAAGTTGGAGAGAACCAGGTCTATGTAGGATGCCATAGGACTAAGAACTTCTAGGAATCATTAAAGGATGTTTGTGACCCTAACATGTCATCACAATCCATCTCTGAAGAGCGATGATGCCTCCAGCTCAATTCAGACAGGCCAAAAGGAATTTTTTGATGGGGAAGGGGAGGTGGAGGGTGTTTGTTAAGCTCTTACTATATACCAGGCACTGCATTAAGCACTGAGGTAGATACAAGGTATGGCATAGTGGATAAAGCATGGGCCTAGGAGTCAGTAGGTCATGGGTTCTAATACTGACTCCACCACTTGTCTGCTGTGTGACCTTGGGTAAATCATTTCACTTCTCCCTGCCTCAGTTACCTCATTTGTAAAATGGGGATTGAGACTGAAAGCCCCATGTGGGACAGCGACTGCATCCAAACCAATTTGCTCGTATCCACCCCAGCGTTTAGTACAGTGTCTGGCCCATAGTAAGTGCTTCACAAATATCATAATTATTATTATTACTGATCAGTTTGGGCACAGTACATGTCCCACAGTGGGCTCACATTCCACAATCTAAGAATTTCTTAGTAAATTTGACAGCCCCGAGAAGCTCACTGATCTTCTGAGACTGGTTCATAATGGTAAAGCCGACCGTCATAGGTGGTAGTGGGGATTAAGACAGTGAGCCCCATGTCGGACATGAACTATGTCCAACCTGGTTGCTACACTGCTGTACTGTACTCTCCCAAGTGCTTAGTACAGTGCTCTGCACACAGTAAACATTTAAATGAATAGGATTAAAAAATATTAAGTCCAGTCTTTTTTGATTTATACTTTGCAGCAATGCCAGAAAATATAATGAGAGATTGGGATATAGGGGATAGAAAAAACTTCAGTCTGTATGGAAATTTTTTTCAATTTTGATCATCATCTGAACTCCTAAAGGCAGACAATCAAAAATTGCAGGACACAGATAACTGTTCCCTAGACTTTTATATCCAAGAAGACATAAATGATTTTAAACTGCTTAGCTGAGTCAGCCAATGGATATGTGTGTAAGGAGCTGAAAAGATAATGTATCAGCCTGCATCAGGGGAGTCGTGGATCCAGCCGAAAGACCCACTAGTTAGTCACGAGACAGAGGAGTTTGTCATATGCATCGAACTATGGGCACTATCTTAAAAATAAAGACAAGCAGCTCCAGATTGGATAACCACGACTGTGGCAGTCAGAGGAATCTGGGTCCTAATCCCTGCTCTGCCAATGACTGCTGTATGTCCTCAGGCTAGCCACTTCACTTCTCTGTGCCTCAGTTACCTCATTTGTAAAATGGGGAATAAGACTGAGTCCCTTGTGGGACATGGACTGTGTCCAACCTGGTTAGCTTGTATCTACCCCAGTGCTTAGTACAGTGACTGGCACATAATAAGCACTTAACAAATACCATTTCAACAAAATATTTGGTTGGGTCTGCAGTGTGTGAATTACCCATTTCACTCAGTCATATAGTCATATAGGGACTATATAGGGTCATATAGGGACTATAGGGTCTAGGTCATTTCATCACTATGACTGCTATGCTAAGACTACTGGGAACTGGATCCATTGAGGCATTTTGGGAGAAGGCTGGCTCCTCTGTGAATAGGCAGAAAGACCTTTCCACTCTCAAGATGGGCTAAAACTCTCCTAAGATAGAGGTCATTCATTCATTCAATAGTATTTATTGAGCACTTACTATGTGCAGAGCTCTGTACTAAGTGCTTGGAATGTACAATTCATCAACAGATAGAGACAATCCCTGCCCAGTGACGAGCTTACAGTCTAATGGGGGGAGACAGACAAAAACAATAGCAATAAATAGAATCAAAGGGATGAACATCTCATTAACAAAATAGGGTAATACAAATATATACAAATGAGCACAGTGATGAGGGGAGGGTAAGGGGAGGAGAGGAACTGAGGGGAGGTGAAGGGGGGGCAGAGAGGCAGCAGAGGGAAAAGGGAGAAGCTCAATCTGGGAAGGCCTCTTGGAGGAGGTGAGCTCTCAGTAGGTCTTTGAAGAGGGGAAGAGAGTTAGTTTGGCGGAGGTGAAGAAGGAGGGCATTCCAGGACAGCAGGAGGACATGGGCCAGGGGTCGATGGCGGGATAGGCTAGAATGGGAGACGGTGAGGAGGTGGGTGGCAGAGGAGTGGAGCGTGCAATGTGGGCAGTAGAAAGAGAGAAGGGAGGAGAGGTAGGAGGGGGCAAGGTGACGGAGAGCCTTGAAGTCTAGAGTGAGAAGTTTTTGTTTCGTGTGGAGGTTGGTAGGCAACCACTAGAGGTTTTTAAGAAGGGGAGTGACATGCCCAGAGCGTTTCTGCAGAACGATGATCCATGCAGCGGAATGAAGAATAGACTGGAGCGGGGAGAGACAGGAGGAAGGGAGATCAGAGAGGAGGCTGACACAATAATCCAGCCGGGATATTATGAGCCTGTACCAGTAAAATAGCCATTTGGGTGGAGAGGAAAGGGCGGATCTTGGCGATGTTATAAAGGTGAGATTGGCAAGCCTCGGTGATGGATTGGATGTGTGGGGTGAACGAGAGAGCCAAGTCAAGGATGACATCAAGGTTGCGGGCCTGTGAGATGGGAAGGATGGTCTTACCATCCACAGTGCCAGGGAAGTCAGGAAGAGGACAGGGCTTGGGAGGGAAGATAAGGACTCCGTTTTGAACATGTTGAGTTTTAGGTGGCAGGCAGACATCCAGGTACAGACGTCCTGGAGGCAGAAGGAGATACGAATCTGAAGGGAGGGGGAGAGAACAGTGGCGGAGATATAGATTTGTGTGTCATCTGCATAGAGATGATAGTTGAAGCTGTGGGAGCGAATGACTTCACCAAGGGAGTCAGTGTAGATGGAGAACAGAAGAGGGCCAAGAACTGACCCTTGAGGAACCCCTACAGTTAGAGGATGGGAGGGGGAGGAGGAGCCTGCGAAGGAGCTGAGAATGAACAGCCAGAAAGATAAGAGGTTAACCAGGAGAGGACAGAGTCTGTGAAGCCAAGGTGAGATAAGGTGTGGAGGAGAAAGGGATGGTCTACAGTTTCAAAGGCAGCTGAGAGGTCAAGGAGGATTAGGATTAGGTCAGGCGAATTCTCTCACTTTGGAGCTGTCTGTGTTGTGCTGTACCTGCCTGCCTACTTCCCTGAGACTAGGCCAGATGTGATGTCATATGGTAAAGGCTTCCTGCATAAGCTAGATCTGGAGTAAAAAAAGAATCTTGGGTGAGATCATCTGTGGTGATTTCTAGGCTAAACCTTTTTCCAGTCATTTCCGCAAGCAAGCTTCCAGAGCACTGTGTGGCTGGGTCATTAAGGATCAGTTATTCTGGTCATCCATTTGGCCCTTGCAGTTTTGAAATTTGGTGGCAATAATCATTAATTTGTAAATCTAGATTTTGGAATTTATTTTGTTACAGGCATTTCCAATATGTGATATTGCTTAAATCCTGGCTTTGATCATTATTCGGTTGGGGAATCTGGATTGGTCAGGTTTAATGGGGTCGTTACAGAATTCTGAAGTCGTCCAGTCGGTATTTTTTAATCATATACTTTTCTTGGATATACTTGGATTCACGTCCCAGGAAACTCCAAACTCAGCAAGGCTTAGTGGAAAGAGCACAGTCTTGGGAGTCGGGGGACAGGAGTTCTAATTCCGCCTCCACCACTTGTCTTCTGTGTGACCTTGGGCAAATTGCTTAACTTCTCTGTGCCTCAGTTCCCTCATCTATAAAATGGGGATTAATTATGTGAGCCCCACATGGGACAACCTGATTACCTTGTATATCCCCCCAATGCTTAGATCAGTGCTTGGCACATAGTTAGCGCTTAACAAATGCCACCAACACTATCACATTGTACTCTCCTTAACACCTAGTAAAGTGCTCTGCAAATAGTAAGCACTCAATAAATGAATGATTGACTCATTGTTGACTGGACCTAGTTAAGTAAGGCTTATACAGTTTAGCAGCCTCAGTTTCAATATACTGAGACAAAAAAACTCTGACTCTGATGCTGTGGTCATTTTAGGTGTAAGTGGGTCATTCACGTAAAAACACTTTGCGTGTACTGAGTACTTTGCTGCAATATATATGCAGAGCTGGTTGTTCCATTTAACTGCTTCAGCTGGAGCACAACTGGCAGACTCAAACCACTAGCACTCTAATCAATTCTGTAATATCTGTAATTATATCTGTAATTTTATATAACTGTAATTTTATTAATTTATATTTGTGTCTGTTCATTTGTACTGATGTTCTTTTCCCCCCGCCTAGACCATGAGCTTGTTGTGGGCAGAGACTGTCTCTCTCTGTTGCTGTATTGTACTTACCCAAATGCTTAGTAGAGTGCTCTGCACACAGTAAGTGCTCAATAAATATGATTGAACTAATTCCTTCACACAGGTTCCTGGACCAAAATTTCTTCATGATCGAACTGAGGTTCATTCTTTGTCCAAGATGGGAGACTCCATCATCTTAGTTGAAAGTAGCAATGAAGGAATATCTAACTTCATCTCAAGTTCCTTCATTCAGTCACTCAGTTGTATTTACAGAGAGCTTACTGTGTGCAGAGCACTATACTAAGCACTTGGGAGAGTACGCTATAACAATGCATTCCCAGCCCACAATGAGCTAACGGTCTAGAGGCCAAAGGTCCACAAAATTTGTACCATGTCATCCTTCGATACTGTGCATCGTAAACCTACTACTGAATTTGCTTCCAGCTCCTGGAATACTTTATCAGCTGCATCTATTAACTAGCATTACTGGAGCAATATTCCTTGGAACATTTACCACCCCTTCTCCCCATCATCCCATGTCAAACCAATCCATCAGCTCTACCTTCAGCACTTATGTAATATTTACTTATACCCTCCCTCGACATTTTCCTGAGATGAGATGTGTGTGTGTGCATGTATGTTTTGTCATTTGGGATGAATAAAACTTGAGAAATTAAGTTGTCAAGGTAGATTATATATCCAGCAATGTACATATGCAAGAAGTTAATTAACTTAGTAACTTATAGTAACTCTTTGAGAATCAACCCACCAGGTGCCCATTTACTTATTCCATTCTTCAACACTTGGGAACGCATGTAGAATCAAATGCACAGTCAATGTATTGATTACACTTGCCCTATTTGCAATTATTTATGGTCTGTCTTGTTAGCAATGAAGGATTTCTATAAATATTGCCGGGATTCCCTTTTCTTGCTCACTATTATTGTCTCTTAAAAATAGGCAGGGTTAAAAGTTAGTGTGGGTGCTTACCGAGACTAATTTTTTTACATGCATTTGTACAGTTATCGTAATTGGTTTTCAAAAAAGACATCACTGATGGTAGAATCCAGCTATGAGTGGGTATGTGTCTGGAAAGGTCAATCTTGGATACACAGTCTTGGTAACAATGTACACATCAAAAGGCTTCCCCTTGTTGTGTAGCCATGGCTGATATTTGCATTGCCTGGTATTGTTTTCTCTTTGGCATCCTTGTCTCTCATTTCTAAGAAATTTTTTGCTCAAAGAGAGTCACTTCCTTCTTCATAGTAGGGTGACATGCAGATCTATTCTCAGCTCACAGTTACATTTAGACTGTGTCTGTCCTGATTATCTTGTTCTCAGAACCTAGGATAGTACATCGTAAGCACTTAAGAAATATCACTATTATTAAAGGACTCAGATTTCAGCTGGGATGTGACATCATCTGAGGCTTTGTTTTACCGTGTATGCCCTTATTTTTCTATTTTTTTTTTTAGTATTTGTTAAGTGCTTACTATGTGCCAGGCACTGTACTAAGTCCTGGAATAGTTTATAATATTTCTTCTGCCCTCCTTTCTTTCAGTTTCCCAGGTTCAGCTCTCCATGTAGCAATTTTTTGCCTATTTTTCTGTCATTCATGCTCTTCACCTATCCTACCCAGAAGAGCTGTCTTGAGGTGAGCATAGCTTCATTGTCAAGACACTGCCCAACTGACTTCATTCTAGAATTTTATTGCTTATGATCCTTTCGTGCCACTTGAAAATTTTCTGTAAAACCTCCGGGGATAACGGGAGAAGGACAAGAGGTGGCTTGGGAGGAGGATGAGGGTCCTTTATAACCCCCTTGCTTAGAACCTATATGACTTTTATTTTAATTAACAATAATAATAATGACATTTATTAAGGGCTTACTATGTGCCAGGCACTGAACTAACCAAATGATGTTGGACACAGTCCCTGTTCCACGTGGAGCTCACAATCTTAATCCCCATTTTACAGATGAGGGAACTGAGGCCCAGAGAAGGGAAGTGACTTGTCCAGGGTCACCCAGCAGACAAGTGGCAAAGATGGGTTTAGAACCCATGACCTCCTGACTCCCAGGCCTGTGCTTTATCCACTATGCCATGCTGCTTCTCTAGTCCTATCCTGTGTGTAACCAAGTGCCTCGAAAGTGCCAAAACACTTCTAAACAGCTTGATTTTCTGAAGAAAGCTCTCACCCCAAAATGTCACGTTAAAAATCAGCAAGTTTCTAAGAAGACTCACCAACACACCACTTGAGATTCCCACGCTGGTCACAGAAGTGTTGTTGGATGTCTCCTTAATCACACAGCAGTAGCAGTTCTGTTCTACTTGAGTGAGGTTTCAAGGGCTGAGGTGGGGAAATGAGGCGGGGATCGGGGAGACAGCTAAGGGATTCTGGTTCTGATCA
The DNA here is from genome assembly GCF_004115215.2 of Ornithorhynchus anatinus. Taxonomy (NCBI): domain Eukaryota; kingdom Metazoa; phylum Chordata; class Mammalia; order Monotremata; family Ornithorhynchidae; genus Ornithorhynchus; species Ornithorhynchus anatinus. Next base: position 24,706,149 of record NC_041741.1, on the reverse strand, counting down.
TATGTCCGACAGCCTGTTACAGACTTTTATGGTAGCAATTTTGTGGCTACAGACATTTGAAATGGTAAATATTCTTCATTTCACCTCACTAGAGAAGCAAGAGAAAAATAAATTCCTACAAATACATTTTTTTCTAGGACAAACTCATTAAATTTGAGAGAATGCTTTGAAATGATACCAATTATCAAGATCATTAAAATAATCTTTTTCAACTCCACAAGAGAAGCAAAATGATCACTGACTGACGTGAATGAAAAACATGCTTTTATTGCAGAAGATAGAATTGAACTTTCAGTAATATTGAAGATCATAACAACTAAGCAAAATATTGATGCAAATAGTCACAGAAGCGCTAAATACAGTGCTCAGCATACAGTAAGTACTCAATAAATACGATTGAATGAATATTATTTGGTTCTAGGTAACTTTTAGAGACACTATTTTTCTGAAGATACTTAGAAAGCTAGTTCCCCAAATGACAGAATTGTGCTCATACTTGCTACTTTTATTTCTCTTTAGATTATCTGTTTCTCATAAAGAGCCAATTAGGTGCTCTGAGAACTTCCTTATAAAGCAAAGATGAAATGATTTGACTTTTATCAAAACAATGGTCCTCTTCAAACTTTAGCATCTGAATGTACACCAGTGAGTTATGTTTAGTTCCTCCTAATTATGAGTTGCCCAAAATAGCTCCATAATAGCAGCTTTGGTTGTCACGGATAAGGGTGCTTGTGCATCTGACTGCAACTGGTTATGTTATAATTAATCTGTTCTCATGAAAATTCACAGAACTGCGTGTGGTTGTAGACTGATTGTGGCTCTTGTAACTGGCTGAACACCAATAACTACTTCCCTTGGGCGTTTGGATTTAATTACGTGTGCTCCGTGTCTCTAAACTTTTAATACACTGTGAATTTTGGAATGAGTTACTACACCTGTCTTTAAGTTCCAATTTCTCAGAGGAAGCATTGCCAATTTACTTCCCTAACTTACATTATGGAAGCTTAAATCAATCAATCAATGATATTTATCAAGCATTTACCATACACTGTGCTAAGCACTTGTGAGTATATCCTATGACAGTTAGTAGACATGTCTATATGAGATAGAAAAGTCATGGGAAGGATAAGGTTTGAGTGGGACGATAAGGGGTTCTGTTCAGGACATGTTAAGTTTGAGGTGTTGGCAAGACATCCAAGTAGCGATGTCTTGAAGGCAGGATGAAATGCAAGACTGCAAGGAGGGAGGGAGATCAGAGCTGGAGATGTAGATTAAGTCAACTACACAGAGGTGGTAGTTTAAGCCAAGGAAGTGAATTTCTCCAAGGGAGAACAATATCATTGTATGCACTTTCTCAAGTGCTTTAACGCAGTGTTCTGCAGAGAGTAAGCGCTCAATAAATATGACTGAATGAATGAATGCTGTGGAGGTAGGGCAGTAGTTGGTAACTTTCAGGATTGGGGGTGGAGAGGGGACTCTATCCAGATGCCCTCTGGGGGGCTCTTGGAGGTGGTGGGGAGGGGGCATCTCCCTCGGCAGAAGCCCCTGCTTAGCCCGAGGCTCTAGGCTGCGCACAGCACAGCCTGGCTCCTAGCTGGAGGGGAGATTCTTCTAGCCCTCCTACAAGCCTCCTTCTAGCCTCCTCATGAACTCCTCATGGGCAGGGAATGTGACCAGACTATAAGCCCACCACACAGTAAGTGCTCAGTAAATACAACTGAATGAATGAATGCAGAAATCACATGTGCCAACTCCCTTAAACTGTACTTACCCAAGCACTTAGTACAGTGCTATCCACACAGCAGGTGCTCAATAAATAGCACCGATTGGCTGAATAGAGTTCACAGGGGAGGGGGAGAACTAAATCCAGCTGTACTTGCGAGCGGCATTCATACAAGGCATGGATTGTGAGAGCCGGCGGCTTCTGAGGCTCAAAGTTGTAGGGCTCCTCTAGTCAGTCAGTGGTATTCATTGAGTAGTAACTGTGTGCAGAGCACTATACTAAGCACTTGGGAGAGTACAACGTAACATATTAAACAGATATATTCCCTGACCACAATGAGCTTACAGTCTAGAGTGGGAAATGGGGCTCCAGCTCCTAGAACCCCTATGTTAAACTGGCCCTGTCTATAGGTAAGAAAAATTATCTTGTAAATCTCTTTTATGGTATTTGTTAAACACTTACTATATATCAAGCACTGTTCTAAGCACTGTTTAGGAAGAAGCCTAATACAGTCCCTATCCCACATGAGGCTTGAGGCTAAGTAAATCCCTGTATCCTTGACATACCCAACTCGCTAAACCCTTTCTATCACTTACATGATGGCTTCATCAATGCATGAAATAGTGATAATAATATTGGTATTTGTTAAGCAATTACTATGTGCCAAGCACTGTTCTAAGCACTGGGATAGATACAGTGTAATCAGGCTGTCTCACATGGGGCTCACACGGTTAATCCTAATTTTCCAGATGAGGTAACTGAGGCTCAGAAAAGTGAAGTAACTTGCCCAAGGTCACACAACAGACAAGTGGTGAAGCTGGGATTAGAACCCAAGTCCTCTGATTACCAAGCCCGTGCTCTTTCCACTAGGCCATGCTGCTTCTAATGCATTGACCCATTTGTACTTATTATTCATATGTCCTTTGAATTTTGTATATTTGCCAATTTATATCTGCTTGCCTTCTCCAATAGGCTGAAAGCTTGTTGAGGACCACAGTTTCATCTTATTATTCTTCTGTTTTTCCCCAACCTCTAATACAGTGTTCCGCTCTCAGGTGATGCTCAAAGAATACTGTTATTGATGGTGGGGAATTAATCCCTGATTTGTCTCCCTTCATCACAGGATTGCTGTGAGAATTGAAATGAATTAATGTGATGGCGCTTTGGTAATAAAAGCACTATAGCAAACCAACCTATTATCATTCCTCCCCTCTAGACTGTAAGGTCGTGGTGGGCAGGGACTGTCTGTTTATTCTTGTATTGTACTCTCCCAAGTGTTTAGTAAAGTGCTCTGCACATAGTAAGCCCTCAATAAATATGATTAAATTGAACTGAATACAACTGAAAAGGAACCCAGGGAGAAGACAGTGGAAAATGTATAGAATGTTAATAGCTATTCATATTTTTCTACAACTGAACTGTTGGAAAAAAATCATTAATCTGAGCTCTGAGGTCACTTTCTGAACATGACCCACCAAATCATTTTAATAATTGAAATATTAATAAGGAATTGTGGAGAAAAGGAATTTTGGGAACTCTGATTTAATTGATACTCTGGGTATATTTATGGATTTCATGTATGAATGCAAATAAATGTGTTAACTATTTTTCCAGAATAACTTCTACACTTCCAAGAAGAACAGTAACTGAAAAATCTATCAGAGTGAAATTACCTTCTGTTGGCCAGGTGTCAAATTCTCAGAGTTTAATTAATTCTTCTATTAGTTAGGATACAATTATATTTTCCTGAGAATTTCTATAAGGGACTCAGTGAAATAAAAGACCTTTTAAAATTTCTGGGGCTTACACCTCGAATATTGTCATTTATTGAATTGATAACTGCAGGTGACCCTTTCCATTTCAATCTGTGTGTTTTTCCCCAAAATTAGAATTTTCAAGAGTTCCATAAGGAATAAGTGAATTACTGTATCTTTGCAAAATATATTTGCTTAATTCCTGAAATTCAACATGTTCTTGCAACACTACATTAGGAAACAGGAGGAGTGTTTTCTTATCTTGTATTTACTTCTGTAGGAATTTAGGAAAATGGTACCAGCACTGACCCCTACTCCCAGAGCTAAACAAAATTGATAAAGATAATGAATCCCCAAATGAGAATCAAATATGTTTATCGATGTATATAGGAAGGACTTCACTTCTTATCTCAATTGCAAGATTGTATGCATTTGTATGAGAAGTACTTAGGAACATAGTTCCTCAATAAAAAAGAGCCTTAGTCTTTTTAGTGTAAATATTTTGTTTTCCTTTATCTGTTGTTGCTCTTTTGGCAATAGCGAAAAGGTCTGAGCGCAAATTTTCCTGTGTTATTCTAACAAATAGAAAGGGTCACAGTAATAGACAATTTTAAAATATTTAAAAGCCAGAAAATGTGTCTTGCTAATGGGGGGTGAACAATTGGGATGTTGGGTTAGGGGAGGCAGTAAGGTGTAGAGGAACACCAGCAGCCTGGAAGCTGGAGAACCCTGGGTTGGAGTCCCAGTTCTGCTTGGTGAGTGATCCTGGGGAAGTCACTTGGACTCTCTGCACCTCAATTTCCTCTTTTGAGAACAAGCATGGCCTAGTGGATAGAGGTCAGGCCTGGGAGTAAGAAGGACTGGGATTCTGAGCCCAGCTCCCCCATTTGTCTAACTTGTGACCTTAGTCAAGTCACTTCACTCTGTGCCACAGTTCTTTCATCTGTAAAATGGAGATTTAGACTTTGAGCCCCATGTAGAAGAGGGAATGTGTCCAACTCAATTTGCTTGCATCCACTTCAGTGCATAGCACAGTGCCTGGCATATAGAAAGAGCTTTAATTCCACCATTATGGTGTGTTCTTTGACCCTGGGAAAGTCACCTAACATCTCCATGCCTCAGTTACCTCATCTGTAAAATAGGAATTAGGAGTGTGAGCTCCATGTGGGACAGGCACTGTGTACAAACTGATTTGCTTATATCTGCCCCAGAGTTCAGTACAGTGCCTGGCACATAGTAAGTGCTTAACAGAAAATACCACAATTATCATTATTATTATTATTACAATAAAGCCTGTCTTTCCACCTATTTCACAGGGTTGTTCTGACAGCAACAATGAGATAAGTAATGTAAGAATCCTTGGGAATAAAAGTGCTATGTACAAACCAAGGTATAAACCTGTATAGAAGTGAAAGAGCCTGAATGTAAAATAAAGTAGATAATGAAACATCAGCTGTACTTCTATATAATTGCCATTCAAGTATTAATTCCATCAAATCTCATCTGCTTCATTTAAAGCCATACACAAGACATTACAGGACCAATTATTTGCTACCATGGTAAATACAAAGAGAAACATCAGCTGTCAATCAGTAATTCCTACATTCAATTATTATCTCAATAAGCTTCAGACCAACAATGAATTACATAGCAATTAATGATTACCATGAAAAAGTCAAGAGCCCACCTTCACAAATCACATTCTATTTTAGAAAAGGATAATATAATCCTCACATTACAGAACATCTCTCAAACACAATGTCCCTATAGTGATAATTGATGATTATACTAAAATCTTTTCATTATTAAGTAATACAATGGCATGAATATAGCCAAATGACTACTATGAGAAGCAGCGTGGCTCAGTGGAAAGAGCAGGGTCTTTGGAGTCACAGGTCATGGGTTCGAATCCAGCCTCGGCCACTTGTCAGCTGTGTGACTTTGGGCAAGCCACTTAACTTCTCGGTGCCTCAGTTACCTCGTCTGTAAAATGGGGATTAAGATTGTGAGCCCCACGTGGGACAACCTGAGTCCCCTGTGACTACCCCAGTGCTTAGAACAGTGCTCGGCACATAGTAAGCACTTAACAAATACCAACATTATTATTATTATTATTACTTCTATCGCTGTCCTTGATTACTTCCCAAAATTGTATATTTCTATCAGTGCCACATTTCTCCCCATATTCAAACCCTTACTAAAGTCACATCTCCAAATGACCTTCCCTGAATAAGTCCTAGCTTTCCTCTCTTTAGCTCTCTCTTCGGCATCACCTAAACACTTCGATCCATTCCCCTAATGCACTTCGATATTTGCCCATCTACAGCACCATTATGTACCTATCCATCTGTAAATCCGCCCTTTCCTCTCCATCCAAACTGTTGCCACGTGAATACAGTCACTCATCCTATCTCCCTGGATTACTGCATTGGCCTCCTGCCTCTCCCCACTCCAGTCCACACTTTACTGTGCTGCCTGGATCATTTTTCTACAAAAACATTCAGGCGATGTCACCCCACTCCTCAAAAAACGCCAGTGGCAGCTCATTTGCTTCTGTATCGAACAAAAACCTCTCATAGTTGGCTTTAAAGAACTCAATCACCTTGTCCACTTGTACTTTATCTCACTACTCTCCTATTACAACCTAGCCCACACTCTTTGCTCCTCTAGTGCTAATCTTCTCACTGTGCCTCTGTCTTGCTGCCGACCGATCGCCAACATCCTGTCTCTGGCTTGGAATGTTCTCCCTCCTCAAATCTGACAAATACTCTCCCGCTCTTCAAAGCCTTAGTGAAGACACATCTACTCCAAGAGGCCTTCCCTGACTACCCCCGCTCTTCCACTCCTTTCTGTGTTGCTCTGACTTGCTCCCTTTGTTCATCCCCACTCCCAGTCCCACAGCACTTATGTACATATCTGTCATTTAGGGAAGTGGCATAGCTTAATGGAAAGAGCACAGGATTGGGAGTAAGAAATCATGGCTACTAGTCCCCGCTCCACCACTGTCTACCGTGTGACCTTGAGCAAGCCACTTCACTTTTCTGTGCCGATCTCATCTGTAAAATGGATTTTAAGACTGTGAGCCCCACGTGGGACAACCTGATAACCTATCTACCCCAGCGTTTAGAACGGTGCTTGGCACATAGTAAGCGCTTAACAAATACCCTCATTATTATTGTTATTATCATTAATTTATTTGTATTGATATCTGTCTTCCCCCATTCAGACTGTAAGCTTATTGTGTGCAGGGAATGTGTCTGTTTATTGTTGAATTGTACTCACCCAAGTGCTTAGTACAGTGTTCTGCACAGAGTAAGGTCTCAATAAGTACGAGTGAATGAATGAATCAATTAATATGAAATTCATTTCAATGTCGCTCCCTGTCTCTATTCCATTAGCTCCCTGGAGGCAATACTCACATCTACCTACTCCTGTTTCTTTTTTAATGGTATCCATTAAGTGCTTACTATATACTGGGCACTGTATTAAGTGTTGGGGTAGATACTAGCTAATAAGGTTGGATATAATCCATGTCCCATGTGGGCCTCATGGTCTTAATTCCTGTTTTACATATTAGATTACTGAGGCAGAGAGAATTGGAGTGACTTATCCAATGCCAAACTACAGACAAGTGATGGAGCCAACATTAGAACGTAGGTTCTATGATTCCCTCGCCCAGGCTATTTACACTGGGCCAAGCTTCCATTCCTTTCTGCTGTACTCTCTTAGTGCTCTATCTACAGTAAACAATAATAGTAATAATTGTGGTTTTTGTTAAGCACTTACTATGTACCAATCACTGTTCTAATTGTTGAGGTGGATACAAGCTAATCAAGTTGGGCACAGTCCCTGGCCCACATGGGACTCATGCTCTTAATGCCAATTTTACAGATGAGGTTACTGAGGCCCAGAGAAGTGAAATGACTTGTCCAAGGTCACAAAGCAGACATATGGCAGAGCCTGGATTAGAACCCACATCCTTTGGCACCCAGGCCCATTCTCCTTCCACTAGATCATGCACTTAGTAAATGCCACACTGACTGATTAAATATTATGGATTGACTGCCATCTTCTTGTATAAAATGGGGCAACTATCAGGATTTATTATTTCTCTATTTTGCATATATTCTGTGGGTTTCCGCATAAAGAGCAAAAGACCTTCTTGCCTGCAAGAGTTAACATACTGAAATAATTAAAATTAAGGCAAATCCATTTCTGCATTGAAAATGCATCCAAGATAGAGTAAGAATGAGAAGCAGTGTTGCCTAGTGGAAAGAACACAAGCCTAGGAATCAGAGGCCCTGGTTTCTAATACTGTCAATCATTTGCTGTGTGACCCTCGGCAAGTCACTTAACTTCTCTGTGCCTCAGTTACTTCCTCTGTAAAGTGGGGTCTGAATCTTCCCTTTTTTAATGCACCAGGCACTATATTAAGTGATGGGGTGGAAACACTTTAATCAGATTGGACACAGTGCCTGTTCCACGTGGGATTCACCATCTCAAACCGTTTTACAGGTGAAGTAACTGAGGCATATCAAAGTTAAGTGACTTGTCCAAGGTCACACAGCAGACTAATGGTGGATCTGGGATTAGAACCCAGGTCCTTCTGAATCCCAGGTCAGTGTTCTATTCAGTAGGCCATGCGCTTCTCCCCCTTCCATCTTAGACTGAGCCCCATGTGGGGAGGGACTGTGTCCAATCTAAGAAACCTGTACCTACCCCAGTGTTTACAACAGTGCTTGACACATAATAGGCACTTACAAATACCATAAAAAGTGGTTTCTCTATTCATCACTTTGGATTTAACTGTATCTCACTCTTGTATCTCCTATTTCTGACTGATCATGGATTTATCCTTGAAAGGAACTTCCTCCTGAACTGCACTAAACCACATCCATTTTATCCTTCATTTTTTTTTTCTTTTTTCAGACCACAAAGAGAAACTCTTATAGAACAAGGCCAATTAAACATTCCATTTTATCTGGGAAAGTCCTGGATTTTTGTAGGCACACACCACCTTTTAGAACTATATATTTGGCAACTATTCACTCTTCAAAAGCTTCTTCTGTTTTTCATTTGTTAGGTACTGGGTCAAAGCCAGCCACTTCGGTAAGAAGAGTATGCTTTCAAATCCTCCAAACAAGCCTAGTTGAAAGCTGGCAAGGAAAATATAGAGAAGAAAAGACCAAAAAAACCCCCAAAAGAAAAAAAAAAGCACCTCATGAACCGGCAGGCTGAGAAGCAACGCAGCCAAGTGGAAAGAGCACAAGCCTGGGAATCAGAGTACCTGGCTTTTAATCCCAGTTCTCCAGTTCTGACACTTGCCTGATGTGTTACCTTGAGCAAGTAGTTTAACTTTCTTATTATAGTATTTGTTTAGCACTTAGTATGTGTTAGCCACTGTACTAAGGGCTGGGGTGGGTTCAAGTTAATCAGGTTGGACACAGTCCCTGTTCCACATAGGACTCACAATCTCCACTCCCCCTTTTACAGATAAATTAACAGAGCACAGAGAAGTTAAATGACTTGCCCAAGGTCACCCAGAAGACAAATGGCAGAGCAGAGATGAGAACTCTTTCGACTCAAAGGTCCTTGCTCTATCTACTAAGCCATGCTACTTCTCTCTGCTTCATGCTCCTTCTCTCTGCTTCAGGTGTCTCATTTGTAAATTGGTGATTAGGACTGTAAGCCCTATGTGGGACATGGACTGTATTCAGCTGTTTAGCTTTTATCTACCCCAGCACTGAGAAGAGTGCCTGACATGTAGTAGACCTTTAGTAAATACCATTAAAAAAAGAAAAGAACTGAAAAGAAAAGCAGAGTCTGGTTTGCCTCTATTGCCCAGAGGCCACTGGGATATCTGGGAGGAGCTTGCCCGCTACGCCCGGAGAGAAAAACTACATCTTTGCCTGAGGCAGAGAATGGGCCTAGCTTAGTATTCACAAGGGATTTGCCTAGAAGAAAAGCCCCTCTGCTGTCTTCATGCTCCCTACTTTTGTTTTCTGGGAAGAATATCGGTTCATTCATTCATTCAATCATATTTCTTGAGCGCTTACTGTGTGCAGAGCACTGAATTAAGTGCTTGGGAAAGTACAATACTCCCGCTGGACTCTGATACACAGAGAGTTTTCTCTCTCTACAAAACCACTAGCTCGTGTAAAATAGGTCAAGATCATACAGAGTGATTTCTAGGAGTGATTTAGGGGATTTATTATTCTATCCTATTCCACATCAGGAGGAAAGCTGCTCATTTGCCTTGCAGGCCTAAATCTGAATACATGACGAATGGCTTTGGCAACCAAGTCATCAGTCCCTTAGTTTCAAATCATATCACATTAGTTTAAAATCTCCTTTTTGCTTATTTTCCATCTGCATCTTAGACTAAAATAGTTGTCAGCTAATATGCTACTCTTCTTACTTTAACACTCGAACCTACCTTTCCTGTAATTTTTATGCTTGTGTCCCCCATTATAAAGTAAGTTCCTTTAGAGTAGGGACTGAGTCTACCAACCCTCTCATACTCTATGAAGTGCTTAGTACAGTGTTCTGCCTGAAATAAGCCTTCAATAAATACCATTGGTTGGTTGATTGATTTTTATGTTTAATCGGAGTCTCACGACTCTTCAAAAGAATTTATTCAGATTGTTCTTTGGTCCAACTGAAAATCCCTTCTCTCTCCTATTCTTTTTGAGTTTGCTGAAAGTAGAAATACTGTTCTTTTTGGTTTTTGTTAGTAGAAATAAGCAAGAAGCCTCAGTTTCAGAATGTCCTTAGTCAAGCATCATTTCCTTCCCCATCAAGTCAAAAAACCTTGCCAATTTTAAGTCTCCCTTCTTATATATCTGCTCTCTTCCCCTACTCTCCAGATCATGCCCTTCAGAGCAACCAAGCTAACCATATCACCTTGACTGTCCCAATACTGACCCCTTAATCACTCCCTGCTCCTTGCTTGGAACTCACTCCCACTTATAATCCACCAGACTTTAGTTCTCTAATTCTTCAAAGCCTATCTGGAAATCCATCCCCTTTAGGAGGTCTTTTCTATGTAATGTCCAACATTCCCAGCTATGATAACCCAAAAGCTCTCCTTAGTACTGTTTTCCACTTATTTCTTCATCATTTCCATTCTCCAGACTCCTCTTTCTACTAGTTATAGCTTTGCCCTGACTCCTTTTCCTATATTTTAAATGTAATTTGTGTATGCCTAGCTTTCCCAGTAGATAGCTTCTTGAGGACATGGCTCAATTAATGGCATTATGACGATGCAGGCAGGAGAGTGAGCTGGGGTTTAGACCCAGAATTTCCAATGTTATTCCATCTCTCCACCCAACTCACTGTCAACCCCACTTCTTTCACTTATTCATTCAATCTTATTTATTGGGTGCTTAATGGGTGCACAGCTCTGTACTAAGTGCTTGGGAGAATACAATATAACAATAAACAGACACATTCCCTACCCAAAATGAGCTTGAGGTCTAGAAGGGGAGACAGACATTAAAATGAATAAATTGCAATGCTTCTTATTGGAAGGTTGGAACCAAATGTAACAATAAATATCAACCTGAATACTACACAGAAAGGGGATAGAAAGGAAACAAAGTATCTTCATTTGTCAGATTTTTGGGATGGCTTGGTGAGGGTCAACCATGATTTCTATTAGACCTAAAGCACACTTATTTTGAAGCTATGACAATGATTAGAATATTGAGCACTGCCTTAGAACCAGTTCCATCTTCATCTTTGCTCTGAAACCTCTGAGATTCAGAAATGTCATAAATAGGTATCTTTTCTATTGCATTTGCTAAGCCCTTATGTGTCAAGCACTGTTCTAAGGTCTGGGATAATGAATCAACCATATTTACTGAGCACTTACTGATGGAAGAGAACTTTACTAAGTACTTAGGAGAGTACAATATAGCAATACAACAGAGTTTGTTAGACACGTGCCCTGCTGACAGTGAGCTTACAGTCTAGAAGGTTAGACACAAATCAATCAAGTTGAACATAGTCCCTCTTCCACATGGGCCTCACAGTCAAACAAGAGGGAGAAGAAATATTGAATGCCCATTTTACCGATGAGGAAACTGAGCCTCAGAGAAGTTAAATGATACATTTAAAGGGCACGCAGTACATAAATGGGAGAACTAGGATTAGAACCTGGGTCCTCTGATTACCAGGCCCGAGCTCTTTCCATTAGGCCACACTGCTTCCCTTATTATTTGGCACCGGCTATGTGCAGAACACTTTACTAAGCACTCGTGAAAGTAGAATGGTAAAAGAGACATAGTTTCTGGACTTGAGGAATTTAAAACTAATGAGAGAGAATTACCAAATTAAGCCATTCACAGGTGATTAGAGGAGTTTCTGATAGCAGGGGTATGGAAGAATGAAGAAATGATTCATAGACGAATAATTTTTAGCTAAATAATTTATGGCTAAATGCCATATTGACTTGTATTACTTGTCCTAAGACAGATATCCCATTTACTTGCATAACTGCCTCATTGGAAAAATTGTTCCATCACAAATTTTGAGGCAGAAATTTTTTTTTATACCATGTGATTATAACCAGTGATAATGGGCACCAGAGGAAGAGGAGGAGAAAGAGGAAAAAGAAGAGAACATGACATAGCCTGAATAAATAATTCTTAGTTATTACCTTGAACAATGATAAATCTCAGTAATATGTTTCTTTCATTCCTCAGTTTAAAAACTTTAATTAAGAGTATTGAATTAAATGGAATTGATTTAGCAGCATGTGAATCTGAGTTTCAAACTAATAAGGAAAGATTTAGATGTTGAAAGAATGATCACTACTTCATTTCAGTGCAAGTTTAAGTTTTCCTGGTGTAACTTCCTGAGTATGTCCATAGTGACATGATTATGAAGTTCAATTGTACAGTTCTAAAGGATGGATTCAAATGCATGGTTGGTAATATATATGAGTCCATGTATTTGTTTCCATATTAAAACCACACAGACCATTAAGTACATAAATTACACTTGGAGAAGCGTAAGTTAATATCTCTTAGAAGTAGGAGTCGCCAAATCAAATTCAATACAATATGAGGTTAATTAAAAGAATAAGAATGATGATAATAGTAGCAATGATAGAAAAAATAATGATAGTAATAATAGCCTTAATGTGAAATGGCTACCAAACTTTCTGCTATGTCAAGATGGATTCAAAATAATTATATTGGACAGAGTACCTAGCAAGTTCTCCTGTAGACCATTTTCTAGACTGTGAGCTCTAGAAGTTGAGCTCAATTTAGGGAGGAATGTTTCTGTTTGTTGTTAAAGTGTACTCTCCCAAGCACTTAGTACAGTGTTTTGCACACAGTAAGCACTCAATGAATATGACTGAATTTTCCTGCTTGTTAAACTTTTTGTCTTTTCTAGACTATAATCTCGTTGTGAGCAGCGAACATGTCTACCAACTCTCAATTACTGTACTTTCTCAAGCCCTTAGTACAGTGTTCTGCACAAAGTAAGTTCTCAGTAAATATTATTGACTGATTGTTGAGAAAGTGGTAGAGGGGAAAGGCTTCCTTTCTCCCAGAATGTCAGTTTAAAGTCCATTCAGAGGTCTTAAGCAAAGTTCACTTGATTGTAGGTCAACTCATAGTGGATGAATCACAAAATTGCCATAAATGTTGTTCATGATTTGCTGTCTCCCTGCTGGGAAGCTCTGAATTCAGAGAACATAAAGTAAAAATTTTCTCAGCTCTAGGGTTACACACTTTTACCCCCCAAAATACTCACCTCTGCTTCAGCGGAAAGGGCTCCCCATCCCAGCCCTGGGTCGCACATGGGAATTGGGGGAGCAACCCTAAATCCCTTTAATGCAGACACACCTCATCTCCTGTGGGTCCAGGGGAGAGGAGCACCCCTATCACAGCCCCAACACGTGAAAAAAGGGGGCACAATGAAGGGGGTGCAGGAGGAGGTGGGGTGATCAAGAGGCACAGGGGAGAAGGGGTGTGCAGAAGGCCTGAGGGGAGGGGCAAGCTGGGGAGAAGGGCTGAACAAGGGGTGGAGAAGGGGAAGGTGTAATCCAGGGGTTCAGGAGGAAGGGGGCCATCAGAGGGTGCAGAGGAGGAAGGGGTACCAGTGTGTGCAGAAGGGAAGGGGCAATTGGGGGGGCAAGAGGGGTGTGGTGAGGAGCCCCTTTTGTGAGCCCTCCCCCACCCTCCCTGTGCCCTCTCCCATCTGCTCTCCATCCCTCTAGTCCCCGGGGCCCGGCTCTGGGCCGGCGGTGGCTTAGGTCAGATTCATTCATTCGATAGTATTTATTGAGCGCTTACTATGTGCAGAACACTGTACTAAGTGCTTGGAATGTACAAATCGGTAACAGATAGAGACAGTCCCTGCCCTTTGACAGGCTTACAGTCTAATCGGGGGAGACGGACAGACAAGAACAATAGCAATAAATAGAATCAAGGGGATGAACATCTCATTAAAACAATAGCAAATACATAGAATCAAGGTGATGTACATCTCATTAACAAACTAAATAGGGTAATGAAAATATATACAGTTGAGTGGACGAGTACAGGGCTGAGGGGATGGGAAAGGAGAGGGGGAGGAGCAGAGGGAAAGGGGGGAAAAGAGGGCTTAGCTGAGGAGAGGTGAGGGGGGTAGAGGGAGCAGAGGGAAAAGGGGAGTTCAGGCCGGGAAGGCCTCTTGGAGGAGGTGAGCTTTAAGTAGGGTTTTGAAGAGGGGAAGGGAATTAGTTTGGCAGAGGTGAGGAGGGAGGCCATGCCAGGACTGTGGGAGGACGTGACCCAGGGGTCGACGGCAGGATAGGAGAGAATGGGGGACGGTGAGGAGGTGGGCGGCAGAGGAGCGAAGCGTGTGGGGTGGGCAGTAGAAAGAGAGAAGGGAGGAGAGGAAGGAGGGGGCAAGGTGATGGAGAGCCTTGAAGCCTAGAGTGAGAAGTTTTTGTTTTGTGTGGAGGTTGATAGACAACCATTGGAGGATCCCTCAGTGGTTTATGGAGTTTGCCCTGGGCAAGGTCCCGGAGCCTCGGGGCATGGCCCGAGGGAAACTCCCAAGGGATCCCGGCACTGGCCCAATGCCCGGGCCTGTGCCCTGTCTACTTGCTTTGTTGTCTGTCTCCCCCTTCTAGGTAGGGATTGTCTCTGTTGCTGAATTGTACTTTCTAAGTGCTTAGTACAGTGCTCTGCACACAGTAAGCGCTCAGTAAATATGAATGAATTAAAAGGCAGAATCACTGTCCAAAACACGCAGTAAAGTAGCTTAAATTTCACTGTTTACAACCACTGGCCACAGGCAGCAAAAAACATGCTATTTTGATTTCCATATATCCTAGTCTCAGAGCCCCAGGACCTGAGTAAAATACAGAAGGAAATACAAGAAGGGTAATAAGTAGCGTGGCTTAGTGGAAAGCACACGGGCTTGGGAGTCAGAGGTCATGGGTTCTAATCCAGGCTCTGCCGCTTGTCAGCTGTGTGACCTTCACACAGTTACTTCACTTTTCTGTGCCTCAGTTACCTCACTGTGAGCCCTACGTGGGATGACCTGATTACCTTGTAATTACCCCAACGCTTAGAACAGTGCTTGGCACATAGTAAGCACTTAAATACCAAAATTATTATCATCATTAAAAAATCCTTTGCAACAGACATTTGAGTCAAATGCAGACCCTATTCTACAGGTTCTCATATTCACTAGAAACTTCCTTTCAGACCATTTGATGAAAAGAACTGATACAAGAAATGTGAATTTTAGCCTTCCTTTGAATGAAATTAGGCTGTCTCTAACACGTGGCTAGAAAAAAAAATCATTTCAGATAAGGGAGAGCTTTGTGAAGATCATTGAGGAGTCCATAATATCTACCAAGAAAACTGAAGAATCAAACCTAGAGGAAAGCACCATTGCAAGACAAAACATTTAGTTCTCCTTCTAAAAACAGGCTTGCTTAAGAGGGGATAATTCACATGACTTTTTTAACAGCCTGTCCCCACATCCAAACCCCTGTCTCCAGACATCAGTCTCACGCTCAGAACTAAATCCTCTGTAACATTATGTAGTTCTTTAGAAGGAATGTAAACTGTTATGAGCAATTTGCAGTCCAGGAATAAGAGAAGGCAAATACTGTTCTCTCCAAAAGTTCAGGCTGAAAACTGATAGATAATTTAAAAGGAGAGAGAGAGGCATGCAAATTAAGGTGCTAAATTGCCTGGCATCATATTTATTTTCCCACATTCAACATACAGATTGACCCTACTTGGGCCCAACCAAGAGGACTGGTGTCAAAGATAAAATTTACTTGCCCATGCCCCAGATACCACATGGCTGGAGTTTTGCTCTTTGAAACCTCCCATGTTTCTCTGGCCTAGAAAAAGGCTCATTTAGTATTCTTCCCTTTTAAACACATTTCAGTTATTAAAAGAAGCTCATCTCCCCAGCCCCCCTTGCCGGGTGGGTAATTAAGTGCATATTGTTCATTAAGGGGGAGGAGTGGATTGGGGACCCCTCAGGGGTGGTCCCAAGAGAAGCAGCATGGTTCAGTGGAAAGAGCCCAGGCTTTGGAGTCAGAGGTCACGGGTTCAAATCCCGGCTCCTCCACTTGTCAGCTGTGTGACTTTGGGTAGGTCACTTCACTTCTCTGTGCCTCATTTACCTCATCTGTAGAAGGGGATAAAGACTGTGGGCCCCACGTGGGACAACTTGATCACCTTGTGTCCTCCTCAGCGCTTGGAACAGTGCTTTGCACATGGTAAGCACTTAACAAATGCCATCATTATTATTATTTGCCTCTCTCTCTTTCCCTCTTCAAATCCCTACTGAAAGCTCACCTCCTCCAGGAGGCCTTCCCAGACTGAGTCCTCTCTTTCCCTCTCTCCTCCTCCCCTCCCCACTCTCCATTCCCCTCCCCACAGCACTGTGCATATTTGTATATATTATTGATTACCCTATTCATTTTTTTAATGATGTGCACATATCTATGATTCTATTTATCTTGATGATATCTCCACCAGACTACTTGTTTTCTTTTGTTTTGTTGTCTATCTCCCCCTTTTAGACTGTGAACCCACTGTTGGGCAGGGATTGTCTCTATCTGTTGCTGAATTGTACATTCCAAGCTCTTAGTACAGTGGTCTGCACACAGTAAGCGCTCAATAAATACGATTGAATGAATGAATATGGCTAATCTGTCCAGAAAACCAAAGCCATTATACTGTAAATAAAAAATATCTTTCATCTTGCTCAGAGCTTAGAACAGGGCTTGGGACCTAGTAAGCGCTTAACAAATACCATTATTATTATTAGTGACACCAAGATTGATAATAGAATGATCAATTTGCCACCATATAGAAAGGCGCAAGATAGAAGGAAGATTCCAACATTGCTTTGGAAGGAGCAAATCCTACTGAAACATTTGATTTCCCTCTATGACACAGTGACAAGCTATGAGGACAAGGGAAAAGCAGTGTTTTTTAATGGCATTTAAGTGCCAGCAGCGGGGTAGCTCCAAGCTAATCATGTTAGACACAGTTCCTTTCCCACGTGGGGCACACTCTCTAATTCTGCTTTGTAGATGAGGTAAATGACACATAAAGAAGTTAAGTGACTTGCCAGAGGTCAGAGAGCAAACAAGTGGCAGAGCCAGGAATAGAACCCAGGTCCTCTGACTCTCAGGCACTTGCTATTTCCACCAAGCAATGTTGCCTCTCTATTACAGCGATTGCAGTAATCTATTGGAAATTTAGTAGGCCCTAGATTTTGTCCTCTATGGCAATCTCTTGGGAAAGCTAGAAATGCTGCCAAGAACCACTCTCAGGATTGATTCCTTTGTGAGAAGACCTCTTGATACACTTTCCAAAGTGAACCCTGAGCCAAAGTGCTCTGCACATAGTAAGCACTCGATAAATACTATTGATCGATTGATTGATAGCCTTTGAGCATAGCCAACTCGAAGGAAATGCCTTGTCTGAGCTAGTCATCCCCAAAGGGAAGTTATCATAGGCATGGAGTTAATGTCAGGGAATCTATTAAGTGGTCTCCCCCAGCAAAAATCAATTCTAGGCCTAGTTTCTTGCAGTATTTCTTGATGACCTGGATGAAGGAATTTAGGTTATGCTCATCAAATTTGCAAATAATTCTCAATTGTTTGGGGTTGCCATTTCTTGAAAATTTGATTAAAAGTCAGTGATCTGGATACAGCTATATATTTATGTCCTTATTGGATTTCATACTGTTTGGGTTGGGCCATTTTCCCTAAGTGATCTAGATACATTAGATAAAATGGTCCAACAAAAACAGGATGAAATCCAATAAGGACAAAAATGCGCAGTTGATTTTAGAGCATAGCATAAGAAAATTTAGGGACCAATAAACCTCAGAACTATAATTTGAACCAAATTTGGCTAGGGACAGCAATAAGGTGTGTTTTTTTTTTTAATTGAATGTAGTACTCTAGGAGATACTGTTTCAAGCTTGGGCACATTCATGCTTTTTGGGAGAAGAAGATAGTTTTGGTTATTTTGATATGATGCATCACATATTCACTAAGCAGGATAATAATTATGGTATTTGTTAAGTGTTTACTATTTGCCAAGCACTGAACTAAGCTCTGGGATAAGTACAAGACACACGAGATAGATTCAAGATACAAGACAGTCCCCATCCACACTGAGCTCACAGTCTTAAGGGGGAAGAACAACAAGTATTAAATTCCCATTTTACAGACAAGGAAACTGTTGTACAGAGAAATTTAGTAATTTGTCCAAGGTCACACAATAGGCAAGTGATAAATTTGGGATTAGAACCCAAGTCTACTAACTCTCAGTCCTGTGCTCTTTCAACTAGGCCAAGCTGCCTCTCTCATAAGACCCTGAAAGAACACAAACAACATGGTTACTGGGTAAATTAATTGTCTTTTAGTGTCTCGATCCCAAAGTGCCTGGTAATTTTGCTTCTAGTTTCAGAATCTCTGCTTAACCTATCACTGAACTCTCCCAAGATTTTGAGTTTAACAGCTTTTGGAGTCGATATGATTAGCCCAATCAAAGACTGTGGAAATTTTTCTCTCTCTTCATTCCTGCCTCTCATTGTTGAGACTTTTGTGTCAACGGTGCTAGGAAAGCACTTGTGCTTCAGAGGTAGACATAAGGATATCAGTTAGCTCCTAAAGTTTCTGGACAGATGTAGGAGGTCAGAACCCCATGTGGGACAGGGACTGTGTCCAACTCAATTAATTGTATTCATTCATGCAATAGTATTTATTGAGCGCTTACTATGTGCAGAGCACTGTACTAAGCACTTGGAATGTACAAATCGGCAACAGAGACAGATAATTGCAAAAACTAAAGCCAGGCAGGAATACCAGAAGAAGGTGACTCTTGAGTGGAAAGGATACTCAGACACATGTCTCTTCAGGCAGTTCATCAAGTAATTTACTTTCATTTAGTGCCATAATGTTGACAGTGTTTGCTCAGTTCACACACTTAAGGATGGTTGCTGTTATCAAAGTCTAATGGCATTCATTCTTTCACTCATTCTTTCATTCATTCAATTGTATTTACCGAGCCCCTACAGTGCAGAGCATTGTACTAAGCGCTTGGGGAAGTACAATACAGCAATAGAGACAAATCTTGCCCGCAAGGAGCTCACAGTCTAGAGGGGGGACTCTGCAATAGCATTCTACTGTTCCATGATGAGATATGCTGTGTTCCACCTATTCATTTGTTTAGGGCAGGGAATGTGTCATTTATTATTGTTGTCCTTTCCCAAGCACTTAGCACATTGCTCTGCACTAAGTGCTCAATAAATACCACTGATTGATTGACTGACTTTTCTTAGATACCCATCGGAGATAGGTTTGAGAATCGGCTCGGCAAGAGTGAGAGATTGGAGTGGCCAACTGAACTTTCCTCTTAGAAGGAATATACTTATTTAGTCACTCGCAAGAGGTGAAGTAGCCATCTCCCACCCCATGAATTCTTCCCACTCAAGAGGAATACCCTTATTTGACCAGCCTGATCCCCAACTTCTAGCAGGTCATGGAACTGGGAAGGAGACAGTTTTTTTCTCCAGGGATTACCTTTCAATTCCCCCTGACACGAGTTACTTTTCAGATCACCCAGGGGCCACCTTTCAAATCACTTAGCAATGAAGTCTCAAGGCCAAGCTTTCAAATCACCCAGGGGCTTTATTTCAAATCACCTGTCAATTGGGGTCCCTACCAGAGGGGACATTCACTTCTCTTTGGTCCAGCAAGGAGGTCCGATGGTTCACTCAGCACCACCTACTACCTACTACCAAGGAGTTCCTACCTACTACTAAAAGTTCATGGACACCCCTTCCTAGATATACCTGGCTATTTTTCCTTCTGTGGTCATATTTAGAGGGCAGATCCTGTGACAAGACCCATCAGAATTCTCTTGTTTCCAGCCCTTCAGAGTCAGGGACCTTAAGGGGCACACAGATCCTAATTGCCCATCATCAGCTCTCAGGGGTTAATGACCTTGGGGGCTTTCAGAATTAAAGGACACCCTACCTCTCAGGTTGGCCCTTGGGAGGGATGTGGTGTGTTTATTCAGAGCTAACAACCTGTCAAAAATAGAGATCCAGTCCGGTCACTGCCAGGAGCTTCCAGGCTAATGGAGGAGATGAACCTTAAAATAAAATACTCCGTTGGGTAAAGGTAGAATATAAGGATAATATACATAAATGCTCTGAGACTAAGTGGGGGTGAGTATTAAAATGCTTGAGGGGTAAGACTCATGTAAAGCAGAAGGGTGGGCAAATAGAGGGGTAAATGAGGGGTTAATCAAAGAAGGTCTCTTGGAGGAAATCTCAAGATTTCAAAGATTTAAACACAAGTGCTATATTCAAAATAATGATAATAATAATGATGGTATTTGTTAAGTGATTACTATGTGCCAAGCACTGAGGTAGATACAAGGTAATCAGGTTGACTCATGCGGGCCTCACAGTCTTAATCCCCATTTTACAGATGAGGTAACTGAGGCATGGAGAAGTTAAATGACTTGCCCAAAGTCACACAGCTGACAAGTGGCAGAGCTGGGATTTGAACCCATGACCCCTGACTGCCAAGCCCCTGCTCTTTCCACTAAGCAACGCTGCCTCTCTAATAAAGGCTCTCCTACATCTATCCACCACAGTTGTCTGCTACCTGGCTCTGAGCAACTCTTGGCTTATTCTGAGGAAGTAAGGGGCTCCTACACAGTAGTCCATCTGTGGTGAGGGAATGTGCCTTATAGCAAATGTACTCTCCCAAGAGCTTGATACATTGCTTTATTCACAATAGGTGTTCAATAAATACTACTGTTTTGGTTTTAAGTGCATAGTATGTACCAAACACAGTAGTAAGCACTGGGTAGGTTCAAGATAATCAGGTTGGACACAGTCCCTGTGCCACTTGGGGCCCACAGTCTAAGTAGGAGGGAGTAGGGTTTAATCCCCATTTTTACATGTGAAGAAACGGTGGCACAGAATAACTATTCATTCATTCAATAGCATTTATTGAGCGCTTACTATGTGCAGAGCACTGTACTAAGTGCTTGGAATGTACAAATCAGCAACAGATAGAGACAGTCCCTGCCCTTTGACGGGCTTACAGTCTAATCGGGGGAGACAGGCAGACAAGAACAATGGCAATAAATAGAGTCAAGGGGAAGAACATCTCATAAAAACAATGGCAAATAAATAGAATCAGGGTGATGTACATCTCATTAAACAAAATAAATAGGGTGATGAAGATATATACAGTTGAGCGGACGAGTACAGTGCTGAGGGGGTGGGACGGGAGAGAGGGAGGAGGAGAGGGAAAGGGGGGGAGAAGAGGGTTTAGCTGCGGAGAGGTGAAGGGGGGAGCAGTGGGAAAAGGGGAGCTCAGTCTGGGAAGGCCTCTTGGAGGAGGTGAGCTTTAAGTAGGGATTTGAAGAGGGGAAGAGAATGAGATTGTAGGAGGTGAGGAGGGAGGGCATTCCAGGACTGCGGGAGGACGTGGCCCAGGGGTCGACGGTGAGATAAGCAAGACCGAGGGACGGTGAAGAGGTGGGCGGCAGAGGAGCGGAGCGTGCAGGGTGGGCAGTAGAAAGAGAGAAGAATAGAGAGAAGAATAATAATGTTGGTATTTGTTAAATGCTAACTATGTGCAGAGCACTGTTCTAAGCGCTGGGGGAGATACAGGGTGATCAGGTTGTCCCATGTGAGGCTCACAGTTTCAATCCCCATTTTACAGATGAGGGAACTGAGGCATAGAGAAGTGAAGTGACTTGCCCACAGTCACACAGCTGACAAGTGGCAGAGCTGGGATTCGAACCCATGACCTCTGACTCCCAAGCCTGGGCTCCTTCCACTGAGCCACGCTGCTTCTCATAGTACTGAACGCTTGGGAGAGTACAGTTGACTAGTTGAAATAACTAGCTGACTTACCCAAGGTCACACAGGCGACAAGTGGTGAAACCAGAATTAGAATAAGGTCTCTGACTCCCAGGTCCAGACCCTTTCCAGTAGGCCACGCTCCTTCTCAGCTCGTCAGCTCATTCACCTATTTGTTGACCGAGAAGGAGCTAAATCTGTCCCAAGTTCTCCCATGAGGATGTCAGCCACTAGGAATTTCCCAGAATTCAAATTGGTCAGTCCTCTCCTACCTGGAGCCAGATAAGTGTCATCTTGGGCAGATAGTGGTGCCACTTCTGAATTTGGACTGCTTTCCTGGCTAAACACTGACCACCAAAAGGAGTTTGGTTACAGCCCTCCGTAAACAGGATTTGTTATATGGCCTTTCTGCTGGAATAATTTCCCACCTCTGTCTACATCCTGCGGATTCTTCTTTGTTATTTCACTGAATCTCCCCTTCCTGTCCCCTTTTACAGTCATAATCCTTTGCAAAACCTAATTATCTCCCTCCTGGATTATTGTATTGGCCTTCATTCTCTCTCCGTCAGCCTACCCAACATTGTGAAATGCTTATGGGATCACATAAACCTTGGCGTTATTCTCGACTCATCTCTCTCATTCAATCCACATATTCAATTTGTCACTAAATCCTGTCAGTTCAACCTTCACAGCACTGCTAAAATCCTCCCTTTCCCCATCCATCCAAACTGCTACCATATTAATCCAAGCACTTGTTCTATCTGGCCACTGGTTACCTTAACGGCCTCCTTGCTGCTTTCCCTGCCTCCTATCTGAATTCATTGGTGATTCTGGAAAGTGCAATCTTAGTATAGTGAAGAGGATGAACACTTGAGCATAGAGGGTCAAAGAAGAGAATTAGTAGAGGAAAAAATAAAAGCAGAGGGTTCATAACCCAAACTAAGAGAATGGACAGGAATGACTGCAGGAAAGGGAGCCGTTAAATAAAGGAGAGATGTCATATCCACAGACACTTTTGTGGAATGAGGAACTTGAGCATGTTTGAAGGCAAAGGAGAAGGAGGCATCAGAGAGTGAGAGTTTGAAGATAGTTGTAAGGAAGAGAAAAAGAGTGAGAGCAAATGTTTTTACTACATAAGAGGGGATGAGGTCAGAGGCCCAGTTAGAGGGGAAAGATGCTAAGAGGTGGATTGAGATGTCTTCTTGACACACTCATTTCCGGGAAAGAGAGAAAGGTGAGTCGCAATGAGGTGATGGAGGGATTTTGGGAAGTTGATTCCTGATAGGTTCTATTTTACCAACCAAAATGATTAGTGGGGACATCAAAGGTTAGTGCAAGAAGCAGTGGGGACACGGAGCTTCAGGAGAAAGTTAAAGGATTAAAACAGACAGGAACGATAATAATAATAATAATGGTATTTGTTAAGCACTCCCTATGTGCCAGGCACTGTACTAAGCACTGGGCGGGGGATACAAGCCAAATGGATTGGGAACAGTCCCTGTCCTACATAGGGCTCACAATCTCAATCCCCATTTTACAGATGAAGTGACTGGGGCCCAGAGAAATGAAGTGACTTGCCCAAGGTCACATAGTAGACCAGTGACAGGTGCGATAATAAAACCTATGACCTCCTGACTCCCAGGCCCATGATCTATCTACTACGCCATGCTGCTTCTCCTAGATTGAATTTTTAATGGTGGAAATTAGCCTAAAGGGGGGCAGGAGCAGAAAGAGAGAGGGAGGATTTTTGGGGGTGATCTAGGGTGGAGATTTGTGGAAGTGAAAGATGGGATGTGACTCTATCTTTGATTGTGAACTCACAGAGGAACAGTAACTTCTCAGTGCCTCAGATCCCTCATCTGTAAAATGGGGATTAAGACTGTGAGCCCCACGTGGGACAACCTTATTCCCCTGTGTCTACCCCAGCGCTTAGAACAGTGCTCGGCACATAGTAAGCGCTTAACAAATACCAACATTATTATTATTATTATTATTAATCAGCTTCTATTTTCTCCCAAGGCTTAGTGCATTTCTCTGCACACATAAAGTGCTTATTTAATATTGTACTATTACTACCAATTATACTATATGGTACTCTCCCTAGAATTTACAAGTGCTCTGCACACAGTAAGCACTCAAGTAATACCACTGATTTACTGATTGACAAGGGCAAGGAGTAGAAACTGATGAAGAGGTGGGGATGAGAGTGTGGAATTTAGCCTCAAGGGAAAGAATCATAATAGTAATTATGGTATTTGTTAAGCGCTTACTATGTGCCAAGCACTGTTCTAAGTGATGGGGTAGTTACAAGGTAATCAGGTTGTCCTATGTGGGGCTCACAGTCTTGATCTCCATTTTATAGATGAGGTAACAGGCACAGAGAAGTGAAATGGCTTGCCCAAAGTCACACAGCACACAAGTGGAGGAGCCAGGATTAGAATCCATGTGTCTCTGACTCCCAAGGCCAGGCTCTTGCCACTAAGCCATGCTGCTTCTTTACCTGAAACTGGTACAGGATGGGTATGATAGCCAGACACAGATGGAGCTGCATCCAAAGATCACAGTTGGGGATGAGGACAGAATTCAGAGATGAGGAGGAGAGGTGCCAAGTCAGAGGGTTGTGGTGAGAGAGTGGTAAATCAGAATTTTTTTAAAATGGTATTTTTTAAGCCCTTACGATAAGCCAGCCACTCTACTAAGCACTGGGACAGATACAAGATAATCAGGTTGGATACAGTTCCTGACCCACATGGGGCTCACAGTTTTAATCCCCATTTGACAGCTGAGATAACTGAGGCACAGAAAAGTGAAATGACTTGCCCAACGTCACACAGTAGACAAGTGATGGAGACAGGTTTAGAACCCAAGTCCTTGAGGTTAGTGTCTGAGCCTCCTGAAGGACAGAGACCGTGTCTAATTCCCATCTGGGTACTCTCTCCTAGCACTTAGTACAATGTGTTGAATGTACTAAGCACTTAATACTAATATCATTTATTACTATTAATAATCATCATTAACAACATTACTATTATCACTATTACTACTAATACCAAGTAATGTGGTTTGGGGGCTATCTTTAGGTCATTTGTAGCAGGGAAACTAAACATCTTACTTTCTATGTATGAATATCACTGAGTTGAAAAGAAACAAGGATAAAATGATGCCTTATTCTTCTGTTAATTTTTCAAAGAGAGTAACTGGCATGGAAAATTGAAAGTAAACAAAAATGTTTTATCATTATTATTTTTTTTTGCTATTTTGCAAATGTGAAGGTTTGGCTTTCATTTCTATCTTTAATTTATCAACTCCTAATGACAGCAACTCACGCCTCAAATGCTATGATACATTGCCAAGCACACTGGCAATGCTGAATAAACAATCATATCAAAAAGTATACCACCAAAAAAGAGAACAGACCGGTGCCTGCCATGACAAAAACTACTGCCTGTGTGTATGGAGTGCCTAGTGACACAACTACACACTTTGTTGGAAATATTATTTTAATGTCTAATCACTTGGAAAAGCAAATTCTTCTGCTTCCAAATCCCCACTCCTCCGGGACCAAGTCCAACAAAGTCTATGAAGATTGTGTCAGGACTGCTCCAAACAAAAGAATGTGATCGAATGAGGGTCCTGAAATAAGTCATAGAATTACAGGACTGGCAGGAGTTGTGACATGGAGAATATGTCTCCAGTGCATGGGTTATGGTCTCCTTGAAGCCTACCAGGATGCCTAGTTCTGCTGCAATTCCCATTGTCGAGCCACCGGTCAGTCAGGCAGTCACTCAATCGTATTTATTGAGTGCTTACGCTGCACAGAGCACTGTGTTAAGCCCTTGGGAGAGTACAATGTAACAATCTAACAGACACATTCCCTGTCCACAGCAAGCATAAAGTCTTCAAAGTCTGCGCTACAGTGACTCTCTCCTAAGCAAAAGTGGAAAGAACTGACTTTGGAATCTCTCTAGGCTTCTCTTGGCGGCAGGATCCTGAAGACTATCATTCATCTTGATGCTAGAGGCCAGCTCTCCTGCAAACACCCCTTCCACCACACTCCCTGCCACTGCAGTGGAAAAGCAGCAGAGCCTAGTGAAAAGAGCCTTTGCTTTTTTGGGGTCAGAGGACCAAGGTTCTAATCCTGGCTCTGGAACTTACCTGCTCAGTGACCTTGGGCAAGTCAATTCATGTCTTTATACCTAAGTTCCTCTTCTATGAAATGGGGATTCAATACTTGTCCTGCCTCCTATTTAGACTGTGAGTCCCTTGTGGGGACTGATTATCTTGGATACTCTTCCAAGCGCTTAGTACAGTGATTTGCACACAGTAAGTGCTCAATAAATGTGAGTGAATGAATAAACAACCCCAACACATAGTAAAGTTCTAGGCACATAGCCAGCACTTCACAAATAACATTATTATTATTCATTGGGATGAGCAGCTTCCTGGAATGTTGAGGAGCTTGAAGACTATTTTCTTCCAGCAGTGACATATTACTAGCCTGTTCTTGTGGAATTGTTGCTGTCATTAAATTGTTGGTTTTAGCTGATTCTGTGAGCTTCCTGAGGGCTAACGACCATACTTGTACTATTTTCCAGTACTTAATGATGTCCTACACTTTATAAGTCTGTAATAAATGTCAGAACAAAAATCAAAGTAATGCTTCCCAGAAGACATGATATTTTGTGCACAGCAGATGTTGGTGAATTGCAGGCAGCAAAAGCAAGACCTCTACGTTTCATCTGTTGCTCTTCCACAAACATTTGACAACTTGAGCAGACTTTTGGCTTTCAGAAGAAGTTCCTCAAGACCCTTTAAGATGCACCATGACAGCTCAACCAGATTCTGATTCCTTCCCCATCATCATTAAAGACATGACAATGTGGTAAATCGAATCTTGTTTACCAAATTTAAGATGTATAAAGATGAGATGAGGTCTAGAAGTTGGTATTTGAATGTGCTTCTGAACCACTAGGAAACTCTTTAAACAAAGAAGCATTTCTGAAAACCTTGGAAGTTATCATCAGGGATCTTGTGTATACTGATCGGCCAACTCTACAGGATAACATATAGGTATTTGCAAGGTGGAATGAAATGTCAGTCCCGCATAGATATTTTCAGCTTCACCTATATACATGATGGACATCTCCTTGTGGGCAGGATCGCTTCTACCAACTCTGTTGTATTATACTTTCTCAAGCTCCTAGAGCAGTGCTCTACAAATAGTAAGTGCTCAATTATTTTTTATGGTATTTTTTAAGTGCTTACTAAGTGCCAGCTACTGTATTCAGTGCTGGGGTAGATACAAACTAATTAGGTTGAATACAGTCCATGTCCCACATGGGACTCACAATCTTTTCATCTATATTCAATCATATTAATTGAGTGCTTACCGTGTGCAGAGTACTGTTCTAAAAACATTCCCTGTCCACAATGAGCTTACAGTCTAGAGGTGGGGAGGCAGGTGTTAATATAAATAAATGACAGATATGTTCATATGTGCTGCGGGGCTGGAAGGGGGGACAACGAAGGGAGCAAATCAGCGCAAAGAAGAAGGGAGTGAAAGAAGAGGAAAAGGGAGCTTAGTCAAGGAAGGCCTCTTGGAGGAGACATGCCTTCAATAAGCCTTTGAAGTGGGGGAGAGTAATTGTCTGTCAAATTTGAACAGGGAGGGCGTTGCAGGCCAGAGGTAAGATGTAAACGAGGTGCCGGTGGTGAGATCAAGGCACAGTGAGAAACTTAACATGAGAGGAGCGAAGTATGGGGCCTGAGTTGTAGTAGGAGAGTAGCAAGTTGAGATAAGAAGGGACAAGGTGATTGAAATCCTTAAAGCCAGTGGTGAGGAGTTTTTGTTTGATGTGCCATTTTACAGATGAGGTGACTAAAACACAGAGAAGATAAGTGATTGCCCAAGGTCACACCACAGACAATTGGCAAAGCCAAGACTAGAACCCAGGTCCTTCTGACCCCCAAGCCTATGCACTACCCACTAGGCCATTCTGCTTCTCTATATACCACGGATTGACTCACTGACTACAGGATAGTTTGTATACTTAGTAGTCCAAAGTTCAGGGCACAACTCATTTTGTGCACATAGCTTTTGAAGTGCTAAATTAAGAGCTTTTTGGATTGTAATCAGAACTTAATACATATTCATCGTGTTGATCTGAAAATTTTCCACCTAAAGTTTTTGCACTTTGGAGAGTCTTTGTTCTCTCTCGATGAATACACTCAGACCCATGATCTATGTACCAAAAGGAAGGAAGAGATTACTTTGTGTACAACTATCAAAAATTCTTCAATAGCTTAAGTTCTTCAAACTACTGAATGTGAGGCAGATATACAATTACACAAAGCCATAGTGAAGTGATACTGGCATCAATTATGCAGAAAGAGCCAATTTGAACTCCTGCAAACATCACAGAGATGAGTTACCTGATTGCATGGAAAATTAATCTACATATTTCATCTTTATCACACACTGTATGTTAGGAGGGTTAATAAGCCACTTCAGAGGGGCAATCACAGCCTCCCTATCTGTGTAATACTTATTAATGTAGAATAGATGCTGTATATCCTGCCAAACCTACCCAGGATTACAGAAACCTTTCTTCTTTCAAATGCAGATGAGATTCAGTCCTTCACATAAAAGATTGGGTAGGTTGTGGTTAACCGGTTCTAAGAAAAAGAGCCAGGAAGAAACTTCTGAACTGTTGTTCGTGAACCCCACTCATAGACAACTAGACAAGTTCAGCCTGCTTGCTTGGGTTGAAACACAAGATATTTCCCAAGGCTTCCTTTATCATTTTCATCCAAAATGCACACCTCCTTATTCAATTGTATTATTCAATTTTATTTATTGTGTATCATGTGTAGAGCACTGTACATGTAGTAGAAACTCCTGAAATGCAAAAACAAGTGTTTTATTTTCTTGGGCCCCATCATCATGAGACTAGGGAGGAAGGGAAAGCAGCATGGTCTAGTGGAATGAGCACAGACCTGGGCTTCAGAGGACCTGGGTTCTCATTCCAGTTCCACCACTTGTCTGCTGTGTGACCTTAGGCAAGTCACTTGACTTCTCAGTACCTCTGTTACCTCATCTGTAAAACAAGGACTGAGACTGTGAACCCTATGTGGGTCATGGGCTTTGTCCAACCTAATTATCTTGTGACTACTACAATGCTTGGCACATAGTAAGCACTTAATTTAAAAAAAAAAAATGGGCCCCTAAATCCTGGTGGGCTGGGACTGTGTCTAGCAACTCTTTTGTTCTGAACTCTCCCGAGCGCTTAGGACAATGCTCTGCTCTTGGTAAGTGCTCAATAAAGATCACTGACTAATTGAGAGGGCCAGTCTGTAAGCACTTGTGTGTGGAGAATCTAAATGCACAGAGATGACAAACCACAGAGAATCCAGCTTTGCTCACCTCTTCCAGCATTTGCCCCAGGCTTAGAGAGCTCCAAATCCATAAGCCCAAGTCTCTTTCCATCTTCTAAGCCTTTCTGAATTCTCATCTCAGCTAGGAGGGCTTTTGTGATTACTGTTTCTTCTCCCTAGGGTCTATCCTTTCACCCACCACATCAGCACCTTTGCACATTCTCACTCTCACACTATAACATGGTGTTTCAGATAGACCACGGGCCTAGGAATCAGAAGGTCTGGGCTTCTAGTCTCGGCTTTGCCACTTGTCTGCTGTGACACCTTGGACAAATCTCTACTTCTCTGTACCTCAGTTACCTCATCGGTAAAACAAAGATGGAGTCTGTGAGCCCCATGTGGGGCAGGGATTGGGTCCACTGATTAACTTGTATCCACCCTTCCATTTAGTACAATGCTTGGTGCATCATAAGCTCTTAAGAAATACTACTATAATACTCAAAACACTGGCTTACTTTCTGATACTTGGGGATTTAATTTCTGTTATTCAGATCATCAGCCTGCCTTTGTTAGTCTTGCACTAGAGTGTCTCTACATAGTACCTTATAAACTTTCACTGCCATTTTCTGTTCTTCTCATTTCCAGTTAATGGTATTAAATAAACTCTGTCATTGATCTTGTCATATTTGGGAATCTGGTTTGGTTCAGGTTGCTGGGGCCTTTAAAGAATAACCAAATGGGTTCTGGCCAGATCCTAAAATCCCATATTTCCCTGGCACTGGGAAATATCAAACATAAGGTGGTCAGTGATTTCAGTCCAATTTTAGGGATACTCAGCTAGTCATCCCCAATTATGACCTAATCAAGGGAAAAGCCTCAGAAGCTCACAGTAACTGCTTAGTTACTCGGAAGCATATGCGAGCAGTGAACTTCTTTTGAATATACAGTGCATTCACAATGCACGAAAAGCATAATGGCCTGATGGATAGAGCATGAGCCTAGGAATCTGAAAGTCAAGGGTTCTAATCCTGACTCTGCCACTTGTCTGCTGTGTGGCCTTTGACAAGTCACTTCACTTCTCTGTGCTTCAGTTAACTCATCTGTAAAGTGGGGATTATAAGTGTGAGCCTCATGCGGGATAGGGACCTTGTCCAACTGATTTGCTTATATCCACCTCAGCATTTAGTACAGTGCCTGTCACATAGTAAGCACTGAAATACCACAATTTTCATTTTTATTCACCATACTATGGTGAAGAACTGATACAGTGATTCCAGCACTTAGAACAGTGCTTGGCCCATAGTAAGCACTTAGCAAATACCATTATATTATTTCACTGCAGCCTCATTGGCCCCATGGCTCTCTGTGACCCTACACATCCATCGTACTCTGTCCAAATTGGGCAAAGAAATCTCATGTAATATCAATCGATCAATCAAATTTATTGAGAGTTTACTGTAGGCAGAGCACTGTGCTAAGCACTTTGGAGAGTATTCTGTTCTTTCTGTTGTAAGACAAAGAGCTTCTAGTTCTTCTTCATTCTCTGCCTTCTAAGCACTTGGTACAGTGCCCTGTACACGGTAAAAACTCAAATACCACTGCTTGGTTGATCACATGGAACCTGCTGATAATCTGGTGGGCTGCTGACTGTCCAACTGCATGGTTAAGGGCACTGGGAGGTAAATTGAAAATCAATAGTATTCCAATATTTTGATGATGATGAGATAGAAAGCAATGCAAAGACCCCTTTACCACAAAAAAAAAAAGAGTTTTGAATTGTCATTCAAAAGAGCTGACGTTTTTCAATCCAGCTCAGGTTATTTGGATCATCAAACATGAGATATATGGAAGGGAGATCTCTGCCTAAAACTAACTGATCTATTCTGGGTGACACTGCTTTAGATAAAAAACACAAACACACAGAGAGGACTGCTTGAAGTGAGTCTTACAGTGGGTTTTGATGCTGCAGCAACCAAAATCATAAAATTAGCAAAAATCATGAAAAAATGTCTGTCAAATTTAATTCTCCCTATAGTGCCTCTAAAGGCATTGTAATACTTTGTTCTCAATCCCTAGTCTATAATGTGGCATCTAAGAGAGCCCAGTGGATTAAATCTGGAACTGGCAATTCTCACCTCTGAGTTAAGCTTGATTACCCTGCCCTTTAAATGTCAGAGGCTGCTGGGGAAAGGCCAAGATATTGCTCTCAAGGATCTAGAGAGCTGAAATACTCACCGTCTGCTAAGAAAATAACACCACCACCAACAGAAATCAGAAAAAAGTCTAAACCTCAAACCAAATTTACTGGGCAAATATTCATTCTGGTGAATAATAATGATGATATTTTTTAAGTGCTCACTATGTCCTGGGCACTGTCCTAAGCTCTGGAGTGGATACAAGCAAGTCGAGTTGGACACAGTCCTTGTCCCATGGGGGAATCACTATTTCAATCCCTATTTTACAGATGTGGTAAATGAAACCCAAAGAAGTGAAGTGACTTGGCCACGGTCACACAGCAGACAAGTGGCAGAATCGGTATTAGAACCCATGACCTTCTGACAACCAGGCCCAGGCTCTAGCCAATATGCCATGCTGCTTCTCCATCAGCATGGATGGGCTACTGATGCAGCTATATATTCTTATGTGAGCCATATTTTTAAAGCTATAAATTATTAATAATGTTTTCAAATAATGGCAACATGATTGCTCATTATCAATCCAACCAATTAATGGTATTCACTGAGTGCTTACTGTTACTGGGTGCAGAGCACTATACTAAGCACTTGGGAAAGCACAGTATGAGTTGGTAGACATGTTCCCTGCCCATTGAAAAGGAAGAAAAATGATAAATATATCTAGATAAATGTAGTGTTGAGTACTGTAGGGTTTAGTAAAGTGGGGCTCCGGGGATAGTGAGCTGCGATTGGAAGGGAGAAAAAAATAATCAGAAAACAAAGATTGGAAAGAGTCAGAAACAAATACGGACAGGCAAAGAATAAGCAGGATAAACGGACATGCACCACAAACACACACACAAAAATCAGTACTGGTTAATTGATCGATGGGAGAGCAGCCCTTGTCAATGAAATCAATAATATCAATGGTCCTCCAATGCCCAAGGTCAAAGTAGGAGTTGACAAAGCTGTCAATAGAGTAAACATAGTTTTAGCTGTAGCTCTAATCTCCTTCTGCTTTCTTCTTGCTACCAGCCACTGCCTTATGTAGGTCTAACACAATCTAACAACAAGCCATGTGCAGTCTTTGGGATCTGTGTCAGACATGGCTGTAATTGTCATTATCATTATTAGAAGCTATCATCTAAACTTATAGTTAGTCTCTCAAATAGAATAAGTGAAATATAAAATGACTCTACCCTACCTTGGTTCTCATAAGAATGAACAACTATATCAGGAGCCCATCCAGAGGAATCATTATTTTATGTGGGAAAGATTCTGTACTCTCTATTTAGGCCCAACTATATTTTCCTATTTTCTTACAGAACAGATGTGATCTTTTGCTTTTATGTGGGAAAGAAGCAATCTAGGTTACAGAGAAAAGGTTAAAAGAAGTCTCTAGATTGAAAGAATCAGAAGAATATGAAGAAAGGATGCTGATGTTATGAGTTCTACTTTGTACATTTAGAAAGCTTTATTAGCGCAAATGGAAGAAAGTGTTATTGTATATTTTCTCTATGTAATTGTCTACATTTAGAGCTATTCATTTCTGAGTCAGTAAATCAATGGCTTTCACTGATAACCGACTAACAGCAGAGCATTATTCCAAGGTAATATTTCTTAAGTACTTACTATGTGTCAAGAACTGCAATAAGCACTGGGATAGACACAAGATAATCAGATCCCACATGGGACTTCCAGTCTAAGTAGGAGAAAGAATAGGTGTCGAATCCCCATTTTGCAAATGAGGGAGGGAACGAGGCATAGAGAAATTAAGCCTAAAATCACAGAACCAACAAGTGGCAGGGCTGGGATTAGAACCCAGGGCTTCTGATTCCCAGGCCCCTTTCCACTGGGCCATGCTGTTTCAAATGTGCTTGGGAAAGTACAGAAGAAGCCAAAGAAAGGCCCTTGCCCTCAAGCTGCCACTCTGACAGACCTTAAACACGTCTCCAAATTGCTCAAAAGACTGTAGAATAGATTGTAAATTCATTTTGGGCAGGGAACAGGTTTGTTTATTGTTGTATTGTACTCTCCCACATGCATAGTACAGTGCTCTACACACACTAAATGCTGAATAAACATGATTGACTGCTCTGAACATAGTAAGTGCTCAATAAATACAACTGAAAAAGACCACTGTGCAATGGACACCCTCATTAGTAAGGTAGGGACTTGAAGCAAGTTTCATGCTGTGTGGATATGTTGGCACCAATCAGGGGATGTCTCTGTTTTCAAGCATACTTCTTGGTAGCCCAGTTATTTTTGTTTTCTTATGGTATTTGTTAACCACTTACTATGTGCCAGGCACTATTCTAAGCTCCGAGGTGGATAGAAGCTAATAAATTATGATGCCATCCATGTCCTACCTGAGGTTTCCAGTCTCAATACCCATTTTATAGATGAGGTAACTGAGGCACAGAGAACTTAAGTGACTTGCCCGAGGTCACACAGCAGACAAGTGAAGGGAGCTGTGATTAGAACTCAGGTGCTTCTGACTTCCAAGCCCGTGCTCTAATCGTTCTATAGTTTTGGGAAGCCTTACCTTGAGGTAAAATCCTCTCTTGATTGTTGCTTGCCAGATGGTCAGTTTGTTGTGAATATACCTCAACTGTTCATTGATATATCTGATTTTTTGACACTGTATTTTATTCTACATCACTTTTTTGGCACCTCAGACTGTGAGCTGCCTGTGGAACAGGGACTATGTCCAATCTGATCATTTCGTATCTATCCCAGTGTCTAGCAGAGTGCTGATCTTGCAGTAAGTACTTAATATGACCATTATCATTAACATTTATTATTATGCATCCTCCCTCTCCATGTCTAACCCCTTTCACTTCAAACATCATCTGATTTGGTGTCCTGTTGTCATTCATTCAAGTCTAGCAGATAGAGCACAGCCTGGAAGTCAGAAGGACCTGGGTTCTAATCCCAGTTCCACCACTTGTCTGCTGTGGGGCCTTGGACAAGTCACTTAACTTCTCTGTGCCTCAGTTACCCCCTCTGTAAAATGGGGGTTGAGACAGTAAACCAAATGTGGGACATTGAGAGCATTCAAATTGACTAGCTTGTATCTACCCCAGTGCTCAGTACAGTGATTGGACAATAGTAAGTGCTTAACAAATACCATAAAAATAGTCACGTGCCTTTCTCAGGGATTAATTAAGGTAAGATCATTTCTTGTTTATATTAATGTCTGTCTCCCCCTCTAGACTGCAAGCTTGTTTTGGGCAGGGAATATGTTTATTGTTTTATTGTACTCTGCCAAGCACTTAGTACAGTGCCCTGCACACTGTAAGGGCTCAATAAATATGATTGAATGGCTGACTGCTTATTTCAGAAAGAGTGAAAGTTTTGAGAGATCTATAAGATTCACTCTCAAAAAAAATTCCCATTATTCAGTTATGGAATGGGTCATCCCTATAGATTTTGACAGTCAGCTCTCTAATAATTAGAACTGTGGTATTTGGGAAGTGCTTACTAGCTCCCAAGCAATGGATAAATATAGAAGAACCCTATGAGACACAGTCCTTTTCCTCTATAGGGCTCACAGATTAGGAAACGGAAGTACCGAGAAGTTATTTATCCGATGTAATAGAGTCAGTAAGTGAGAGAGTTGGCATTAGAACCCAGGATTCTTGGCTCCCAGGCCTTGCTCTTCCCATTAGTCCAAGCAGCTTTTGTTAGCTGAGTAACTAAGAAATACATAGATTTTGAAATCTCCCATGTAATAATAATAATTACGGTATTTGTTAAGCACTTCAATCATATTTATTGAATGATTACTCTGTGCAAAGCACTGTTCTAAGCGCTTAGGAAAGTACAATATAACAACAGACACATCCCTGACCACAATGAGCTCAAAGTCTAGAGAGAGAGACAGAGATCAATATAAATAAGTTACAGATATATACTTACATACTGAGTGCCAAGCACTGTCCTAAATGAATACAAGCAAATCGGGACGGACACAGTCCCTGTCTCACATGGGGCTCACAGACTCAATCCCCATTTGACAGATGATGGTAACTGAGGCTCAGAGTGGTTAAGTGACTTGCCAAGGCCACACAGCAAGCAAGTGGTGGAGTGGGGAATTGAACCCATGACCTTCAGACTCCCAGGATCATGCTCTATCCTCTATGCCATGCTGCTATACCAGGTGCACCTTAATTCATTCCATAACCAATGAAAAAATATTTTCTGTAGTGGGCCATTTTCCACTGGACAATCCACTATGTTTGTGACTATAAGTTTGCCGTGGGCAGGGAACATGTCTACCGCTTCTGTTGTAGTGTACTTTTCCAAGCATTCAGTACAGTGCTCTGCACATAGTAAGCACATAATAGGTTCGATTGATTGATTGATACTCACCTTACCAAGACAGTGGCAGCAGTCTCAGGAAGATAAACTGCAACTCATGCCATAACTAAAAATCCGAATAGAGAGAAACACACACACAAATTGGCCGCAGGCAGAAGCTCAACTGTCCTTGAACAAGTGATAGATATTCTTCACAGTGCGATTCATAACAAATCTTAAAAACACTCCCTACCCTCTGCAGAAACAATGTATCATCATGAGACTCGAACCAGAGGATATCTGAAAGAATGAAATAGTATACTTTTTTCTACATATGATTATATTTTGCCTTTTGAAAACTCTCAGACTTACTGCCCTTCCTAACCATTAACAAATCGCCTTTCATCTTATTACAATCAGCACCATTCATTTCTCTCAAGTCATCAATATTTCTAATTTAAATTCTCTTTCCATTTCCCTCAAATCAAGTGACTTGCATACAAGCATTTACCTGGGGTAACGTGCATCTTTCACCCAAAGGAGGGGTGCTTCAGGGTGTTCAGGAAGGCAAGTTGAACCCCTCAAGAGGAGAAAAGAACTAGATTGGGTTTTTCTGAGCTTTTCGGTACCACTCCTAAAGCAGTAATCTGTTTTCTCCAGTATAAAACAAAGAGTTTCTAGCTCCTCTTCATGCTTTGTCTACTAAGTGCTTAGTGCAGTGCTCTGTACAAACCAAGTGCTCGATGAATAGCACTGATTCATGAATCACATGATGCCTGCTGATAAACGGATGGTCTATTTTGGAAAATCAGGAGTCCAGAGTCAGTTTTGCTTGTAGCTGGATAATGTGGGACAAGATTCCACATGCATTTTGTCATGAGCTCCTCCCCAGACTCTCTGCTCTCTTGTTGCACTCCTTAGCTCAGGGGAATCATCATTTGCAGGGTGGAGCGAGAAAGATCTAATAGCACTGTATAATCAATACCTCAGTCTCAGGTCTGAAGCTCATCTGTTACTCCTCAAAGGAGACCCCATCAGATTATCATCCCTGTTTGACAGAAAGATAATCTGATTTTTATAAATTTGCACTGTCAAATCCATAATTAAGTGCTGAGCTTCTAACATTGAACAGATGGTAACTAAATAGAAGGAATAAGAATAAAGCCTTTCTTCAGTAACTTTGGAAACACTAGAATATTTCTATGCAGGCTAAATTGGCTAATCCCTAAGCAATCAAAACAAATTTTATTGAATTTGATAGACTCTAACCATCTCATCTACACTCAATCTCCCCTAAAATAAATATTTTTCTAAAAATCCCTAGCATAGTTTATTATTTAGAAAAACCACTGAGAATAAGATATATATAAAACAGCTCTAGACTATAAATTCCCCCAAATCTAGATTACAAATTCCCCCTCTAGACTGTAAACTCGCTATGGGCAGGGAGGCTGTCTGCCAGTTGTGTTAAATTGTCCTCTCCCAAGTGCCTAGTACAGTGCTCAGCACACAGCAAAGACTCAATAAAAACAATTGATTGATTATAAAACAGCATTGGTTTATATAAGGACTATTTTAAATTGGTCACCCTAGCCACTAATTCATCAGTCAGTATTGCAATTTTGCAGAATTGAAAGTTGTGCTATATGAGAATCTTAGAGACTAAGGTTTGTTTGTGAACAAAGATTCTGTCCAATAAGTCTTAGCAGTATTGGAGACAGGGAGACACAAAAGAAGAATTCAGAGATCACTCCCTCCGTGAAAGGATCTGGGGCTTCAAGCAAAACATTAATAATTACAATTATGATATTTGTAAAGACTTACTATGTGCCAGACACTATACTGAGATGGATACAAGTTAATCAAGTTTGACACAGTCTCTGTCCCATGTGGGGCTCACAGTCACAATCCCCATTTTACAATTGAAGTAACTGAGGCACAGAGGAATTAAGTGACTTGACCAAGGTCACACAGAAGACAAGTGGTGGAGTTGGGATTAGAACCCACAACCTTCTGACTCACAGGCCCGTGTTCTACCCACTATGCCATGTGCAAAGATATGGAGTTTTGTACTCAAGGTCATTGGAGAGAGAAAGAGGCTGGTACTTCAGTGGTAGGGCAGAACAGATGCTATTATTTCCATTCTGCAGATTTCAAAACTGAGGAGAGGTTAAATGTCTTTCTTATATCAGAGCAAGTTCATGGCAGAACCAAAAATTCATTCATTCAGTCGTATTTATAGAACACTTACTGTGTGCAGAGCACTGTACTAAGCTCTTGGAAAGTACAATTCAGTAACAAATGTTATTTAAGTTTCTCATCTCCCAAGCCTGTACTCCTTTCAAGAGATGTTTTCCTTTGGTTTCCATGATGTGTCTAGGTTGTTAAGAATGATGCTGTTTTCCTAAAATCCAAGGTCCTGCAACTGTCAACTGTCAAATTTAGAGGGTCAGCTGCACTTTGGGAACTGGGTTAGGAGTCTAATTTCTCCATAAGGTTAATCCTGCAGAGCTGAGTCTTTTAAGTAACTCTTTAGCAATCAATGGTATTTATTGATTGAGACATTCAATTGCAATAATGTTGGTATTTGTTAAGCACGATGTTCAGAGCACTGTTCTAAGTGCTGGAGTAGATACAGGGTAATCACTTTGTCTCACATGAGGCTCACAGTTAATCCCCATTTTACAGATGAGGTAACTGAGGCACAGATAAGTTAAGTGACTTGCCCACAGTCACACAGCTGAGAAGTGGCAGAGCAGGGACTCGAACCCATGACCTCTGACTCCCAAGCCCAGGCTCCTTCCACTGAGCCACGCTGCTTCTCACATTTATTGGGTGTTTACTGTGTGCAGACCACTGTACTAAGCACTTGGAAAAGTACAATACAATAGTAAACAGGCACATCCCTGCCCATAACGGGATCATAATCTAGAGGGGGAGAGAGAAATTATTATAAATAGATAAATAAGTAAATTACAGACACATGCACATATATACATATGAACTGTGGGGGTGAGAGGGAGGATAAATGAAGGAGCCAGTAAGAGCGGCCCAGAAGGGAGTGAGAAAGAGGAGAGGCAGGCTTAGTCAGGGAAGGCTTTGTGGAGGTGATGTGCCTTCAAAAAGGTTTTGAAGTCAAGGGAGAACTATTATCTGGCTGCTTTGAGAAGGGAGATCATTCCAGGCCAGAGGTAAGATGTAGGCAGTGAGATAGATGAGATTTAGGTACAGTGAGAAGTTTAGCATTAGAGGAGCAAAGTGAGAGTTAGGTTATAGTAGGAGAGTAGTGAGGTGAGGTAGGAGGTGGCAAAGTGATTTAGTGCTTTAAAGCCAAAGGTGATGAGTTTTGTGTGATGTGGGGTGGATGGGCAACCCCTGGAGTTTCTGGAGGAGTAGGGAAACATGGTCTGAATGTTTTTGAAAGAAAATGATTCGGGCAGCAGAATGGAGTATTACCTGGAGTGGGGCGAGACAGGAAGCAGGGAGGTCAGCAAGGAGGCTGTTATGATAATCAAGTCAGGATAGGATGAGTGCTTGCATTAATGTAGTAGCAGTTAGGACAGAGAGGAAGGGGTAGATTTCGGCAATTTTGTGAGGGTAGAACTAACAGGATTGAGTGATGGCTTGAGTACGTGGGCTGAACAAGAGAGGGGAATCAAGGATAATGCAAAGGCTCCTGGCTTGTGAGACAGGAAGGATGGTGGTGCCCTTAACAGTGATGGGAAAGTGAGTGGGAGAACAGGGTTTGGGTGGGAAGATATGGAATTCTGTTTTGAACATGTTAAGTTTGAAGTGACTGGAGGGCTTCCATGTAGCGATTTCTCGAAGGCAGGAGAAATGAGAGACTGCAGAGGGGGAGAGAGATCAGGGATGAAGATATAGATTTGGGTGTCATCAGCCGTGTTGAAGCCCTATGAGTGAATGGGCTTTCCAAGGGAGTGGGTATAGTTGGAGAAAAGAAGCGGACCTAGAACTGAACCTTGAGGGACACCCAGTTTGGGGATGGGAGGCAGGATTTGGATCTGAGACTGTGCGGCATTTGATATTTACCCTATCTTCAACCCCACAGCCCTTATGTACATAGTTATAAATTATGAATTATATTAAAACTATAATATTAATGAAGCAGCATGGCCTAGTAGAAAGAGCACGGGTTAGGGAGTCAGAGGACCTAGGTTCTAATCCTGACTCTGCCAATCGCTTTCTATGAGATCTTGAGTCATTTAAATTTATCTGTGCCTCAGTTTCTTCAACTGTAAAATAGGGCTTAAATACCTGTTCTTTCTCCTCCATAGACTGTGAGCCCCATCCGGGACAAGGACTCTGCATAAACTAATTGTAGTGATTAGTGATTAGAATAGTGTTTGATGCACAGTAATTGGTTAATAAATACCAATAAAAAAAGTCTATCTACCCCTCTAGATTGTAAACTCACTGATGGGCTGGGTATGTGTTTACCAACTCTGTTGTGTCAGCTATGTGACTGTGGGCAAGTCACTTAACTTCTCTGTGCCTCGGTTACCTCATCTGTAAAATGGGGATTAAGACTGTGAGCCCCACGTGGGACAACCTGATTCCCTTGTGTCTACCCCAACGCTTAGAACAGTGCTCTGCACATAGTAAGCGCTTAACAAATA
The DNA here is from genome assembly GCF_004115215.2 of Ornithorhynchus anatinus. Taxonomy (NCBI): domain Eukaryota; kingdom Metazoa; phylum Chordata; class Mammalia; order Monotremata; family Ornithorhynchidae; genus Ornithorhynchus; species Ornithorhynchus anatinus. Next base: position 24,665,807 of record NC_041741.1, on the reverse strand, counting down.
CCAACATTATTATTATTACTCTCCCCAGTGTTTAATACAGTGCTCCTCAACTAGTAAGTGCTCAATAAATACCATTGATTGACTGAATGCCTACCCAAATTTCTTAATATTGGGAAGATTGCAGGACTGATATCTGGAAAAGTGATCTACCTTCATTCACTCGTTCCATTATAATAATAATAATTATTATTATGGTATTTGTTAAACACTTACTATTTGCCAAGCACTGTTCTAAGTGCTGGGGTAGATACAAGGTACTCAGGTTGCCCCATGTGGAACTCCCAGTCTTAATCCCCATTTTACAGATGAAGTAACAGACACAGAGATGTTAATTGACTTGCCCAAAGTCACACAGCTGACAAGGGGCAGAGCTGGGATTAGAACCCACGACCTCTCACTCCCAAGCCCGGGCTCTGTCCTCTAAGCCATGCTGCTTCTCATCATATTATTGAATATCATATTTATTGAGCACTTACTGTGTACAGAGCACTGTACTAAGCTTTTTAGAAAATACAATACCTGGGTGCTATCCCCTCCAAGTATGGATTATATATTTCTCTTGAATCAATTAATCCATGCTTTTTTTTTTCTTTTTGAGCTCTGACTGTGTGCAGAGTATAGTTTTAAGCACTTGTGAGAGTCCACTACAACACAGTTGATGGATATGTCCCTTGCCCACCAGGAAGTCACAGTACTGTGCTTGTGGGATATTCTCCTAAACTATATTCATTCATACGATAGTATTTATTGAGCGCTTACTATGTGCAGAGCACTGTACTAAGCACTTGGAATGTACAAATCAGTAACAGAGACAGTCCCTGCCCTTTGACGGGCTTACAGTCTAATCAGGGGAGACGGACAGATAAAAACAATAGCAATAAATAGAATCAAGGGGATGAACATCTCATTAAAACAAAATAAGCTATATATTATCTATCCATTCTAGGACTGAGAACCCCTTTCAGGTGACAGACTGCACCTTAATTTAATCTTTGTGGTTTACTTCAATGTTGATAGAGTGCTTCTTACACACTAAGTGCTCAATTAATATTAGAAATAGTAATGAGTAAAAATATCCTTGCACCTTTTCTAAATGCCTAGTACAGAGCTTAGCACAATTTAAGCACTGGAAATAAACAAATAAATCAATGTTCTGTCTGAATTCTTCAAAAGCAGTAGAAATTACATCAAATTGTTTAAATACAGATATATATATATGTGCAGATGTAAATGAACTTTATATAGTACTTCAATCTGGCATGCCTTATAGTACAGAGCCGAGGGCTAAGTACAGTGTTCTGCACGCAGTAAGCGCTTACTATAATTGAATGAATTGTACTCACACTAATTATGATCCAAATTTGGCAATTACCAGGAGAAATCACTACATATATACTTTGTGTATATATACATATATATATGTGTGTGTGTGTGTATGTGTGTATATATATATATATATATATATATACATATATATATATACTTAACATAGAGTCTATTGTCATCAATTTTCCTCATCCTCACATGGCATAGTGGATAGAGCACAGGCCTGGAGTCAGAAAGTCATGGGTTCTAAGCCCAGCACTGTCACTTGCCTTACGTCTGACCTTGGCAAGTCACTTGACTTCTCTGTGCCTCAGTTACTTCACCAGAGAAGCAGTGTGACTCAGTGGAAAGAGCCCGGGCTTAGGAGTCAAAGGTCATGGGTTCTAATCCCGGCTCCGCCACCTGTCAGCTATGTGACTTTGGGCAAGTCACTTGACTTGTCTGTGCCTCAGTTATCTCATCTGTAAAATGGAGATTAAGTCTGTGAGCCTCACATGGGACAACCTGATTACCCTGTATCTACCCCAGCGCTTAGAACAGTGCTCGGCACATAGTGAGTGCTTAACAAATACCAACATTATTATCTGTAAAATGGAGATTGAGATTGGGAGCCATGTGGGAAAAGTATCGTGTCCTAACCAGTTTCCTCATTTCCACCCCAGCACTTAGTACAGTGTCTGGAACGTAGTAAGCTCTTAAAAACCACAATTTTTATTATTATGACCCTCACGGTTGGATATAAAGCATTGTTTTGATGTTAATGGATTGATCGCCAAAGAGGACCTCATACTGTCTGGTTATTAGGTGATAAGAATGGCACATCAGTGAAAATTATGGACTACTTTAGAAGTCAGATGTTATATCTCTGGTACAATAAGGGTCCCTTGCCTTAGGACACTATAAGACCTCCTCCACAGAGCCATTCATTCATTCAATCATATTTATTGAGTGATTACTGCATGCAGAGCACTGTACTAAGCACTTGGAAAGTATAATTCGGCAACAGATAGAGAAAATCCCTACCCAACAACGGGCTCACAGCCTAAGAGTCTAGATCTTCAGTTTTGCCTTAATCCTGAGGCCATGCCGACTCCACCCTTTGCCAACACCAGTGGGCTGTCTAGGTGGCAGAAGTCAGTGTCAGAAGTCAGCTTTCGACCTCCAGTCAGAATCCTTAACCGTGTAAAGTTCACTAGTTGCCGTCTAGTACATCACCCTGGAAAGCCATTCATAATCATCTGTATATCTTTTAGTACAGATACAGTTATCAGTTAACCTGAGTTCCAGACCTTAGATAACATTCTCAGCCTGTAAGGTTGAAACTTCCCCCAAGATTGGAAGGTATTGTCTGAAAATATGAAACTTCATTTTCAATATTTTCACTTTAGCTGAGTTGTTTTTTGGGGAAATCTGATTTCTGTGGTGAACAGACATTTTGTTTTTTAGCAATTGAAATTTCCTCTACACTCCCAAGTAGATTTTGGTTGAACTTGAAAGAAGTAATTTAAAGTTTTGATTATTACAGACATCTTGAAATATTGCCAAAGAGCAAATGCCATCAGCTTTACAGAAATGGTTTTGAGAGGAAACGAAAAAAAAACCCTCATTTTGCAGCATCCATGTATCATTTAGAGAGTGTTCCAGTCGCTCTGACCTCAGAGCACAGCAGCTTGCCCTTTTATTAAGAAAATATTTATTTATTAAACTGATTAGGGTCCTGGGCTTTCAGTTGAATGATGGGTTGAAGTGACTCTCATTGAAAAGTTCAAAGAAGATTGATGGTTTTGGGATATTTTCTCATTTGGTTCTTATTTACTCAAAAAGAGTAATAGGGAGAAATTCCAAGATAAAAATTGTCATTTAACACCTCTCAGAAAATTAGCTAATCTTAAAATGGGATACTTGGGAAAAAACAAGGAGAAATAAAAATAATTTGCCTATAGAAACCAGTCTTGAAGTAAAGATATCAATCATTCAATCAATCAGTGCCATTTATTGAGCACCAACTCTATTGTTCAATACTAGGGGTTTGGGAGAGAACAAAATAATTAGAAGACACAATTCCTTCTCTCAAATAAATTAGTAGGAGAAACAGACACTTAAATAAATTACAAACAGCAGGAGTAGGAGAGTGTATATAAGATATGTATATCTTATGTATATGTATATGTGCTATGGGAATTGGGAATTTAAGTGGTCATAGAGGAAGGTAGCTAATAAAAGGGGCACTGATCTTTCCTTGAATTCAATTGGCATGAAAACATGTTATCAGTTGCCCAGAGTACAACCACCCCAAATTGAAAGTAGGCAATTAATAACCAATTAAATTAATCAGTGATATTTACTGCATATTTATTTACTGAGTGCAGAACACTGTATTAAATGCTTGGGAGAGTACAATAAAACAGTTAGTAGACTCACACCTTGCCCACAGCCAACTTATGATCTAGGGGGGAAGGCATAAATTAATATAAATAATTGATGGATATGTACATAAGTGCCATAATATACCAAATGCCCAAAAGGTAAAGATCCAAGTGTACCAATGGTGCAGAGGGAGAGGGAGCTGGGGAAAAGAAGGATTAATCAAGGAAAGATTCTTGGAAGAGAATTTGAAAAGATTTGAATTTGGGGAGAGTGATGGTCTGGCATATATGGAGGGGGAGGGGATTATAGGCCAGAAGGAAGACGTGGTGAAGGGCTCACCAGCCAGATAAATAGGATAGGGGCACATTGAGCAAACTGCCTTTCTCTAAGTGAAGTTTGCAGGCTGTGCTGTTGTAGGAGATCATTGAGGTGCACTAGGAGGGGGAAAGGTGATTAGGTGCTCTAACACAACGGTAAGGAGTTTCTGTTTTATGTGGCAGTGGATGGCAATGACTGGAGGTTCTTCAGAACTGGGTAGATGTGGACCGGACTTATTTTAGAAAAAATGATCTGGGCAGCAGAGTGAATTATGGACTGGAGTGGGGAGAGACCAGAGGCAGGGAGATCAGCAAAGAGGCTGATGAAGTAATCGATGGGTTCCAATCCCTGCTCCTCCACTTGTCTACTGTGTGACCTTGGGCAAGGCACTTCACTTTTCAGTGCCTCAGTTGCTTTATCTGCAAAATGGGGATTGAGACTGTGAGCCCCCTATGGGACAGAGACTGTGCGCAACTTGATTTGCTTGTATCCAGCCCAGCGCTTAGTAAAATGCCTGGCACATAGAAAGTGCTTAACAAATACCACTATTATTATTATTATTATTATAAGTCCTTGATCAACATAGTCGAAGTTTTGATGGAGAGGAAAGGGCAGATTTTAGCAAGACTGTTCAGGTAGAATTGACAGGATTTGGTGACGGATTGAATATGAGGGTTGTATGAGAGAACTGAGTCGAGGACAATGCCAACACCTGGGAGATAAGGAGGATCGTGGTATTGTCTAAAGTGATGAGAATGATAGTGGGGAGGACAGGGATGGTCCTGGGTGGAGTTCCGTTTTGGACATGTTAAGTTTAAGGTGAATGTAAGCTTTGATAGTTGAGTAGGGTCTAGGAAGGAAAACATGCCCGATTGCATGATCAGTCAATGCCCTATTTGAGTACTGCTGATGTCCAGGAATAAATATCACTGACAAAGTCTTTCTCATTCTGCAAGGGTCCTGAGGTCTTAATAATAATATTAATAATAATAAAAGTATTTGTTAATTGCTTAATATGTGCCAGGCAGTGTACTAAGCACTGGGGTGGAGACAAGGAAATTGGGCTGGACACGGTCCCTGTCCCACATGAAGCTCACAGTCTCCATCCCCATTTTATAGGTGAGGTAACTGAGGCACAGAGAAGTGAAATGACTGCTCAAGGTCGCACAGCAGACATGGTGGCAGGATTAGAACCCATGATCTCCTGATTCTCAGACCTGTGTTCTGTTCTAGCTAGTCCTGCAAGATCTCTCCCTCTACTGCAATGGCACAAGCTATGTGGAAGCTGCATCTTACTGGTTTATCCCCACCTTCACCCTGACATTTCCCTTGGTGGGGAATAGAAAATAGAAAAGAGAGGGAGAGAGAGAAACATATGAGATCCCAAAGAAGAGTGGCAAAAGATGATGACACTCTACTTTCTTCACGATCCATAATGGTTGATCAGATTTGGTCCTGATGAACACCAAAATGACATGCCAAATGAAAATAGTTCGATTTTTCACTGGAACAATTTTTCGAATAGACTTGCAATATTTTAATATGATTCTCTGAAATTTGCTTTTGTTTTCTGTATGACTGATTAGATACAATCCTGCATATGCATCCAGAAGTAGGTAACTGCGGTATTAGTCTTGGAATGGGCTATTTATCCCTGATTACACAAGTCTTGTTCCATTAGGGCTGCAGCATATTTCCTCTGAAAGGAAGAACATGGCCCATGAACTCACTAGAGAAGAGCTCACATGCCTCTCCAAGACTAAGTTTATTAATCCTGGAAAGCAGGCAGCACTGCCATCTGGGGGATGAAAAATCAACAGAACACTGGCTGCTGTGAGGGGTTTAGCTAAGAACCAACAGCCCATAGGTCCTTGGGAGGCATATGCCTTCTCTAAGGTACAGTGGGTTTGATGCCTGATTTAGACAGCCGTTAGGATTTCATTTGCAGAGAACAAAATTCATGACTAGACCCAAGAAGTTCTTCTCCTAATACCTCCATCTCTCATTTGGTTCCACCTGATACCATGTCCTTTAATCCCAAATATAACGGTGTATTCCACCTTGCAAAGGGCCACTTTGTTGCTCTTCCAGGCAAGTAACTATATATTTAACTTAGGAGGAGAAAAACTGTTCATTTCATTTATTAATCATATCTCTTCTAGTTGGAGAACTGGCTAATAAAAATGTTTGATGGGATGCTTGTTTGGGGTATATTATTTGTCAGTGCAGACATATTTACTAGTTTCTAAACACCACTGAGTAAGCACAGTTCATTACAGCTTACTCATCTAGCCAGGCTTTGACTTTTGCATTTAAAAACAAGAAAAAAATAGCATATCCATAATTCTTACTATCCTACTTAGCTCACTGTTGCATCCTTTTCAGGCTGCATTTTTTCAAGACACCTGACTAAGCCTTGAAAAACCACTCTCTTTCCTTAGCACAGGTCTGACAAAATATTCTCTATGGCTCTACTATTAGAGAAATGGAATATATATATTTATAAGAACTAATTATTTTCCATATTCAGTAGTTTGATATTTTAGCAACTAGCAAATAAACTACCAGACTGAATGGCTCATTTTCATTTGATAAAGCATACATAGTACATATTTTTTGTGAATAGCATGGACTGCCAGAAAAACAAATGGATTTTTGATTCGACCTAGATTAGCATATTTTGGACACATAGGAAGACTAATTCTCTGGAGAAGACACTAATGCTAGGAAAAGTCCAGGAAAACGTGGAAGAGGCAGACCAGCAGTTAGATGGATAAAGACCATAACAACACTAATGGAAGAACGGTTAGAAAGGTTGACGATTATGTCAGAGGACAGGACGTTCTGGAGAAAGTATATCCACGTAGTCGCTGTGAACTGGCAACGACTCGACGGCACTTAATAATAATTGCTCATATTTATGAATATATTAGGGTAATTTGGGGAAGATCGCAAAAGGTTAGTGGTAATCAATCAACAGCATTTATTGAGCTCCTACTGTGTGCAGAGCACTGTACTGAGCTTTTGGGAGAGTACAATATAAAAGACAGTACAGACTCTCACTGCTCACAAGGAGCTTACAGTCCAAGGGGGAAGATAAATGGTATTAAAGCTTTATACTTCTAAATTTCAGACTTTGGAGAAAGGCAGTGAGGGTTAGTGGAAAGACCAGGGGATGGGGATCAAGATTTATGTTCAAATCCCAGTTCTATCCTTGGCTTTATGTATGATCTCAGGTAAGTCCTTTAACCTGCTCCAAACCTCAGTTTCCTTAAGCTGCTAATGGAACTAATAATGTCTGCCTCTCTGAATCTCGAAAGGATACTGAGTGGATAAAATCATTCATTCATTCATTCATTCAATAGTATTTATTGAGCGCTTACTATGTGCAGAGCACTGTACTAAGCGCTTGGGATGAACAAGTCGGCAACAGATACAGTCCCTGCCCTTTGACGGGCTTACAGTCTAACCGGGGGAGATGGACAGACAAGAACAATGGCAATAGAGTCGAGGGGAAGAACATCTCATAAAAATCAGATAACTGATAGAAAAGCATCTTGAAAAAGTACAACTATGATGCAAACTGAAGACATTACAAATGGTCCCTCTGGACAGTAATCTCATTGTGGGCAGGCAGTGTGTCTGTTATATTGTAGAGTGTGAGCCCGTTGTTGGACCGGGGCTGTCTCTGTTGCTGAATTATACATTCCAAGTGCTTAATACAATGCTCTGCACACAGTAAATGCTCAATAAATATGAATGAATACTGTACTCTGCCAAGCTCTCAGTACAGTGCTCCACACATAGTAAGAACTCAGCAAATACAATCGACTGACTGGTCTACACAAATAACTTAATTGATCTAAATTAACTTTTTTTAAATGGTAAAGAAGTGTCTGAGGATGACTTTTCATATAAAATCATCTTCATGTTTTCAGAATCAATCCACTGCTGAAGGCTGCCTATTCTTCTTCCAAGACATTTCTCAGATGTGCTCTTTCCTTTCATGGAGTGGATAGGGCCTATGTGGGGAGGGAGAGAGTAGCTGGATATCAGAAGCCTCTTCCACTCACCCAGAGAGGATCATAGGAGCTCCGCTGGTCCCCTGGCTGAGTCAAAGAATGCGGCAGGATGAACCGCTTTTCCCTCCAATCACCTGCCCCAAAGAGAACCCTGTGTCCTCCTCCAGGGTCACACTGGCTCACTATGGGAGCTAACAAGACTGCCGGAAACTGACACATCTGAGGCTTGTGGCCCATGGAAAGGGCTCGCAGCTGCATGGGGACAAATCCTCTTCTTAGCATACATGCCACATTTCAGCGGGGATCAAAGAGGGGTGCTATTTCTCAGTGTCTGATTTACCATTGTTGTTTGGGGCAGTGACTCACCACAAGATAGTTGTAAACTGACAAAACCATGTGATAGATTTTCCTAGAATATACTCCAACTTTTTTGGTGGTTGGAAGGAAACCCTGAAAGTTACATCAAACCAATCAGGACAAGTGGGGGGATGTTTGTGATTCCATATTGACGTGGCAGCAGCGCAGGATTAATGCAGGGGCCCCAGATGAAGGGGATGGCCCCCTCAACACCCCCATAATATGGCCACAGCTGTAAGAGTTGTCGCTTTCAATGCAAACCCTGCTCTCACCAGAAGCTGCCCTTAAAGCAGAGTGGATAGAACTTGGGCCTGGGAGGCAGAAGGTCAAGGTTTCTAATGCCAGCTCTACCACTTTCCTGCTGTGTGACCTTGGGCAAGTCACTTCACTTCTCTGATCTTCAGTTCCCTCATCTGTAAAATGGTGAATAAGACCCTGAGCCCCACGAAGGACAGGGACTGTTTCCAACCCAATTTCCTCATATCCACCCCAGCACTTAGTACAGTGCTTGGTACATAGTAAGCACTTATCAAATGGCACTATTATTACTATTATTATTCTCTGTGCCTCCTTTACCTCATATGTAAAATGGGAATTGGGAGCTCCATGTGGGACAGGTTCTGTATCCAACTCAATTTGTTTGTATCCAGCCCAGAGTTTAGTACAGTATAGTAAGCACTAAAAAAATACTATTATTAATTATTGTTACTATTAGTAAAGCACACCTACATGGAGTATGCTTCCCTCACAGCTACCTCCCCTCCTATAGTGGAAAAAAAACCTCCCTCTGCAGCTTCAGCCTGTTTCTGGGCACAGTGTTCAAGAGGTGCCCAGAACCTGCAGGCCCCAGAGGAAACTCAGGCTTATAGAGAGCCATGGCCCCAGTCAACTAGGTTCCCCAAAATGATTAGTAATCCAAGAATTAGTTAAGCATGATAACATTATTAAAGCCACTATTTTAGCCATTACAGCCATTTGGGCAAGTCAAGAATGAGAGAAAGCCCCTGGATCCACGGGGAGAGAAGCGAGAGTTGGGGAGAATCACCCCTCACCTCTGCTCTTTTCCTCTTTCGATGCACAACAAACCCTGGCTCATGAGGGAACAGATCCAGGTTGAGCAGGACCAGATGAATAAGATGACTTCCCAAAGCACTTGTTTCCTTTTCTACCACTCCCTTCCGCATTGCCCTGGCACTTGGATTTGCACCTTTTAATCACCCCACCCTCAGCCCCACTGCAATTTTGTACATATCCATAATACATTTTAATGTCTGCCTCCCCCTCTAGAATAAAAGTGCCTTGCTAGCAGGGAACATGTCTACCAACTATATTATACTGTACTCTCCCAAGAGCTTAAGATGTTGCTCTGCCCACAGTAAATGCCCAATAAAATATAAAAAAGAAGAATTGTGGTATTTGCTAAGCACTTACAGTGTGCCAGGAACTGTACTAAGTGTTGGGGTAATTATAAGATAATTGGGTTGGACAGAGCCCCTGCCCCAAATAGGGCTCAGTCTTAATTCATAGCATTAATCTCCATTTTACAGATGAGGTAACTGAGGCACAGAGAAGTGAAGAGACTTGCCCAAGATCACACACCAGACAAGTGGAAGAGCCAGGATTAGAACCGGTGTCCCTCTGACTCTCAGCCCGTGCTCTATCTACTAGACCACACTGCGCTGTATTATTTCTTTAGGGTTCTGATTGGGGAAAATAGCAGGATTTAAACTCAATTAACTGCAAGTTATCTCAACCCAGCTTCCTTTTTACCCCAAGTGTATCTTCAAAGACCAATATCCTATCACTTGGAACTCTTTTTCTGGTGTGGTTCCAACCAGAAACAGATCAGAAGCAAAAACAGACTTATCTAAGCATTCTCTGAGGAAAAACTCTTCTCCCACAGAGGTTGGTTTCTCCCACTAGTGACTCAGGCATCTCCTCCACGATCGCCTAGCAAATAACTGATAACTACCACCTTCCTTCCTGACAGGTCCCTACTCCTGGTATGCTCTGTGTGTGCCAGGCGGGAGAAAAAAGCAGATACTGTGCCATCTCAAGTTCTCCACCATCGGAGAGTCAGCCACATTTCTTTCTCATGAACCACCACCAGCTCTCCTCCACACTATCAAAGAGAATCCATCCCATCCTGTATCCCACCACCATGGTGGGAAAGAGAACAGCACCCACAAAACCCAAGATGACTGGTGCCTGCTTAAGGCTATGAATAAACCTTGGTCTTTGAAATAATAATACTTTTGGTATTTGTTAAGCTCTTAGTATGTGCCAGAAGCTGTACTAAGCACTTGGGTGGATACAAGCAAATTAGGTTGGACACCATCCCTGTCCCAAGTGGGGCTCAAATCTCAATCCCCATTTTACAGATGAAGTAACTGAGGCCCAGAGAAGTGAAGTGACAGAACTGGAATTAGAATTCATGACTTTCTGACTCCCAGGCCCGTGCTCTATCAACTACTCCATGCTGCTTCTCTTCACCATGGGGAGTCTGAAATTCTTCCCCTCTAGCCACAACACCCCTCTAATTATTGTTTTCCCTTTTGGGTATTTGTCTTTGACTCTTATATTGTTTACTATCCTATCCTTTCATCACTCCCTATATGCCTGGCTTTGGCCCCTTCTCCCCAACTCATAGTTGTAGTTTGTGAGCCCCTAAAAAGGAGAGATCACATCTAATTCTCACTATGTATTCTCTCCTACATGCTAGTACAGTGCCCTACATATAGTAAACACTCATTATTAACAATAATAATAATAACTGTGGAGTTTACTGAGCATTTAGTATATGTTAAGCAATGTACTGAGTTCTGGGCTACATATATGATAATCAGGCCTTTCAGGGGCTCACAAAATCCAGGAATCACAGGAATCGATTCTCCATTTTGAAGGTGAAGGGACTGTGGCCCAGAGAAGTTAAGTTGCTTGCCCAAGATCACAGAGCAGGTAAGTGGCAGAACCAGGACTAGAATCCTGATCCTCTGATTTCCAGGGCTGTGCTCTTTCCACTAGGCCACATTATGCTTTCTTCTTTGTACTAGTCTTGCCTGGCCTGTTTGGAAAAGGTTTTTAAAGCACACTTCAATTCTGACCTGACTACCTAACAGTTTGTCCTAAATCCTGGGTAAAACCTCCAGGGTAAAATCCCCACTCAGCATTCAGGGGAAGTCTAAAAAACTCCCAGTCTGGAACATCAAGGAGATAAATGACAATACTTTCAGCTTCTACAACAATTCCAACTTTCAGAACATTCAGACAATATGAGTTATATAAGTGTAAGATATTATCATCTTGAACTTTGTGGAGTAGTTATCAGAACTGATGCTCTAACTGTTCTATGCCTGGATTGATGTAAACCTTGAATAAATGCTAAAATCCCAACAAACAAGTGAAGAACACATCAGGTAAATAAATCATCTGGCTCCTTGACAGTTTGTATTTTAGTCAAAAAGATATTTCTCATTATCTTAATCCAGGATTTGGTAAGTAACACTACCATTTTACTTTTCACATTTTCCTAGATCAGCTTTTAGATGGTTAAAGTATCATTACTTAAAAGTCAAGGTTTCCATGAGAACACTGACCTAAACTGACCCATAACAATAAGAATTTGGATGGGGTTATACATAGAACACATTAGTGCAGAAAGACAGCTTCATAGGAAAACTTGCCTGAGGCTCTTCTGAGTCAGAGACAAGAGGCTTTGAGGAAGCATCATTTGTCTATAGGCTCTTTCTAATATGCTTCCTTTTTGTGTACGCAGGAGAATTTAATTGAAAAAATAAAATCCCTACTTGAAAAAGAACACAGGTCATGAACCTATTCCCCAGTGATACTTCCAGGAATTGACCCAGCTTTATTGCTTTATTACATTTTTCCATAAGTCTCAAGTAACTATTAAAGAATTAAGCTCTCCCCAGATTCTGTGCTCTTTCACTATCCTTTCATGGATCCTTTCCCCATCTAATCACTGGCCCATCTTCTGGGGGAGGCTTAAGAGGTTCAGGGTCAATAAAAGAGACCTGATCTAAATAGGATAGGCTTTGGAGTTGTTCCTTAAGAGTGAGCGGGGCTAGCCACAGTCAAACCACAGGATCAGACAGTTTACCGTCTTCATCCTTTATTTCCCGGCCTCGGCCCTCCTCTATCATAAAGGAGAGTATAGTGTAAGTTCCTCAAGGGCACGGATCATGTCTACATACTCTATCGGATTCTCCCAAGGGCAAGGTGCAGTGCTGTATAGATACCAATGATGGATTGATTGAGAGTTTTGAGGATGAAGGAGATGGGGGAGATGACAGCAGGAAAGCTGGTGGTGTGAGGAGCGATGTCAGCCTTGGGTGTGCGCCCATCCTCCATGCCTACCTCAAAGATTAGCCCTAGGAATGAGCAATGGAAGAAAAAAGGTCAGAGATATGGCTGTCACTCTGGAATCCTCTCAACACATCTCTTCAAACTAAAATAAGACTCAGGTGGGTTAGCTCTATTATCTAAGAGTGATTAAATCCAGCCATATACTCTTCTCTCTAAGTTCTATCATTCCATCTGGCTAATAGCCAACAAAAGGCTCAAAAGCATAGGCTATGGAAAAGGCTTCAAGGAAAGAAAATAATTGCACAAAAGGCTATGTGTGTCCCTCCATGGCTGGAGCGGGGGCTTTTTTCCATTTCTATTCAGCATCCACCTTGTGCTGAGTGCTGAAATAGAGAAAATAAAATGCCTTAGAGGGATCTTTACTGAGATTCGGTATTAGCAAATTGTCAGGCTTATAGTGTGCTAGCTAATCCTGATGCACACATTTGCTGATTTAATGAAATAAACCATTTGCCAAACACCAATACCGCTTTACCATCTGCACTGCGTGAGACAAGCACTTCTTTGTCTTTTTCTCACAAACACGTGATTTTCATTTTAATAAGACTATAAAACTTCTCAAATACAAGTCATTTTGTTCTTCTATTTGGTAGATATGGTGCAAAATCTGTTAGAAGCAGTGTGGTCTCCTGGAAAGAGCACTTAACTAGAAGTCAAAGGATATGGGTTCTTGTCCTGGACACCACCACTTGTTTGCTGCATGACCTTGGGCAAATCACTTTTCTGGGCCTCAGTTACCTAATCTGTAAAATGAGGATTAAGATTGTGAGGCCCATGTGGGACAGGGACTGTGTCCAGACTGATTACCTTGTATCTAACCCACTGCTTAGAACTTGCTACAATACTGATCCAAGCATTTATCATATTTTCTCTGATTCCCTCTCTGTGTTGTCTGTTTCCTTGGATCTTTACCCTTTGGACAATTGGTCTTCACCACAACTTCTGCCCCACAGCTCTGATGTACATATCTGTCAAGGATTTATTTATATCAAAGTCTGTCTTTCCCTCAAAACGGTAAACTCATTGAGGTTAGGGAGCAACTCTGGTGTATTGTACTCTCCCAAGCAGTTAGCACAGTGTTCTGCACACAGAAAGTGCTTAGTGTCACTTGTAAGGTGGGGACATGAAAAATTAATCAAGGGAAGGGCTCCTGGAAGGAAGGTAATTTCAGAAGGATTCTGAAAGTGGGAAGAGCAGCAGTCTGTCAGATGTGATGGGGAAGAAGAGTCAGGCTGCAGGGAAGGTTTGGGCAGGAGGTGGATGTGGGAGAGGTGGGAATGAGGCCCACTGAATAGGTAACCTCGAGAGAGACAAAAAGTGTGAGCTGGGGTATAGTGGGAGAAGAGAGTAGATAAATAGAAGGGAGAGAGGTGGTCAAATGCCTTAAAATCACTGGTCAGGATCTTCTGCTTGAGGTGAAGAAGAACGGGAAACCAACAGGGATTTGGGGGAAGTGGGCAAAACAAAACTTTAGAAAAATGATCTGGGCAGGAAATAAATGATTGCCTGGAGACTGGAATAAGGAGTGTCAGATAGGAGGCTGAAGTGTCTGGATCAGCCTGGTGGCCATTTAGATGGAGAGGAGGGCGGAGATTCTAGAAATGCTGTGGAGATATAATGGGACCAATCATTTTTTCCTCAGGCTCCTCTCATAGTATCCTTGTCAGACCAGCTAGTGCTGCAGAGAAGCTGGATCTTCATGGTAGTCCTGTTGCTAGTAATTTTAAAGGGACTGGGGTCCAACACACCCTCTCTGGTTCACCTACCAGTTTCTGTTTTCTAAATCTTTCCCTTTTCCAGACTAAGTGAGAGAATCACTTAATTCCAGGGATTCATCACCACCTGGATCTAGTTCCAGGGATTCGTCACCACCTGGATCTAATTCCAGGGATTCATCACCACCTGGATCTAGTTCCAGGTGGAAACATTTAATTAGCAGAACAATTGGAGTGGAAATCAACCCCATTCTTTAATCTCTTCACCTCAGCCACCCCTCCAGCCTAGTACCAGGAACTGTGTGCTCATCTGTGGTCTCCAAATTAGGTAACTTTAGCACCAATTATCTGCTGACATTCACTCATTCAGGCTGGATTTATGACCCCCCCTCCCCCAAATTGGCCCTGAGGGACAGCTTACTTCAGCTACCTTTAAAACTGACTTTGGGCACCTCTGTGTGTTGCTGACCAAACCAAATATTTCAAAGGGTAGGGGCAGGTAGGATAGGAAGAGCTACCATGGCCCACACAGTGAGGAAGCCATCATCAACAGTAAAGTCTGAACAGAGAATGTCCACGTCAAAAGGGGCAATGGGTACAAAGGGATGCCAGGATTTGGAAAGATAAGAATGGAGAAAAGAGCTGGAGAGATAGAAGGAAAGGGTTCAGCAAAGATGGGGCAGTCAGAGAAAATGAGGAAAAAAGAATAACTTAGGTGAGGAGGGAAATTGAGAGAGAGAGAGAGAGACAAGGGTAGGGAAAAAGACTGAGAGAAAGAAAGGGAGATAGAGAGAGAGAAAAAGAACAGAAAAGAGAAGGGAAGACTTTGTTGAAAGGGGAAAGAGAGAAACAAACAGACTTAAAAAGCTCATGAGGAGGGAAACATAAATTTTCCAATGAAACTGGATGAGTCCCTAAATTCTGTCTTAATCCTCCCAGGGTTGCTTGTAGTGCAGCTGATAAACAGATTCCAGCTACGCATCTTACTGGGGGCGTGGGTTTAGAGGCAAGAGAGCAGTGTCATCTTTAGAAAAACTTCAACAAATTAAGCAGAACAAAATAAAATTGGGGATATAGATCATTTCTAGAGTTTGGGAGTCTGCTAATACACTCCTATTATTCTGTAGGACTTTTCCTACATCTTTACAACAACCCCTGGGACAGTTCATGCATTTCTCCCTTACTACAAAACCCTGGCAATGTGCAGGGAAGAAAGAGTGCTGACTATTGTTTACGGTGTTGTTTGCTTCTGAAATATATCAAAATAGTGGAGAGCTGTCATAACGCAAATAGTATTCCTGGGAAAAAGACTGATTCACTGGTTAATATATTGGAGTTAAGATTCAGATTTTCTAAAGTACTTTTCCTCCTTCACTGAAAATTAAGTTTTTTTCCTCCATTTGAGAGCAAAACAGTGTACCTATCTTACTACACCCATTATTGGACTTTAGTCCAAATTCTTTTTTTTATTCTCTCCAGCAACATTAACTCAGCTTCTAATTTTGCTCTAAAAAAGTCCTTATTCCTCCTTTCACATAAAACATTCATATCCATATTAAGTTTTTTTTTTCCAGAAAGTTCATAAGTCCTGGATTTAAATGCATCATGCAGTCTTTATAAATTAAAACTCACAGTCTGGTCTCTCATCCCTTTTAACTAACTGAAAATGAATTCTCTCCTATGGTGACAGCAAGGAATATTTATCTAGAGTTCTTTGTCATTAATTTAACTCTCATTACACATTTTGCTTTAATAGGTACAAGGTGACACCAGATTTCAATGTGGAGAGGATAAAATATGCAATTATTCACTACATTAGATTGATGTAACATGTTCTGGATCAATGAAAAAATTAATATGGTGATAACTTGTACCCTTGACAGTTACATCAAAAGGCTAAGAAATTAATGTAAGAATTAACAACCAAAAATGGGTGAAAATCTGTAGTTTAAAATAGAAAATACAATTTTTTTTCCAGAATTCTCTTTATGTTTGCTCTTTATTCATGGCACTTGAAATGTAGAACAAAACACCCCACAAAGTTTGAAAATCAGCTCAGAATAACTTAAACCCAGGCCTTTCATTTAAAAAACAAGGATAAACAATAAATAAAACATTCTCATCTTTTAAACATTCACACCGATTTTACTGAAACACACCTTCGTGATGGTTATCACACTCATGAGTGATGGAACTTTCACCAAATGTTTATTCAAAATTACTGATTACATGAACTGCACCTGTTCATGTGTTTATTACAAATTGGATCAAATCCATCAAATGCATTAACATCCTTTGTAAATTAAAATTATAAGCCTGGACCACTGAAAGCTTTTTGTTGTTAAAAATCTTTGAGAGGAAACTGAGCTACTGATGCACTTGGGTCCTCTCAGAAGGATTCCCTCAGGAAATAACTCATCAATCAATCAATGGTATTTACTGAGTGCCTACTGCATCCAGAACGCTGTACTAAGCACTTGGGAAAGTGAAATACAACAGAGATGGTAGACAAATTCCCTGTCCTCAAGAAGCTTACAGTCTAATGGACACCTGACTCTGATGTTCACGTGAAGCAGCAAGGCCTAGTGGAAAGACCATCGGCCTGGTAGATGGAAGACCTGGGTTCTAATGTCAGCCCTGCCGCTGGTCTGCAGTGTGACTTGGGGTAAGTCCCTCTTTGCCTCAGTTCCCTCATCTGCAAAATGGGGATTCAAATGGGTTCATTCATGCATTAGCTTTTATTGAGCATTTGCTGTGTGCAGAACACTGTATTTAGCACTTGGGAAGTAATAATAATAATAATGTTGGTATTTGTTAAGCACTTACTCTGTGCAGAGCACTGTTCTAAGCACTGGGGTAGATACAGGGTAATCAGGTTGTCCCACATGAGGTTCACAGTTTATCCCCATTTTACAGATGAGGTAACTGAGGCAGAGAGAAGTTAAGTGACTTGCCCACAGTCACACAGCTAAGTGGTAGAGCAGGGATTCGAACCCATGATCTCTGACTCCCAAGCCCAGGTTCTTTCCACTGAGCCACACTGCTTCCCAGTACAATCCAGCAACAAAGAAAGACAATCCCTGCCCACAACAGGCTCACGGTCAAGAGGGGGTTCTTCTTCCTGCTTAGGATGTGAGCCCCATGTGGCACCTGATTGTCTCCCAACTCTATTGTTTTGTATGTTCCCAAGTGCTTAGTACAGTGATCACACTAAGTGCACATGATAAGCTCTCAATAAATGCCATTCATTCATTCATTCAATTGTATTTATTGAGCACTTACTTTGTGCAAAGCACTGTACTAAGTTCTTGGGAGAGTGATGGTCTTAGTAATAACTGTGGCATGTCAAGTGCTTACTATGGATCAACCACTGTACTAAGCACTGGGGTTAGATACAAAACCATCAGGTCAGGCACCATCTCTGTCCCAGATGGGGCTCAGGGTCTAAAAGGAAGGGAGAAAGAAAATTTTATCTCCATTTTACATATAAGGAACCCAAGATACAGAAGTTAAAGTGTAACATTGGGCAAATCACTTAGCTTCTCTGTGCCTTAGTGACCTCATCTGTAAAATGGGGATTAAGACTTTGAGCCCCTTGAGGGACATGGACTGTGTCTAACCTTATACCTACCCGACTGCTTAGTATAGTACCGAGCACATATTAAGTGCTAAACAAATACCATTTAAAAAAAAAAGTGATTTGTCCAAGGTCACACAGCAAGTAAATGGTGGACTAGGATTACAACCTACATCTCCTAACTCTCAAACCTATCTCTTTTCACGGGGCCATGCTGCTTCAGGAAATGTAGTCAATTTTGCTTTAGAATATCATCCTTAAGGAAACTGAATACTTAAGGACATCAAAGAAAGACTCTCTCTTTTATTCAGTCATTACTGTTTGTTTCTGCAAGGCCAACCCTGGCTTGAAAAAAGCAAAGTCAAACTGCCATAGTAACAGATTGTTACTATTTGGAAAATTTAAACCACTGTTGTCTTTCATTTGCACCGAGGTAATAAATATAGGGTTTATCCTTGACTCTTTAGTTTTACATATCCATAATTAACACAAACCTCATAACAATTAAAGAAAGAATTGCAGTACACACACTGTTCATAAATTAATACACAATGTGACCAAGGCTTTTAAATATAAACCTTACTCTGAGAATGTATCACAGATTTGAGGCTGTAAATCAGTTTTGAACCACTGATACACAAGCATTTTTAAGTAGAATAATGAGGCTTTCTTGGAAATGCATCTATAACTACTATACTATGGACCTAATAGCCATCATAGTTCATTCATTCATTCAATGATGTGTATTGAGCACTTATTGTGTGCAGAGCTCTGTACTAAGCATTTGGAAAATACAATTCAGCAACAGAGACAATCCTTAACCAACAACAGGCTCACAGTCTAGAAGTAATCCTCACCACAAAGCTCGAGGTCGAAACTGCCTCTCCATTGCCTCTAGAATGATATATTTTTCAGTTCTGTGCCTTTTGTCAGAGCATCAAAACAGTGACAGTAAAGTTGTGATGTCTTCAACTCTCCCAACTGGAGATCTCTCGTAGATGGAATTTTTTGGTTTTTTACATCTCCCTGAAGCAAGCTGGAATTTAAATTATGTACATATCTTTAAAAGGTATTATAAATTGCTTATTCATTCATATTAATGCCTGTCTCCCTCTCTAGACTGTAAATTTATTATGGGCAGGGAACAGGTCTACTAATTCTGCTGTATTGTATTCTCCCAAACGATTAGTACAGTGCTCTGCACATAGTAAGGGTTCAGTAAACACTATTGATTGATGGACTGATTAATTATTAGCCAACTGATCCCAGAAGGAGGGGTTTACTTTGAACCCTGAAGTGCTTAGCTCTTTCCCACTGAGAGGGATAGGAAGGGTGGAATCTGGTTGCCTGTCATTACCCTGGATCCATCAGACACTCAGCTTTTCATTATGCTTTCAATATATGAACAGCTGTGCTAACTGCTCAGCAGAATCTGTGGATATTGCAGCACACATAATTCCTAGGACTATAAAGAATTCACAGTCTAAAGGGAAATAGGACCAATGCAGTAAGTTAATCCAATAAAGTAAACAAATATATAGAAGTACAAGCACAGTCAATAACTGATTTAAAAGGATATGCCTTCCTCTCACAAGGGCTCACCACTCTGGTTTGGCTCAAATGACCCAAGCCTTCCCAACGTTCCAAGGGCTTCCTGCCTCATCTCAGAGCCTGTAAGTTTCTCTACATGGTGGCGACAGACGAATGGGCACCATCCCTGCCCTTGGTCATTCCCTGTAGCCTGGAGGGGGAAGAGCAAAGGGAACAAGTCCGGGCCGACACAGAAAGGAGTGGGAGATGAGGAAAAGTGAGGCTTAGTCTGGGAAGGCATCTTGGAGGAGATCTGCCTTTAGTAAGGCTTTGAAGTGGGGGAGAGTAGTTGTCTGGTGGATTCTGCTGTGAGATCTTGGGCAAATCAGTTCACTTCCCTGGGCCTCAGTTACCTCATCTGTAAAATGGGAATTGAGACGGTGAGCCTCAAGTGGGACAGGGACTGTGTCCAACCTGATTTGGACACTGATTTCCCCAAACTGAGCTCCCCTTTTCCCTCTGCTCCCTCTACCCACCCCCCACCTCTCCGCAGCTAAACCCTCTTCTCCCGGCTTTTCCTCTGCTCCTCCCCCTCTCCCGTCCCATCCCCTCAGCACTGTACTCATCCGGTCAACTGTATATATTTTCATTATCCTATTTATTTTGTTAATGAGATGTACATCACCTTGATTCTATTTATTTGCTATTGTTTTAATGAGATGTTCTTTCCCTTGATCCTATCTATTGTCATTGTTCTTGTCTGTCTGTCTCCCCCGATTAGACTGTAAGCCCGTCAAAGGGCAGGGACTGTCTCTATCTGTTACTGATTTGTACATTCCAAGTGCTTAGTACAGTGCTCTGCACAAAGTAAGTGCTCAATAAATACTGTTGAATGAATGGATTTGCCTGTATCCCTCCCAGTGCTTAGAACAGTACCTGGCACATAATAAGCGCTTAATAAATACCACAATTATTATTACTATTATAATTATTGGCCTCTCATTGAGAGCCATTCTGAGCACACTGTCAGAGAAAAGCTTGATGCTGGACATCTCCACAATCATCATTCAGCCCCTTAGACTTGCATTTCCCTTCCCGATCAGTGGAAAGTCTTTTTTTACATTGTAAATACTATTAACAGTTAACAATGACCTAAAAATAAATCATAATTGTGGCATTTGTTCAGCTCTTTCATTGTGACAAACTATGTGCTTAGCTACAATTCAAACAGATCAGACACAGCACCTGTCCCACATGGGAGTCCTAGACTGCAGATGAGAAGCAGCGTGGCTTAGTGGAAGGAGCATGGGCTTGGGCGTCAGAAGATGTGGGTTCTAACCCCAGCTCTGCCACTTGACTGCTAAAGAGCTTGGGCAAGCAACTTCTCTGTGCCTCAGTTATCTCATCTGTACAATGGAGTCTAAGACCGGGAACCCCACGTGGGACAACCTGATTACCTTGTATCTGCCCCAGCGCTTAGAACAGTGCTTGGCCCATAGTACGCACTTAACTAATAGTTGCACCATAACTATTATTAATCCTTAATTTACAGATGAGGAAACTGAGGCACATAAAAGTTTCCTGCCACCCACAACAGGTAAGTGGAAGTAAAACCCAGGGTTTCTGACTCTTTCTTCTGGCCAGCTCTGCATGTCAAAGGAATTAAAAGGACCTAGTCAGATTCAAATTCTTGAGGTGCTTATAACATTCAGGAGTAAAATTCAAAATGATCAAGACAGTGAGAAAAAAAAAAAAGAAGACGACCTCACCAGAGAGGATAGAAGACAACAGGAACAATTGTAGCAAAATTGGTAATGTAAAATTCATTCATTCAATAGTATTTACTGAGTGCTTACTACGTGCAGAGCACTGTACTAAGCATCTGGAATGTACTATTCGGCAACAGATAGAGACAAACCCTGCCCACTGACGGGCTGACAGTCTAATCGGGGGAGACAGACAGACAAAAACAATAGCAATAAATAGAATCAAGGGGATGTACATCTCATTAACAAAAATAAATAGGGTAATAAAAATATATACAAATGAGCAGATGAGCACAGTGCTGAGGTGAAGGGAAGGGAGAGGGGGAGGAGCAGAGAGAAAGAGGGGGAAAAGGAGGCTTAGATGAGGAGAGGTGAAAGGAGGGTAGAGGGGGAGCAAAGGGAAAAGGGGAAGCTCAGTCTGTGAAGGCCTTTTGGAGGAGGTGAGCTCTCAGTAGGGCTTTGAAGAGGGGAAGATAATTAGTTTGACGGAGGTGAGGAGGGAGGGCATTCCAGGACAGCGGGAGGACATGGGCCGGGGTTGACGGTGGGATAGGCGAAAACAGGGGACAGTGAGGAGGTGGGCAGCAGAGGAGCGGAGCGTGCGTGGTGGGCAGTAGAAAGAGAGAAGGGAGGAGAGGTAGGAGGGGGCAAGGTGATGGAGAGCCTTGTAGCCTAGAGTGAGAAGTTTTGTTTCGTGTGGAGGTTGATAGGCAACCACTGGAGGTTTTTAAGAAGGGGAGTGACATGCCCAGAGCATTTCTGCAGGAGGATGAGCCGGGCAGCAGAATGAAGAATAGACTGGAGCGGGGAGAGAGAGGAGGAAGGGAGATCAGAGAGAAGGTTGACACAATAATCCAGCCGGGAGACTATGAGAGCCTGTACAAGTAAGATAGCTGTTTGGGTGGAGAGGAAAGGGCGGATCTTGGCGATATTATAAAGGTGAGACCGGCAGGTCTCGGTGACAGATTGGATGTGTGGGGCAAATGAGAGAGCCGAGTCAAGGATGACACCAAGGTTGCGGGCTTGAGAGACGGGAAGGATGGTCGTACCATCCATAGTGATAGGGAAGCGTGGCTCAGCGGAAAGAGCACGGGCTTTGGAGTCAGAGGTCATGGGTTCGAATCCCGGCTCGGCCACTTGTCAGCTGTGTGACTTTGGGCAAGTCACTTAACTTCTCGGTGCCTCAGTTACCTCATCTGTAAAATGGGGATGAAGACTGTGAGCCCCACGTGGGACAACCTGAGTCCCCTGTGTCTACCCCAGTGCTTAGAACAATGCTTGGCACATAGTAAGCGCTTAACAAATACCAACATTATTATTATAGGGAAGTCAGGAAGAGGACAAGGCTTGGGAGGGAAGATAAGGAGCTCAGTTTTGGATATGTTGAGTTTTAGGTGGCGGGCAGACATCCAGGTAGAGACATCCTGGAGGCAGGAGGAGATACAAGGCTGAAGGGAGGGGGAGAGGACAGGGGAGGGGATGTAGATCTGTATGTCATCTGCCTAGAGATGATAGTTGAAGCTGTGAGAGTGAATGAGTTCATCAAGGGAGTGAGTGTAGATGGAGAACAGAAGAGGGCTAAGAACTGACCCTTGAGGAACCTCTACAGTTAGAGGATGGGAGGGGGAGGAAGAGCCTGCGAAGGAGACCGAGAATGAAAGGCCAGAGAGATAAGAGGAGAACCAGCAGACGACAGAGAGTCCGTGAAACCAAGTTGAGATAAGGTGTGGAGGAGAAGGGGATGGTCTACAGTATCAAAGGCAGCTGAGAGGTGGAGGAGGATTAGGATAGAATAGGAGCCATTGGATTTGGCAAGAAGGAGGTCATGGGTGACCTTTGAGAGAGCAGTCTCGGTAGAGTGGAGGGGACGGAGGCTAGATCGGAGGGGGTCCAGGAGAGAATTGGAGTTAAGGAATTCTAGGCAGTGAGTGTAGACGACTCGTTCTAGGAGCTTGGAAAGGAAGGGTAGAAGGGAGATAGGGCGATAACTGGAAGGGGAAGTGGGATCGAGAGAGGGTTTGAATGAATGGCACATGAATGAATGGTTTAAAATGAATGGCACAAACACAGTATGGGAAAAGCTGAACACATTAAAGTACAACAAAAGGAGGCCTAGAGAGTCATAGAGAGCCAAGTACTAAATTCAGGTCAGAAATGGAAAGAAAAAAAAAAGAGTAGCATTATTCCTTGCCCACTGAGGACCAAAAAAGAAGAAATGAACCCTAAGAATAACAGAAGAGAATTTGATTATGCATAAAAAAAAAATTTGATTGTGTGGTGATAAGACACTGAAAAAAAGCCTACCTTGCTAGTCCCCTCTAAACTGTATGGTCCTTGTGAGCAGGGAAGGTGTCCGTTTGTTGTTGTATTGTGCTCTCCCAAGTACTTAGTACAATGCTTGGCACATAATAAGTGTTCATTGTATTGTTGCCTGTGGGCCTTTGAGCCATGAGGAGTGTTGCAGTATATGGCTCATATAGGAATTTCCTATTATTTTTTTCCAGAGGTTCTAGAATAGTTCCTAATTTGTCTCAAGTAAGCTTGTCTCTAGGCTGTAAGCTCATTGTGGGCAGGGATTGGGTCTGTCACACTGTTATGTTGTACTCCCCCAAGCACTTATTAGAGTGCTCTGCAAACAGTAAGTGCTCAATAAATATGATTGACCACATCAGCTTATGGGGAAACGATAGAACACCACATTTTATAAAAACATAAAATCACTAGTATCACAGCGTATACCTGCCTTATCATAATTTAAATATTAAAAATTGAAAATGGGAAAAGCATACCCTTTTTTTTATAATTTGTGTTATGTGTCATCAAGAGGAAGGTGTTACGAATGAAGGAGACTGCCATTGATGAATTCAAAAAGTGGAACAGAAGGTGTCACAAGATAGAAACTGTAAGCCCGACAGTGGGCAGGTATTGTCTCTATCTGTTGCCGATTTGTACATTCCAAGCTCTTAGTACGGTGTTCTGCACATAGTAAGTGCTCAATAAATACTATTGAATGAATGAATGGAGAGCAGAGCTTGTCACAAAAGTCAAGGAAAGGTTTTTCTGAAAATTGTCTAATCCATAAATGAGGTAGATACTTGTAATAAAGTTAGCATTGACTGGTCTGTTCTTCAGTGAGGACACAAAGCCAACAATATTCACCTAATCAGTGTTATTTATTTAGCACTTGCTATGTGTGAAACACTCTCAGAGCTTGGCAGAGTACAATCCAATAGCCAGGCCCTCAATGAGCTTACAGTCTGGAGGGAGAGATAGACCTTATTATAAATAAATAGTGCATAACATATTTAAAGCATATTCAGACATTCACCATATTCTACACAATTCCCACAGACTCTGAAATTTTTCAGAAAACAAAAGAGTTGTTAAAAAAGCAGTCCCTCTGCCACTGAATGTGGGGACCCTGAAGGAGGACTGAGACCATATTACATTTGGAAAAAGATGTGGACTAGTGGAGAGAGCTGGGCCTGGAAGTCAGAGTACCTGAGTTCTAATCCTGTCTCCACTATGTACCTGCTGTGTGACTTTGGACAATTCATTTAACTTCTCCGTGCTTCAGTTACCTCACCTGAAAAATAGGAGTTCAAGGACCCCATGAGGGAACTGATTATCTTATCTCTTCACCCGCATTTAGTACAGTGCTCTGCACAAAATAAATGCTCAAATACCACAATTACTATCATAAACAAAATGATAAAATAATATTTCCCTTAAGCCTTGCTGCCTGGGATAGCTGCACTTTCAGGGCACTGATCATTCACATGCAAATCTTGGTTCCCTTTCCTAACTGTCTTCAGGTTTATCTATGTCTCCAGGCATTCAATCATATTTACTGAGTATTTATTACATGCAGAGCACTGTACTAAAAGCTTGAGAGAGGAGAATAATGAAGAAACACATTTTCTGCCCTCAACGAGCTATCAGTCTAGAGGGGGAACAGACATTAATATAAATAAATTACAGATATGTACACAAGTAGGACCCTATCTGTCAGTATGCCTGTTGCTTCTGAATCAGGGAAGTCAACTAATGCCACTCAGGAGCAGCCACAGTTAGTTCCAATGACATGAGACAGAGAAGAGTCTTTCTTTCTCTCTCCTAGCAGCTGGAACCTCCCTTATAGATGTACCAAACAAAAGCTCTCCCATCCTACAAAGACTTCCTGAAATCCTACCTTTTCCGGGAGGCAGCTCCTGATTAATTTTCTTCTCTCTGGATCATATCCTACCAACTACCATCTCAGCACTTACATCCTCACTGCTGTTCGAAGTGCTTTCATACTTATCCGATAAACCATCTTAATACGTAAACAGCTATGCATCTATTTATTGACCCTTTTATACTGTGAGCTCTTTGTGGGCAAGGAACGTGGCTACTAACTCTATTAAGTACTCTCCTGAGGGTTTAATACAGTGCTCTCTGCAAACAATAAGTGCTCAGATATGTAAGATTGATTGATTCATCCAACTTTACATTCACTTTTGATTTTTATTAGTAAATAACTTTGTCAGGCCGCTCCCTGGACACTAGATTGCAAGTTACTTGAGGGGCAGGAATTGTGTCTTTTCAAAATTATACTCTCCCATTCTTTAGTACATCTTAATCGATTGAACAATCACAATCATTTTTTTTTTACATGGTATTTGTTAAACGCTTCGTGGGTGCCCAGCACTTTTCTAAGCACTAAGGTAGATACAAGGTAATCAGGTTGGACACAGACCATGTCCCACATAGAGCTCATGGTCTTAATCCCCATTTTACAGATGAGGTAACTGAGGCACAGAGAAATTGTCACACAGCAGACAAGTGGCAGAGACCATGATTAGAACTCAGGTCCTTCTAACTCCCAGCCCAGTACTCTGACCACTAGACCATGCTGCTTCAGTCGATCCATCAACCAATGATATTTATTGAGCACTTACTAAGTGGCCCAGCTCTGTACAAAGAGCTTGGTAGAGTACAATACAACAGATTGAGCAGATACGTTCCCTACTCACAATGAGGATGCCCTAGCAGCCATTCAACACCCAGGCACAAACCTTGCTCAAGGGGCTAGTGGTGAGGGGAAAGAGTTTCACCTGTTAGGGATGCAAAGAGAAGTTGGCTGGTTCTGTCATCTGCACTAAGTAATGGAATTGAAAACTGCCCTTTGGGGATCCTGAAGCTATTTGCTTAATTACTTAGATAATTGCCTGCATAGAGTTGCACAAGGCAGTGTTGGTATGCACTTTTCTCAAGGACTTAAGCCTTCTTTTAAACACCATTTCTTTTGTAAATTATCACTAATGACAAGCCCAAAACACACATCATTGAAAGTAGAGACCACAGAAAAGGCTCTTGCCCATGTATTCTCTGCTCTACTGGCTGTTACCAGTCGCCATCCTAACCAAGTCAGTCAGACATCGTATTTATTGAGCACTCACTGTGTGCAGAGTACTGTACTAAATGCTTGGGAGAGTATAATACAAAAATGAAAACACATTCCCTTCCCACAATGAGTTTACAGTCTAGAGGGGGAGGCAGACATTAATATGAGACAGCCTACTATTGTACTCTCCCAAGTGCTTAGTACAATCCTCTACACACAGAAAGTGCTCAATAAATACCACTGACTGATTGATCAATAGGAATTTGAGGGAAGGTTTTGGTTTTTCAGCCAAAATCCAGAACTGGAGTCTTGTTTTTCTTGAGAGAAAAAGGTCTACTGGAGATCAGAGGAATGAAAGTCAGACCCTGAGTCTTCTTACTGCTCTATACTCCCATCACCTGAGTATGGTGCCTAGCACTTGGTAAGTACTCATTAAATATCCTGATTAATTGCTTGAATTGATTCAAACACAGCTGCACCCTCCTCAAATCAAAACCATCTAATTAATGGGAGAGCCACTAAACAGGGTGACATAATAAAATATTAATGATACCCTCAAGAGTTAGCAATTTTCAAAATAAAATGAACTTTTTTTCTAAAGAGAGAAAAGACAGTAAAAGTCATAGCCTCTTCATCAGCTCTTTGTATATAATATTGCTATGTTTTCTTTCTAAAGATTTTTATAATTGAGGTTCTCAAGCAGTTTTATGCAGAATGACTGCATGGCAATTTTCAAAATGAGTGCATGTTGAAACCAGAGAACTTACTGTACTTGCCTATGTCCAACTGAGCAGCAAAGTGCAGGAAAAAACCTTCTCAGTCTTAATTTGGGGATCTGGCGGTGCTCAAGAAACTGAACATGACTTGCAGGGTGTGAACAGCTAACTTAGATAACTTATTATTTGCTTATCCATTTCTAGTCCCTCTGCTCCATGTCTATTTTGGGAACTTCATGAATATTATGCTATCATAATGGAAAAAAAAAGAGAGGTGTTCAGTCTTTTCTTCTTCAAAGCCACATCTATAGACTCTTTTAATACAATTGATATGCTAATTCAGCTTGTTCCATTAAAAGGAATAATTAGTTGTGTATTTGTGGGGAAAAGTGGAAAATGTCAACCTCTAAAATCAAAGGGTTAATTTCCATAAACATTCAAACACAAAAATTAAACTGCTTTCAATGGGTTTTTAGTTCTCTTTTCTTTGCCTCCCCACAGATATTCAGCTGTTAGCCCTGTTCTACAGTGCTAAGCAGGTCACAGCTTCTCCACCAGTTGACAATTACAGCCATTGGTTACTGTTTTCCTTCACTATTCACAGGGGTTCTCTCTGCAGGAGAAATCCCTGCACAATTCAGAGAACACTGAGATCCTCGTAAGGAATTTATATCTAGTAAGAATTCACTAAGCTTAGCATACCTAGACATTTTAGTGGGGATAAATTAGAGAGTTTTTTTAAAAAAATATAAATATTCATCAAATGAAACATATACAACCTCAAAGTCAAAACTAATTTTCCTTCCTGGAAGAAAAAAATGTGTACGTGCCCTATTCTGCACCCAAAATGCTAATGTACAAAATACATTTTTCCCCCAGACATATTATCCTGAAAACTATGTTATTTAGGGTTGCATTAATCCAATGTGTAACAAAATATATCTGTTAAATAGCTAATAGTATTATAAGTATTGAATGGTATACAAAATCTATATAACCTGCATTTTGAAGCTTATGATAATCTGTGAAGGTTATTGATGTGCCATGCTACACAAATTTAAATCTAAAAAGACACCCTGTTGCCATGACAACCATGATGCAGTTGTTTCCTGTCATTATGGATCATGTGCTTTTGGAAATTGATTGCCCTCTGGTAGTTTGGTTACTGTGAAAATACAGAATGACTTTAAATAATGTTTTGGTTGCTATTTGAATTATTTTCCAATTTTTGATAAAGGGCAACGATTATTACAGTGAATAGAAATAAGTTGGATGCTATTACCATATGCCCCTAGGAAAAATGTGCAGGTGTTCTATTTCAACTTGCTGTGCATTGTAATATTTAATGAATATATTATTTTCATATATTTAGGCCTCCAATATTTGAAGATGAATTTTTTAAAAAATATAGTAGAATCATTACTGAGAATTTGGATTTTTGTGGACTATAACAATTTCACTGTTTCTGAATTGCTCCTTGATTTAGTGGACTTTTGGCACATAAGAAAAAGCCCAGTAAGGTGTTCAGATTACAATCAATCTATAAGTGGAATTTGTTGAGCACTCACTATGTGCAGAGCACTGTGCAGAGCACTGTACTAAGCACTTGGGAGAGTACAATATAACTATTGGAAGATGTATTTCCTGCCCACAAGGAGCTTAGTCAAGAAGAGCATTTTACAGACATCAAACATTCTAGGAACGTTTAGGATGTGTGTACTTACAGCTGTGTATGTCTGCTGTGTGACCTTGGACAAGTCACTTCTCTGGGTCTCCGTTGACTCATCTATAAAATGGGGAGTGGCCCATTTGATGGCCACTGAGCCCCATGTGGGAAATGGACTACATTCAAACTGATTTGCTTGTATCCATCTGGCTTAGTGGATAGAGCAAAGGCCTGGGAGTCAGAAGGGTTCAAATCCTGCCTCTGCCACATGAATGCTGTGTGACCTTGGACTAGCCACTTAATTTCTCTGGGCCCCAGTTATCTCCTCTGTGAAATGGGGATTAAGACTGTGAGCTCCATGTGGGACACTAACTGTGTCCCACATAATTTATTTGCATTTACCTCAGTGCTTAGAACAATGCGTGGCACATAGGAAGCACTTAAGTACCATAATTATTATTAACAACATGGAGGAAATAGATCTGAAGGGAGTAAGGGTGCAGGGGCAGACAATGACAGAGCCAACAGCCTTCTGCCACTCTTCTCCTCACAAGTCTTCAACTTTCCAACGACACGGGGCAAAGTTTACAAGTTTACAACTCGAGTCAGGCAACCAGCATAGAAACAGTGTTCACAGCAGCCCAGCCCCACAACAATGGTGGTCAGGCTATGTGAGAAGAATGGAAGATACCAGTATGATGATGCAAGACTGTGCTACTATAATCAATCTTCAGTAGGAACTGTGGGATTTCGAAGCACCAATCAGATCTCCTGGTTGAGCTTGGCAAGGGAAGCAGTGTGGCCTAGTGGAAAGAGAATAGACCTGGGAGGTAGAGGAGCTAGGTTCTAATCTGACTCCACCACTTATCTGCTATGTGACCTTTGGCAAGACATTTAACTGCACAGTGCCTCAGTTTTCTCATCTGTCAAATGGATATTCCATGCCTGTCTTCGCTCCTACTTAGACTGTGAGCCCCAACTGGGACAGAGACTGTTTCCGACTTGATTATCTTGCATCTACCCCAGGACTTGATATACTGTTTGACACAGAGTAGACACTTAACGAATACTACAATTATTAAGGGAATTGCAGAGAAAGAAAAGGAATAATAATGTTGGTTAAACATTGTACTAAGCATTGGACTAAATATGAGATAATCAGGCTGGGTAAAGATCCTGTCCCTCATGGGCCCACAGTCTAGGGAGGAGAGAGAATGGGTATTTCATCCCTATTTCATAGATGAGGAAAACAAACACAGAGACTTGCCTGGAGTCACCCAGTAGGCAAGTGGTGTAGCTGCAATTAGAACTCAGGCTCCCAGGGCCATGCTCTATCCACTACATAAAACCCTGCAAAAGAATGGATTTCCTGCATTTCACAGAAATAAGGACCGTTCTCCGCAGAGAAAAAAGCTGAGAGTTCTCTTGGAGGGATTCAGCCAAGGCCTGACTTTTCATCTTCCCTGTTTTCTGTCGCCGGTCTGGAACTAGGCCTACCATATTTTATGAAGCCTCTTGGTCAACTAATCAATAAATGGGGAAAGACAGGCTAGGTTAAATAAGGGTTTATAATTTTTTTCCCCAGATTCCATGATTTAAATCTTGGTTTCCTCTTGAATTCCCTGTCAAATAAATCCTTTTGGCTAAAATATTATTTAATGACAATTATTCTGTTTTGAAAATGTCTCTCAGACATGTTCACGGAGTGCCTTACAGCTAGGATTCAAGCAGAGTTCCCATTTGGATTGTGGCCATTATTCACATCTCTTTTATTCTTTTTGAAAGTCCCATCTGGCTGAGGGCCGCTTTTTTTTTTCTTCCTATTCAACACACAAGTTATTTTAGCAAGTTAAGTCCAAGCCTTAAATATGTGAGTCTTCCAAACAGGTTACCTAACCTGCTGTTTTATGGTGAACTGATAGGAAATGCATGAAAATCAGGTGGGGCAGACTACAGATATAGTGAAGCATAGATCAACCAATATTCAAAAAATAGAGAAACAATGTTGCCTAGTAGATAGAGTACAGGCCTGGGATTCACAGATCTGTGTTCTAATTCAGACTTCTCCACTTGTCTGCTGTTTGACCTTGCATAAGTCAATTAATTTATCTATGCTTCAGTTAACTCATCTGTAGTTTGCAGATGAAGACTGTGAGCCCCATGTGGAACATGGCAGTGTCCAATCTGATTAGCTTGTATGTACTCCATCACTTAGTAAGTGCCTGGCACCTAATAAGTACTTAGCAAATACTATGTTTAAAAAATGTGATATAACAGTGCACTTTCAGGAGTCAGGCTATAAACCCTGGAAAGTAGGACTGGTAGTTCATATGTCCCAGGTACAAGGGATAGAGAAACAGATGCATATAAACAGAAATATGATGAGACATGGGGAGTCAGAGCAAGGGGAAAGGCCGAAACACAGAAATACAAATTCAGATAGCAGGTAAAGAGAAAGATCATTCTTAAAACACCTGACTTTAAGGCACTCCATCATCCCAGTTAATCAATCAACCCATCATTTTGAACAATTACTGTGTACAGATCACCGTAATAAGTACTTTAAAAAGTACAATGTAACAGAGAGGTAGATGTGATCCCTGCCCACAAGGGACTTAAAATCCTCAGGGGGAGACAGATAATAATAATAATGTTGGTATTTGTTAAGCGCTTACTATGTGCTGAGCACTGTTCTAAGCGCTGGGGTAGACATAGGGGAATTAGGTTGTCCCACGTGGGGCTCACAGTCTTAATCCCCATTTTACAGATGAGGGAACTGAGGCACAGAGAAGTTAAGTGACTTGCCCACAGTCACACAGCCGACAAGTGGCAGAGCTGGGATTCGAACTCATGAGCCCTGACTCCAAAGCCCATGCTCTTTCCACTGAGCCACGCTGCTTCTCTAAGATAAGAAAATAAAATAAGATAAAGATAAGATAAATAAGATAAAATAAAATAAGATAAGATAAGAAAATGAATTATAGATAAGGGAAATAGTGGAGTATAAAGATATTTATTTACATAAGAGCTATATGGCTGGCATGGCTGTCAAAGTGATTATGGAGTTCACAGGTTCATAGTTGATGCAGAGGGGAGGACAGATAGGGAAAATGAGGCCTTAGGCAGGGAAGACTTCCTTGCCAGAGCAGTGCTCTCTCCCTTTCCTATCAACCAAACACACAATCCATAATATTTTCAGATATATAATATATAATCTACTAACCCTATGCTGAGCTCAGTACAAAATCAGTAGACATGATCCCTGCCTTCAAAGAGCTTACACTCTATTAGAAGAGCCAGCTTGCAATTCTCCATTCCTCCGTACCTTGCCTCCTTACTATGCCTCACTCCCACTTGCTCATATGCTTCCTACTGCTTAGACTCCCTGCCCCTTCAAATCTACCAGATCACAGTTCTTGTCAGTAAAACCCTGCTGAAGTTCCATCTTTTCCAGGAAGCTCTCCTTCATTCATTTTTCTTGTCCTCAGTTTACATTCTCCAAACTATCATCTCAGCAACTTTCCACTCAGTCCAATTCACTTTTAAAAATATCAATTAGCATAACTATGTAAGCATTTCCTCCTTCTTATAATTTATTTTTCTCCATCTCTCCCGGTAGAATGCAAGGTTCTTGTAGGTAGGGATGGTATCAGGCTACAGTCACTGTGATCAGGGAAAGGGGAATTAAATACCCGTTCTCCAAACACTGAGAAAAGCACCAGGGTAATTGCTGTCTACCCTCCCTCACTAAAGGTCCCTGTTTCCCGAATACACTGTGCCTATTTGCACTGGGATTAAAATTAGTCCAGCATCTTTTCAGACTCTTTCATCCCCTCTGAGACTTTGAACCTATTTTGTGTATTTAATGTTTCATCAGTCCTATCTGTCTTCCATCCCTTTTCCCCACAAACTCAGATTGAGAGAGAAGCAGAGTGACCTAGAGGATAAAGCATAGGATGAGAGGTGGAGGACCTGGGTTTTAATCCCACCTCTGCCACTTGTCTGCTGTATAATGTTGTGCAAGTCATTCAACTTCTGTGTGCCTCAGTTACCTCACCTGTAAAATAAAGATTAAGGTGATGAGCCCATGTTGGACATGGACTGTTTCTGATCTGATTATCTTGTATCAACCTCAGTGCTTGGCACATAGTAAGCGCTTAAATACTATCAACAAAAATTGTCATTTTCCCTGAGGGACAGTTTATATGTTTAATTCCCGCCTGAGTATTCTCTTCCAGAGCTAGTTTAACAAATACTATTACTTAGACTGTGAGCCACACAGGAGACAGGGACTATATTCATTCATTCAATAGTATTTATTGAGCACTTATTATGTGCAGAGCACTGTACCAAGCGCTTGGAGACTATTTTCCTGGTCACTTTGTATTTACTCCAGAACTCAGTACAGTTGTTTGTTACATGGTAATTTTTTTAATACCTATTATAACTGTTATGAGCATTTATGAGTACTGAATACCATAGTTAAGCTATGTGTGAAATTAACATACACAAAATGGCATTTGTGACATTATCACCTTATTTGGCAGCCCAAGATTAAATTATTCCATTACATGAGTCCCTGTCCAGTATTCCTGAAAGCCACCAGTGGTCATCCTGCTGTGAGGACAAGGCCTATCTCATCAATTTTTCAAAAACTCATACGTGACTGGATAGTCTTTTTCGGAAAGGTCTTCGCTCATCTGAACAAAGCTGTGCCAACAGGAGCTCTGTAAATAGACAATATCTTGTCTCAAGCCTACCAATTATGTCTAGAAGCACGGTAAACATCTAATGGCATCTTATATAGTCCTGGGCCTATCTTTAAAAGAGAAGTCCTATCCAGCTATAACCTGAGTCCACCTACCTTCTTAACAATGTTTATTGTGGGGAGGTGAATGGATGTTTACATAGGGATGGGAATTTAAAGTACACTTCATTATCTGACTCCTTCCCTCACCAAGCACTGCAGAATCCACTGCCCAGAAGCACAGAGCAGCTACAAAAGCAAAGTGACAACTGGTTGTGTCCTATAATAGTTATATATAATTTTCAATAATTGTTAGCACTTACTATGTGCCAGGCACTGTTCTAAGTACTGGGGTGGATATGAGCAAATGGGTTCGGACACAGTTCCTGTCACACATGGGGCTTACAGCTTTAATCCCCATTTTACAGATGAGGTAACTAAGGCACAGAGAAATGAAGTGACTTACTCAATGACATATAATAGACAAGTGATGGAGCTATGATTAGAGAAGCAGTTAGGCTCTGTGGAAAGAGCACGGGCTTGGGAGTCAGAGCTCTTGGGTTCTAATCCCAGCCCCGCTAATTTTCAGCTGTGTGACTTTGGGCAAATCACTTATCTTCTCTGTGACTCAGTTACCTCATCTGTAAAATGGGGATTAAGACTGTAAGCCCCATGTGGGACAACCTGATCACCTTGTATCCCACCAGCATTTAGATCAGTGCCTTGCACATAGGAAGTGCTTTACAAATACCATTTTCATTATTAGAACCTATAACCTTCTGATTCCCAGGCCCATGTTCTATCCACTGCACTTACTATTTGCAGAGCACTATACTAAGCACTTTGAAGAGTACAGTACAACAAAGTTGATAGACAAGTTGCCTGCTCACGGTCTAGAGTACACACCAAAGATCATACACAAATTTCTAGTCTGTGCTAAACCCCATGACCTTTCTGAAAATGGTCTCAGTGGTGTGTCAAACTGTTCTGAGCCAACAAGCATTATTTCAGTCCTGTTTCTGGTGCCTGCATTCTCTCTGCCTATTTAGGAATATATTTGATAACCCATTCTATGGAAATCATGACAATTAATAAGAGAAAAGATGATTCATTCTCATTAGAATGTGTGCAAAGCAAACAATATAGTTTCTTATCATATTTAGACATAAGGTCAGTTCCATTTCCTGCTTCTCAGTCCCTCAACTGGATCCCTATTTTCAAGAGTTTAATCAGCTTCTAAGTTTTCTTTTTTTCTTATGAGAAATGCTTTGTCACTCCACTGATGTGTAGTGTTCCAACAAATAATTATATTTGAATTTATGTTTCTTAATTGCATTTCCTATGGACTATCTAAAGAGTACCAGAAAAATAAAATCAAATGTCCTAAGCAGTACTTACAAAGCCGGTTCAGAACTGCGGTCAAACTGATTGTGCACTGTTATTTTCCTGTCAAAGGTTACTAGTCTGTTTACCCAAATCATCCAATGCTTTTGAATATCAAACCATCAATCAAGGCAGCATGGCCTAATGGGTAGAACACAGGCCAGGGAGTCAGAAGGCCTTGGGTTCTAATCCCAGCTCTGTCGTATTTGTCATATTTACTTAAATTTATTCCTTGCTTATTTGTTTTGGTGTGTATGTATCTATAATTCTATTCATTTATATTGATGCCTGTTTACTAGTTTTGATGTCTGTCTCCCTCCTAGACTGTAAGCCCATTGTGGGCAGGGATTGTCTATCTTTATTGCTAAATTGTACTTTCCAAGCATTTAGTGCAGTGCTCAATACAATTAAATGAGTAAAATGAATGAATGAACCTGATTAACTTGTATCTACCTCATGCTTAGTACAGTGCCTGGAACATAGTAAGTGCTTAACAAATACCATTAAAAAATGGTGCTGAGCACTTTCTAAGTGGAGAGTACTGTACTAAGCACTTGGGATCGTTTAATACATGGAGTTGGTAGACATATTTCCTGCCCACAACTAGCTTGCAGTCTAGAGGGATCAATCAGTGATATTTATTGAGCACTTACTGTGTGCAGAACACTGTTCTAAGCACTTGGGAAACTAGAATGTAATGGAGTTGGTTGGCAGGATGATGATGTTGGATGGGGGCTACAGGGATCTACTGGATCTATAGGTGCACCTGGTATATCTATAAGGGCATCTGGTGGATCTATAGGGGAACTCAGTGGATCTAGAGAGGCTCCTATTGGATCTAAAAGGGCACTTGGTGAATCTGTAGGGGCACCCAATGGATAATAATAATAATGTTGGTATTTGTTAAGCGCTTACTATGTGCAGACTGTTCTAAGCGCTGCGGTAGATTCAGGGTAATCAGGTTGTCCCACGTGAGACTCACAGTTAATTCCCATTTGACAGATGAGGTAACTGAGGCACAGAGAAGTTAAATGACTTGCCCAGAATCACACAGTTGACAAGTGGCAGAGCAGGGATTTGAACACATGACCTCTGACACCCAAGCCCGGGTTCTTTCCACTGAGCCATGCTGCTTCTCTGCAGCTGGTGGATCTATAGGAGTACTTGGTGGATCTAGAGGGACATTGTAAGCTCACTGTGGGCAGGGAATGCATCCGTTTATTGTTATATTGTACTCTCCCAAGAGCTTCATACAGTATACTGCATAGAGTAATAATAATAATGTTGGTATCTGTTAAGCGCTTACTATGTGCAGAGCACTGTTCTAAGGGATTCAATGAAGGAATGAATGGCTTTAAAAAAAAAAGAAAGCATGTTACCAAAAAAATTTTTTTAAAAATGGTGTGAATAAAAGTTGATTCATATTACAATCATTTGGATCTTGAGGGGAAAGAGAAACACATCAAGTCACTCGAATCTGGGTTTGCAGACTGTCACAGCGGATTTTCCTAGGGAAAAGGACCGCCAATCCATGAGCCAGTAATTATGAGACATTTAGGTGCCAATGTTACAAACCCAGCAATCTTCACATTCCAGGGTGGTTACTTAAAATGATTTCTCGAGCGCAATTTTTATGGAAATGGTGCTTTATTTTAAATAGCAATTAAAAAGGAACATAAAGTGTTTCAAAACAACTGACTCAAATATTATAGCCCTAATAGTTAGCATGTTCAATTAACTTCCTGATTGGTATTTCCTGCTACATTAACTCATATCCATCCAATGAGCTTTCATTTCAACTAGTTCTCTTGTAGCTTAATTTTCTTGCTCTAAAATACTGTCACAAGGTTTATTGAGCATCCACTGTTTGCCGAAAATTGCATTTGACACTGGACAATTACTCAAGAAACTGGATTCATAATACCTGCCCTCAAAATGCTCTCCTATGAACTCCCCAAGATTTCTGTGCATATATTTGTGTGGATGCAATAATGCACAGAGTGCACCAAAAATAAGAATTATGGAATTTATTAAACACTTACTGTGTGCCAAACATGATACTGAGCACTTGGGAGGCAGCATGGCCTCCTGGATAAAGCATGGGCCTGGGAGCCAGAGCACCTGGGTTCTTATTACTCATCTGATACTTGCCCGCTGTGTGACCTGCAAGACACCAACTCAGATTCCTCAACTGCAAAAGGCAAAATAACACCCGATCTACTTTCTAATAACCATAAAAATCATGATAATTGTGTAGCACTTCCTATATACCAAGCACTGTTTTACCACTGTGGTAGATACAAGTTAATCAGGGTGGACACAGTCCCTTTCCCATAAGGGACTCAAACTCTTAAGCCCTATTTTACAGATGAGGTAACTGAGGCATGGAGAAGTGAAGAGATTTGCTCAAGATCACACAGCAGACATGTGGCAGAGGCGGGATCAGAATCCAGGTTCTTTTGATTTCCAGGCCATTGCTCTATCCATTAAGCCACAATGCTCCTACTTAGACCAGGAGCCCCAGGGAAGAGGTGGACTGTGTCTGACCTTATTAACTTGTATCTCAGTGCTTAGAACAGTGTTTAACACACAGCAAGAACTTAATACCTCTGAATCAAGCGCTGGAATAAAAAAAAAAAGATAATCATGTCCAATGTGGGGCTCCCAGACTAAGTAGGACAGAGAACATGTATCAGAGGCATCGATAAGTTAAGTGACTTGCCCAAGGTCACTCAGCAAAGGAAGGAGCTACAATTAGAACCCAGGTCCATACTCTTTTCACTAGGCCACACGACTTCTCTGTTAACTAAAACCTATTAAGTCTTCAGCTTGATAAGCAGTTAACATTTCACTGAGCAGGTCAGATGCCCAGCTGGAGTGACTGGATAAATCATGAGTATTGGAGTTAGCTGTAAGTTATCTACAGCATTTTAAACTTTAGTTCCATCCCTTGGAGTCATCACTAGAGAAAGAGGGAGAACAGGGGAAAATAATGCAGCTACCAATCCTGTTGGATTGTACTCTCCCAAGAGCTTAATACAGTAACCTGAACACAGTAAGTGCTCAATAAATACCACTAGGTTACTGACTGATAACCTCATAACACCAAGCATTATCCAGCCTCAGAACCACACTGCCACTGCCTTCTCTGTATTTCACTTCAGACAAGATAGGGATCCAGCCTACAGAAGAGGGACATGATCCTCTATGACAAGACAGAACTGAGCCCCATCCCTGAATTCTACTGCACTTCATGACTGAAGAGTACAGTGGACCCACCTCTATTTATGTTAATGATGTGTACATATCTAAAATTCTATTCATATTGATGCTATCGATGCCTGTTTACTCATTTTGATGCCTATCTCTTCCCTTCTAGACTGTGAGTTCGTTGTGGGCAGGGATTGTCTCTATTTGTTGCTAAGTACTTTCCAAGTGCTTCATACAGTGCTCTGCACACAGTAAGTGCTCAATAAATACGAGTGAATGAACGAATCACCAAAGGGGAATATTATGCCGACGGCAACAACATGTTAATAAACCTCTGAGCACGCTTCCATCGCCAAGGAAGAATCCATCTGAAGTGCAGAAAACTGGCCATTGTGAAGATATGACCTTAATCCTGCTGTCACACACCTTCTCTCCTATTGTATCCCTACAATGATCCTTGAGGACTAAAGTATTCATGTGGATATTCCTGGAAATGCTTTCACTGCCCACTACCACTTCAATTCCAACTTATCTCCTGCTCCACTCCAGCTTGCCTACTCATCAATGTCGACACATACTCAATCTCATCATCTCTAACTATGGTTCAATCTCTACCTTCACCAACTCTGAAATCACTCTATCCAACCACAATCTCCTCATTTACATTTTCTCCCCTATTGCCCCCACAAATCTGTCCTGTTCCCCCCAGAGGCCTTCAATCTTTTGAACCCATCTAATTTTCTCAAGTTGGATTTTGGACCCAACTACCTTACGTTCATAAACAAATTGACACTTAACATCTCCAAAATAGAACTCCTCAACTTCCACTGAAACTCTATCCTCTCCTTAACTTTCCTGTCACTGTAGAAAGCACTAACATCCTTCCTGTCTCACAAGACCATAATCTGGGAATTATCCACAATTTATCTCTCTCTTTCAACCTTCACATTCAATCTGTCACCAAATCAAACTTCACAGATTGCTAAAATCCATCCTTTCCTCTCCACCCAAACTGCTGCCATATTAAATCCAAGCACTTATCCTATCTTGCCTTGATTACTGTAACAGTCTCCTTGCTATCCATATTTCATTTTGCTGCCTGGATTATTTTTCTACAAAAACTTTCAGACCATGTTTCCCCACCCCTCAAGGACCTCCAGTGGTATCCCATCCATTTTTGCATCAAATAGAAACTCCTTATCTTTGACTTTAAAGCCCTCAATCACTTTGCCCCTCCTACATTATCTCCCTGATTTCCTACAGCAACCTAGCCCTCATACTTGTCTCTCTAACATCAACCTACTCACTGTACCCTGATTTCTTCTATCTCTCTGCTGACATCTCACCCAAGTCCTGCCTCTGGCTTAGTATGCCCTCCCTCTTTATATTCATCAGACTATCACTTTCCTCACTTTCAAAGCCTCAATGAAAGCACTACTTCTCCAAGACGCCTTCCCCAACTAGACCCTTATTTCCTTTCCTCCCTTTCCCTTCCATGTCTCCCTTGTATTTGGATCTGCACTCTTTATTTATCCCTCCCTCAGCCCCACAGCATTTATGTGCAAATCCATAAATTTATTTATACTGTCTTTCTCCCCTTCTAGACTATAAGCTTACTTTGGGCAGGGAATGAATCTGTTGATTGTTGTATTGTACTCTCCTAAGTGCTTAGTATAGTGCTCTGCTAACTGTAAGCACTCAATAATTATGATTGATCCAACTAATTCTAACTTTGAGAAAAGTCACACTATGTGAAATAGAAAAACACTAAAATTCCCACTCAAATATATAAATTAAGGTGGTGACCCTCCTCAAATATTTCATTATATAGTAGTAATAGTAATTTATTAACCATCTATTAAGTGCAGTGCATATACTAAATGGTTGGGAAAGTAGGACAGAAATACAACTGGGTCTACTTTCACATCATCTCTAAATTTCACCACTTCCCGTCCATCCAAACTGCTATCATATGGACGAAGCACTGGTCATATTTGCCTCCTTGCTGACCTTCCTGCTTTCTACTTTTTTTCTTCTCCAGTCCATATCTCATTCTGTTGCCCAAATCATGTTTCTAAAAAGACATTCTGAGCACATCTCCCCACTCTTTTAAAATCCATCTCCACCTACAATAGAAAATAAGATAGTGACAGACTCCTGAGAACAGCCTTAACAAAACAAGGAAGGTTCAGTTATGGCAAAATAAGATTAGGAGGAAGTCTAAGTCAAAATACGGAGCTAATATAGGAGACTTCAGGTAAAGACTGCCTAGATTTTGGCTGACAAAAAGTGAGTTTGATAACAGAGAATCAGCATTACCTATTGGATAGAGCACAGGCCTGAGAGTGAGAAGGACCTGGGTTATAACACCAGCTCTGCCTCTTGTTTGGTGTGTGACCTTAGGCAAGTCACTTCACTGGGCCTCAGTTACCTCATCTGTAAAATGGGGATTTATTGTGAGCCCCATATGGTATATGGGCTTGGCTTAGTGGAAAGAGCCCGGGCTTGGGAGCCAGAGGTCATGGGTTCAAATCCCGGCTCTGCCACTTGTCAGCTGTGTGACTGTGGGCAAGTCACTTAATTTCTCTGTGCCTCAGTTCCCTCATCTGTAAAATGGGGGTGAAGACTGTGAGCCTCATGTGGGACAACCCGATTACCCTGTATCTACCCCAGCGCTTAGAACAGAGTTCTGGCACATCGTAAGAGCTTAACAAATACCAACATTATTATTATTTATCTTGAATCTACCCCAGCCCTTAGTACGGTACTTGGCACAGAGTAAATGCTTAACAAATACCGTTTTAAAAAAAAGCACTGAACATAAGTTTACACACAAACCAAAAAAGATGAGAAGTGTAAATGTCTGGAAAATGGTACAGACTGCATGATAAGTGAAATGGTAAAGGGAGGAATCATGAAGAGGCTGGAGATCTTAGAGGGGGTAAAAGGGGCTTGTGACTCCGGGATCTTGCCTCTGATAATCAGAGACCATGAATAGCTACGTGTTGGTTGCCACATATATCCCTACCTAGAAAACCATACTGCTTTAAACCTCCTGCTGTGTTGTTTCATTCTGCAGCGAACTATGCTGGGGTTGGAGGGATGTGACTCCTCTGTCTCTAACAGGGGCCTTCATATATTT
Source organism: Ornithorhynchus anatinus (assembly GCF_004115215.2). Classification (NCBI taxonomy): domain Eukaryota; kingdom Metazoa; phylum Chordata; class Mammalia; order Monotremata; family Ornithorhynchidae; genus Ornithorhynchus; species Ornithorhynchus anatinus. The sequence goes on along the minus strand of NC_041741.1, from coordinate 24,624,193 downwards.
TTGATTAACAATAGATGCCAGTGCAGCAAAGGTAGCACAGAGAAAGTGGAAGATGGCAGAAAAAGTAGGTCATGGTAATGTCTGGAAAGTGATGGGGGAGGCTAAAATAGGAGTTGGGATTTGAACAGAAGAGGCACCACATACATCAGGCTTTAGCAAGACTTCCTTATATCAATAAAGTAAAATCAGTGGACAGGAGCCTTTGAAATCCAACATGCTCTCGAGTCTGAGATCCAATCCCTATGAGCTCCTGCAATAATCCATGCTTTCCCGCTTCCTCCTCCTGCCCCTCATGCTCTTTGAATTACTGTTCAGCTCCTCCCCCTCTATTTTACTCATAAAAATATTTTTTTTCAATTCTCAAAGACAAATCATCACTAATTCCAGTTTTCATTTGCAAGTCAGCAACTTCCCTTTGAACAATAACAACTTCCCTTTGAACAATGAAACATATGAACCATGTGGAGCAACTTGTCTCTATAGACTAGAAACTTTGAAAAATATCTTCTTCATTTCAAGTTGAAATCATTACTAATTTTGTGGTAAAAAAAAAAATAGGTCAGTAAGTACTCTAATGCCTGAGGTTCTTATTATCTCTGTTTCAATTAAATAGAAGCTGTTTTAAAGGAAATGCTTTTAAAAGAATAGAATGTTAATACAGAGAGGCTAAAGCAAAGAAAAAATTCCAACAATATAGAGTCTAAAGCATCCTGATAGTGCAAATTAAATATAAAACCCCTTATTAAAGCATCATTAATACTGAACTTTAATAACACAGAAAATCAAGAAATTCAAAGGTATAACTCCCTCTGTTCCCTGAGGCATATGTAAAATTTCATATTGCCTGCATATCATTTTAACTTCTATGCTTTAATTATGTGCAGCATAATTTTTATAAAATTTCTAAGGCTGTAACTTCCAGGACTCTTGAACTGAGTTCCTTCCAAACCAGTATAATGACATATTTCTCCAAAGTATATTCTATGAGATTCCTTGTCTTTTGTATGAGGCCATGCTCATTCCTCACCATTTCTCAGTTGACAAATAAATTCAGAATGCATTTCCTTATTTTTCTTCAAATGACAATAATGATGGTATTTGTTAACCGCTTACTCTGTGCCAAGCACTATTCTAAGTGCTGGGGTAGATACAAGGTAATCACGTTGTCCCACATGGGGCTCACAGTCATAATCTCCATTTTACAGATGAGGTAATTGAGGCACAGAGAAGTTACATGACTTGCTTAAAGTCACAAAGCTAAGTGGCAGAGCCGGGATTAGAACCTCAACCTCTGTCTCCCAAGCCTGTGCCCTTTTCACTAAGCATGATGAATGACAACTCGATGCGAAATGAGAGGTTAAATCATAAATGTGTAACCATGGTACCCATTTAGACAATCTAGTAAGGGCTTAGGACAGCTACTAAGCAAAGTCTGGTGCAGAAAGGCAGGCAAGTGCTGTCAGCCAGTGATGTAGAGTTTTCTGCTGATATCCAAAGTGTTTTCATCTTTTTTTTTTAACCTTTTTTTTATATTTATTAAGTGCTTACTTAGTGCCAGGCATTGTACTAAGCACTGAGGTAGATATGAGTTAATCAGGCCGGGCACAGTCCTTGTCCCACATGGGGCACACAGTCTTAATCCCCATTTCACAGATGACATAACTCAAGAACACAAAGGTTAAGCCACTTGCCCAAGGGCACATAACAAACAGGTGGAGAAGCTGGGCTTAGCACCCAAGTCCTCTGCCTCTCAGGCCGGTGCCTTTTCTTCTAAACCACGGTACTTCTCACTCTCCCACCATCTTAGTACAGGGCTCTGCACACAGCAAGCACTCAGTAAATATCACTGATTGATTGTTACCCCTGTCCTCCTCAGGTATCAAGAAATTTGGTACCAATTACTGAAGGGAAGAAAAACAGAAATTATCATTCAAAACAAATCTTATTAAAGTAACCCGTACTGGCCCTACTTCCCATAATACACCATCCAGGGAAGCAATAGAGCTGGGAGTCAGAAGATTTGGGTTCTAATCCTGTCTCTGCCACTTTCTTTCTTTGTGCCCTTGGGCAAATCACTTCACTTCTCTCTGCCACAGTTTCCTCATCTATAAAAGGAAGACCAAATACCTGTTCTCCCTCCCCTTTAGACTGTGAATCCCATGTGGAATAGGGACTGTGTCCAACTGTACAACTTATAACACTTTATATGATGCTGGGCACATAGCATAAAACAAATACTACAGTTTTTATTATTAATCTGGTAGGTGAAATGATATATAACAGATAATTATGCTACCTAGGGGCCGGGAATGTGTCTACCAACTCTCTTAGATTGTACTCTAACCAAATTCTTGGTACAGTGCTCTGTACTCAGTAAGCACCCAATAAATACAATGGATTAATTGAATATTTTTAAAACCCTGTAGCTAATCAAACTCCATATCTTCTCTTGATTGTAAACTCCTTCTACCCTGTGAGCCCCCTCTAGACTTTTATTCATTGTGTATGGGGATTAATAATAATAATTGTGGTATTTGTTTAGGGTTTACTGTGTGTTGGGCACTGTATTAAGTACTGGGGCAGATACAAGGTAACTGGGTTAGATGTGATCCCTGTCCCACACAGGGCTCACCACCTTAATCTCCATTTTATGGATAAGGTAACTGAGGCACAGTGAAGTGATTTGCCCAAGGTCACACAACAGACAGGTGTTGGAGGCAGGATTAGAACCCAGGTGCTTCTGTCCCCCAGGCTCACGCTCTATTCACTAAACCTCGCTGTTTCTCAATGGGTCTGTTTAGTGTTCTCTTCCCAGCGCTTAGAACAATGATCTGCATACAGTAAGCACTAAATAAATATAACTGATTGATAGTAACTTCTTACAAGCTTCATTAGTCTCTCACTTTAGATCTTTCTCCTCCTCTACACTTTAAGCTAGTTCTAGGCAGAGATTATGTCTGTTATATTGTACTCTCCCAAACACTTAGTACAGTGATCGGCACACAGTGAGCACTCAATAAATATGATTGAATGAATAAACAGAAAAATCCTAAACTTAAAGATCCTACAACCAATAGAAGGGGGAGACGCAGGGGCACTGCGGCAGCGGCCGGGGAATAGGGATCTCAGGAAGCAGGAATTAGGAGTGCTGTTCCAGCAGGAAACCTTGAATACTGGAACAACCTGTTCATCCCTAATCTTTCCCTTTTGTGGTACAACTTTCACTAATAGTATGAAATTTATGGTTTTATCCAAGCCCCTCCTGGATTGCTACTATTTCAACATGCACAATTTCTGGAAGTAATCAATGACTAAGGAAACTCATCCCCTGGATCATTTTGGTTTGTCTTCTCTATGCTTCCCCTATACAGAGAAAGTACAGAGAAGTAGCACTGTTTAGTGGAAAGGACACAGGAGAAGGAATCAGAACTTGGATTCTAATTATGATCTTGACATTTGCCTGCTGTGTGACCTTGGACAAATCTCTTAACTTCTCTGTGCTTCAGAGTCCTCATTTGCAAAATGAGTATTAAATGCCTGTTTCCCTCTGCCTTTCATACTGTGAGCCTTGTGTGGGAGACTGTGTCTGACCTGTTTATCTTGTATCTACAGTGCTTTGGCACAGAGTAAGCACTTAAGTACCCTGATTCTTCTTATTAGTTGTATTATGCCTTTTAACTCCTTACTGTTGGCTTCAAAGATCTCCATCACCTTGCACCCTCCTACTTTACCTCCCTTCTCACCTTGTACAGCCTAGCCCGCACATTCCGCTTCTCTGCCACTAACATCCTCATTGTGCCTCATTCTCACCAGTCCCGCCATTGACCACGTCCTTCCTCTGGCCTGGAATGCCCTCCCTCCTCAAATCCACCAGACTAGCACACTTCCCCTCTTCAAAGCCCTACTGAATGTTCACCTACTCCAGGAGGCCTTCCCAGTCTAAGCCTCCCTTTTCCTCTGCTCCCCCTACCCATCGCCCACACTCTCTTCCTCTGCTCTACCACCCTCCCTAACCCACAGCACTTGTGTGTATATATGTACATATTTATAATTCTATTTTATTAATGGTGTATATATCTATAATTATATGTATTTATATTGACGCTATTGATGCCTGTTTACTTGTTTTGATATCTGTTTCCCCCATTCTAGACTGTGAGCTCATTGTGGGCAGAGATTGCCTCTATTTGTTGCTGAAATGTACTTTCCAACCGCTTAGTACAGTGCTCTGCACACAGTATTACGATTGAGTGAATTAAAAATGTTGACCAGAACTGCATATACCATTCCAAGATGTTGACACATTATAGTTTTGTATAACGGCAGAGCATATCATAACCATGATGATACCCAACCTTGATTGGCATTTTTAATGGCTGCCACACAATGGATGATAATTTAAGAGAACAGTCAATTGTGATTACTGACACTCTTTCTACAATAATAATAACTGTGGTATTTGTTGAGTGCTTTCTATGTGCCAGGCACTGTACTAAGTGAGAGGATGGATACAAGTCAGGTTGGACACAGTAAACTCCTATTCCAGCTATTCACTAACTACTGCCCAGGCATGTTTATGACATTTCTTCGTAACACATTTTTTTTCTTTTAATAGGAAGATTGCCAGAGGAAAATGCAGAATTTGAAAACTGAACTTCATGAATCATCACTTTAAAAAGACAAATTATCCCTTTATTCCATTCATCTCACAGAAGATCAACCTACCAAAACATAATATTTAAGTCACCATGATGAGATTAAAGAAAACAATAGAAATTGAATCCTCCTTTAACTGAACTACAAAAAATTGCTTGTCAATATAGAAAGCCCTTGACTGTGACTGTGAGATATAGAATTTGGCTTGTCAAGTGAAAAAATCTAAATCATTTTCATTTTAAATCTAAGTCTTTAGAAGGGCTTTAAATAGGACTGCAAAGGTTTGGAAGGGAGCTGCACTTTTCATTCCCCGAAGAAACTTTATGAGGAAATTTCTGATAACCAGTGCTCTAACCATAAATATAAAATATAAGACTCTAAGAAAATATAATGACTCTGCAAGACTGTGGACTTGGGGGGGAAGATGCTTCAGGTGTCTAACTCCCTGGGGGGGTGGGGAGGTTTTGTGTGTGTGTGCACGCAGGTGCGTAAAGAAGACAGTGGAGTTGCAAAGCCACTGGGGTAACTTACCACTCTCCTTTGACAATGTCACATTCTGGTTTCCAGGGTCACCATATCAATTAATCAATCAATGGTATTTATTGATACCTGTGTGCAGAACACTGTACTAAGCATTTGGAGAGCTTCAATAGATGATGATTGTGATTACAGTATTAATTTAGTGCTTATTACATGAAGCAATGTGGGAAGCAGCTAGCATTTCCTAGTGGATAGAACATGGACCTGGAAGTCAGAGGATCTGAGTTCTAGTCCTGGGATCTGCCACTTGTCTGCTGTGTGACCTTGAGCAAGTCATTTAACTTTTCGGTGCCTCAGTTGCCTCATTTATAAGATAGGGAATAAGACTGTGAGCTCTATGTAAGGTGGACTGAGTCCAACCTAAGGATCTTGTATCTACCCTAAAACTTAGTACAGTGTCTGAGTGTCTGCACCTAGTAATTGTTTAACAAATACCAAAGTCTGAAGTGAAAATAGGCATGATTGAATTAAACATATATGTGATTACACCATATTACCATAGGAAATGTAGTGGGAATCAGCAATGGAAATGCTCTGAGCATATTTCTCTCAGACAACTGAAAACTGAAGAAGTTGCTATGTATTCTAGAAGTACAATATTATGGGTGATCTGGGTATCCCAAGGTTGTTTTTAGAAGGGAGATGGTGATGATTTGTTGGGTAAATGGCACTTTATGTCATTTTTATCTGTCATACTTGGCAGAACAATGTTTCCTATTGATTGTAACACCAAAGTCACTTGGTTTTTCAAAGTATGACATTTACTACCTTCACTTTGTCAACATAGTCTTCTTGAGGTGGCATAAAGAAGACTTGATTACTGAAAAATACCACTGCCACAATAAATCATTTATTTTCTTTTCCTTCACATTAAACAACATAAACATTTATAGGTCTTTCCATCTTTACAAAGCACTTCATACCACTGACTTTCTCTAATTATAAAATAGTTTAATGAGGCCATATATATGAGCCCTGCAGATCTTGCTTCATGCAAACTTCATAACCACGGTCTTCAAAGCTGACAATTACTCTCCCCACCTTCAAAGCCTTAATGAAGGCATGTCTTCTCCAAGAGGTCTTCCTAGACTAAGCCCTCATTTCTTCCTCTTCTCACAGTGTTTAGCGTTGTCCTGATTTGGTCCTCCCCTCAGCCCCACAGCACTGACTATAGATCCATAATTTATATGTCGATTTATATTGTCTGACTCCTCCTCTAGAATATAAACCCATTGTAGGCAGGGAATATGTCTACCAACTCTTTGTACTGTTATGTTGTAATCATCCAAATGAGCAGTGCAGTGCTCTGCACATGGTAAGTGTTCAACGATTGACCGTCTTATGGGCCTGGAAAGGTACTTTACCATTTCAAGCTGTGCAGATAAACTTTTCTGGCGGCATCAGGACCATAGAATGGCAGAGAAAGGTATTCCGATCTATATCAATGCAGGAATGTAGTGTAATCCAATCCACTGTTCAAGGTCTGTTTAGGGAGTGAACCCCATGTGGGACAGGGACTGTGTCCACCATCACAAACCTGTATCTATCCTAATGCTCAGCACAGTGCTTGATACATAGTAAGTGCTTAACTAGCATGTTCAGTTAATCCTATTTACTGAGCACTTTGTGTGTGCAGAGCACTGTACTAAGTGGTTGGGAGAGTTAAAATGTAGCAATAAATAGACACACTCTCTGACCACAATAAGTTTGCAGTCTAGAAGGGGAGAACCAATTGCTAATTACATTTGGGGAATCAAACCTGCATGACAGGTGAAGATACCACTATACTTACAAGAGACTTGTTAACCACAAGTATTAGCATATTCATTATTATTTTTCTAGTTATTATTATTTGGCCTCTATTTGAATCTCTTGTGGTAAGCGTCTACAGTTAACAATTTGGCATCCCTGAGTGGGATAAATTGCTCCTGTCTGAAAAAGGATTTGGATCTGGATTGGGAGAATTTTAATAAATCTCTAGAGGCTCTATTTAACATGGCAAGGTTGCCACAGAATATGCTTCCATTGCAAGTGCTGGCTAGCAATGGTAGTAACAGGTGCCAAATGGGGAAATTTTGGAAGAAACCCCAGCTTTAAAGAGGGAAGCTGTCACTTCATTAATTCCAGGCATAAGCAATAAACGGACAATCTCTGCTCAATTAGACCTTAAGCCAGGGGTTCAATAGGACTGCTCTGGGAGATGGCCCACCACCACCCTTCCCCAGGGAAGCTTTCTGCCAGATCGAGACAAAATGACCCATTAAAGGCACAAGGTTTAGTACAGCTTCAAGTCAGCTCAGAGCTGATTTAGACCAGGCATTTTCCAAATGGCAATTTATGACAGATCAAAGGCTGAGTGTGCTGCAATTCCTTCTAGCTAAGATAGTAAGACTCTGAGATCAAACTCCCCAGAAAATTTGGAAAGTGTTATCACTGAGCATTTGGGAGATCTAACCAGGCTGCAGAAATCAAACAGGGCATGACTGAGGTTATTGGCAAGTGAAAAAGGTCTCTCAGGGGTGGGGAAGGATTAAATTCATTAGTGATTCTTCAGATTCGGAGCTAGACCGGAGCGGAAAATTCTAGTTCCAGTATTCTCCATGGTTAAAAACCACCCTGCTTTCCAAAGGTTGAGCCAGAGAGGTTCCGTTTGGTAAAGTTATTCTTTTCTGCTTAAACTATGCCTGTTCACTTGTGGGGTTTTTTAGGCTAAAACCTGTTTCCCCAAGGGGGAAAAAAGGGCTTTAGGCAGCCATATGACTGAAACACCTGACTTGTTAATATTCTAATGCTCATACCCTCTTAAGTGCTTAGTACCCCACATTTAGGTGGTGGGAGGCAGAGGAGGAGCCCACAGAGGAGACTGAGAATGAACGACCAGAGAGAGAGGAGGAAAACCAGGGGAGGACAGAGTCAGTGAAGCCAAGGTTGGATAATGTTTCCAGAAAGGGGTGGTCCACATGTGGATGGCAGCTAGAGATCACAAGGAGGATAAGGATGGATTTGGCAAGAAGGAGATCACTGGTGACCTTTGAGAGGGTGGTTTTGGTGGAGTGAAGGGGACAGAAGCCAGATTGGAGACGGTCATGGAGAGAATTGGAGGAGAGGAATTTGAGACAGAGGGTGTAGGCAACTCACTCAAGGAATTTGGAGAGGAGTGGTAGGCCAGAGATGGAGCAATAAACTAAAGGGAGCTGTGGGGTCAAGGAAGGGCTTTTTTAGGATAGGGGAGACATGGGCATGTTTGAAAGCATCGGAGAAGAAGCCACTGGAGAGTGAGCACTTGAAGATGGTTGTTAGGGAGAGGACAAGAGTTTTGATAATGTGCAAAGGAATGGAGTGGAATGCCCAGGAGGAGGAGGCAGATCATCTCCTCAAGAAATACTGCTGGGAAGGATGGGAGAGTTGAATAGGGGGCAGGAAGGCAGGGACTGAGGAGGATCAGGGGTGACTTTAGGAGCTCCCACCTGTTAGTGACAATTTTCTTAAAAAAGTAGGTGGCCAGGTCATTAGGGGCAAGGGATAGGGGAGGCAGGGGAACAGGGAGCCTGAGGAGGGAGTTAAATGTCTGGAACAACTGGTAAAGGTGATTTGCATGGGTGTCAATAAAGGGTGGAGAAATAGCTTTGCTGGGCAGAGGAGAGGGCAGAGTTAAAGCATCCAAGGATTAATTGAAGTGGACAAATTTGGCCTGATATTTAGATTTCTGCCAGTGGTGATCTGCCACTTGAGCACAAGAGCAAAGGAGGTGGATTATGCAGGTGATCCAGGGCTGTGGAATTGTAGTGTGAGATCGAAGGGATACGGGAGTGAGTGAGTTGAATTCAGTATAGGGAGAGTGGTGTTGTGAACATCTAGTGGTGTTGTGAACATCTAAGGGAGAGGGGTTTGGTTATGGAGGCTAAATCGGGCATGATGAGTTGAGAAAATTGGATGGGTTCCAAAATCAGAGGACTCTGTGCGGGAGTAGTACAGACTTACAGGGAGGAAGTGTGGGAAAGAGGAGACAAGTGAGGAGGTTGTGGTCAGAGAAGGGGATTTGAGAGTTGGTGAGGGTAGAGATTGCACAGTGGTTAGAGATGATATCGAGTGTGCGACCAAGTTTGTGAGTGGGCAAAATGGGGTGGAGCAGGTGGTCAATGGAGTTGAGGAATGATAGAAGGCAGGGAGTGGAAGGGTCATCAGGAACACCTATGTGGATATTGAAGTCACCAAGGATCAATGGGGGCATGGAGAAAGAGAGAAGAAAGAGACAACACTGTTTCTCTACTCAGGTTCCTTCTTTACCTTCTGGTCAGAGAGAAGGAATAGTATGTTTGAGTCAGATAAACCTCTGAATGTATATTCCCTTTGCTGTAGCCTGTTCAAATGGCCGTCCATGGTAACATCCTATAACACAACATAAGGGTTTGGTGATAGTTGGCCAGATGGTTAAGGCAGTGGTAATCTGTCCTGACTTGGATTTCCACCTCTCTTATCCCTCTTCCTGTCCCTCTAGACTGTAAACTCATTGTGGGCAGGGAATGTGCCTGTTATATTGTACTTTCCCAAGTGCTTACTACTGTGCTCTCCATACAATAAGCACTAAATTCGACTGACTGACCGGTTGTCATTTCTACTGAGGACACTATCCCAGCTCCCCCAGATTCTGGGCCTCATCCTGTTGTAAAAAATGGGTGGGGATTGGGAGAGTGTTCTTTCAGGGACTGTGGCAACCAGTGATTTCAGGAGCTTTCTGACAACTCTAGAGAACTGCCTCCCTGGAGATGTTCATAAGACTGTGATATCCCACAGATACTCATAATAAAGGGACTGTCTCCTGAACTGAGAAGCAACATGGTCTAGTGGAAAGAGCACAGGACTGCGAATCAGAGGACCTGGGTTCTAATTGCAACACTGTCAGGTTTCTGCTGTGTGACTTCTCGGTGTCTCAGTTTCCTCAACTGTAAAATGGGGATTCCATACCTTTTCCACTCCTACTTAGACTGTGTGCCCCATGTGGGACAGGGACTGTGCTCAACCTGATTAAATTGTATCTACCCCAGAGCTTAGAACAGTTCCTGACACAGTCACCACTTAAATACAATAATCATCATCATCATCTCTGAACTATGATGATCTCCTGGCCTGGATGATCTTTGGGAATATCCTTCTGCTTCATGGGACTGGATAACCTGACCTCTCTCTTCCCATTGTACAGGCCTTATAAAATTTTATGGGTCTATCTACAGTTTGCATTTATTTCCCTGTGATTTTATTCTGTCTTGGTTTTCACATTTCGTTCATTTGACATATTAGGGTTGGGCTAACTTTCATCTTTTATTGGGAGCTTCTTATTCTGCTGTTTCTTTGCACTGGGTCATTGGGTGTCCTTTTTGCTTGATTCCTTTTTTGTTCTATATTATTTGCACTTCATCCTGCAGTCCCTTTCAATAGGGTCATTGTGGCAGCCTTATCTGTTTGTACGACCCTTTGTAAAATTTGTGCTTCATTTTTTTTCATTTATTTTCTATTATCTGATTGCAGTGCATCGGTGGAGAAATGTAACTCTATTCTTTCTCTGCAATCCCTTTGCCTGGGGCTTGGATGGTTTAATTGGCAATCGATGGTATTTATTGAGCAGTTACAATGTGCTTACTCTGTACCAAGCTCTTGGGAGAGTACAGCAGAATTAGCAGACATATTTGCTGCCTGAAATGAGCTAACAGTAACTATTCACATACAGAGTTCCTTTTAAGATCCTCTAGAATTCTGGCATCAGGCCTATCTTGTAGAGAATGGAAAGATTATGTTGGATCTACTGAGAAGCAGTATGTGTTCAGACAAAAAATGGAAGGGGCCTAAAGTAGTTGGTCATATGACAGAGCTGTTTATCTTGTATCAATTTACTGAAGCTTTTCTGTTACAAAGCATGTCACCTATTTTTTCAGGGTCCATGTTTTAGGATGCAAACGATTGAGACATTTGATTTTCTAAAACACTTCAAAGATTATGTTCACTTTCTTCTAAATTTTTATAAACTAAATTTTCCCAGTGGCTCACAATCCTAGGTTTCCAGTTCTACTAAAATGCCAAGTTACTAAAAGAGACTAAGAAATCTTTTAGAAGGGAATTAAATTATTCTCCCATATTAGGATAAAGATTCCAATTAGACCAACTTCCTGGAGAGTTTGAAGCATGATATATCACTGGGTGAGCTAATGACAGCTCTAAAACATTTCCTCCCAAAAGAGGACACTGAAACCAAATGTAGAAGCTGGTAAACTCATAGAAAATGGTTTCACTTTGAAATTTCCTCATTATCAAGATTTGTATTTCTATGGAAACATATTTGCAACTTTGTGAGTTCATAAATTATTGTTATCCCTGGATGCTGTAAAATAACTACACCTAGGGTCATATCAATAAATAAATGGTATTTGAATGCTTACTGAGTGCATAACACTAAACTAAAGCACTTGAAAAAGTACAGTTCAAAAGAGTTTGTAAACAGCATTCCTAGCCCTATGGAGTTTGATGTCTTGAGGAGGAAACAGACATTGAATTTAAATGGGCAAAAAATAAGCATTCTCCAGGGTCATACCTGGAGAGTTTCCAGTACTCTATCAGTCATGACTGCAGAAGGAAAAGTCAAGCAGAGGCCTACCCATTCTATCTCTAGCTTGGACAGTGGCTATTGAGTGGAAGGCAACCTGCTACAAGGCAAAACTCACCTGTGCCGGGTAGCAGCGGCATGGGAGAGATTTGAGAACAGAGACTCGTTTACTGTGCAGAAGGAGCCAATGGTAAACCACTTCCATATTTATACCAAGAAAACTCTATGGATACACTACCAGAACGATCACAGATGGAGGTGGGGCATTCTGGGAGAGATGTGTGGATGGCATCGCTATGGGTTGGACAACTTGACAGCATAAGACAACAACAACCAACAATAAGGGTGTGAATTTCTAAAACTACAGCCTATGGCAATCCCTTGGGGTCTCTACCTGATCTTTCTTCATGCAGTTGAAGGGGCTAATTTACAGCAATTCTTTTCTATCAGTGGTATTTATTGAGCACTTCCTATATGCAGAAAACTGTACTGAGCACTTGGGAAAGTACAATATAACAGGATTAAGCAGATATGTTCCCTGCTTATAACGAGTTTATAGTCTAGAGGGAGAGATAGACATTAACATAAATAATTGATAATATATAATATAAAGATATGTAACTAAGTGCCTTGGGGGTGGAGGCGAATATCAATGTCCAAAGGTCACAGATCCAAAGTGCACAGATGATACAAAGGGGGAGAGTGAGCCTGGGAAAAGAGGGCTTAATCGGGGAACGCCTCTTGGGGGAGATATGACCTTAATAATGATTTGAAGATGGAGAGAGTAGTGGTCTGGCTTATGGAGGGGGAGAGTTATGAGCTGCAACCAAGGATTGGTTGCTATCAACATGAGCCTTGCCCTGTGATTCGTTCCTTCCCCATCCCCAGCTCCATTTTCCACCACCCCACCTTGCCCACTCATAAGGAGGGGTGGCAGGAAGGGGGTAGAAGCCAGGCTCACCAGTGCTGAAAGATTGCATCCTTAGTGGACAATCACCTCCCCAAGCATACAACTCCTCCCTAATATGGAGAATCCCTGGGTCCCCTCCTCTCTGAAGCTGCAAGGAAATAATAATAATAATAATGATTGTGGCAATTCTTAAAAGCTGTGTGCCAGGAACTGTACTAAGCTCTTGGGTGGATACAAGCAAATAGGGTTGGACCCTATGCCGGACCCACATGGGGCTCCAAATCTGAATCCCCATTTTACAGATGAGAACTGAGGAACAGAGAAGTGAAGTGACTTGTCCAATGTCACACAGCAAACAAGTGGCAGAGCCAGGATTAGGACACATGACCATCTGACTCCAAGACATATGCTCTATCCTTTATGCCATATTCTTCTCTGAGTCCCGCCTCCCTCCTCCTAACATCACCACCCCAAGAAGGAAGAACAGGCCATCTCCGAAGTAAAACTCTGAAAACTATCAATCGGGAGTCACTATCAACCTCTAATATATCAGATCATCTTCAAGGATTTTGCTCGATTAATGTGTTATGATGCGAAGCGGCTCAATCCACTTGTGATACCACCAAATAGATTAGGGATAGGGGAAATAGAAGAATGGAACAATATTTACATAAGTACTGTGCCGGGGGCGGGGGCTAAAGGGCTTAAGGCAAACATATCCAAGTTCTTAGCTAATTCAAAAAGGGGAGGTAGTGGAAATGAAAAGCTTGTTATGGAAAGGCCTCTGGTAGTAGTTGTGATTTCAATAAGGCTTTGAAGGTTGAGAGAGTGGTGGTCTGTCGTAAATGAAAAGGGAGAGAGTTAGAGTCCAGAGGGAAGATGGGGGGGGGCAAGAGGTTGACAGTGAGGTGGTGAGGCAGCGTGGCCTAGTGGACAGAGCATTTACCTGGGATTAAGAGGATCTGGGTTCCAATCCTGACTTTGTCACTTGCCTGCTGTGTGACCTGGGCAAATCGCTTAACTTCTCCGGGTCACAGTTTCCTCAACTCTGAAATGGGGATTCAATACCTATTTTCCCTCCTAGTTCAACTGATAGCACCATGTGAGTTGGGGACTGTACATGTCATGATTAATTTATATCTACCTTAGCACTTAGAATAGTGCTTGACACAAATTAAAAAGAAATAAAAAACAAAAATAGTTGAGAATGAGGTAGAGTGAATAGGTTGGCATTGGAAGAGTGAAGTATGCAGGCTGGGTTATAGTAGGAAATCTGAGAGGTATGATAGGAGGGGGAGAGCAGATGAAGTGCTTTAAAGCCTAAGGTAAGGAATTTCTGCTTAATGTAGAGAACCACTGGGGGTTTTTGAGGCATAGGGGAGATGTGAACCTAATGTTTGTTTTTATAAAAATGATCCAGGTAGCAGAACAAGGTAGGGATTGGAGTGGGGAGAGGTAGGATCTAGGATATAAGTGGAAACCAAGGCTTTCAAACAAATATCTTTGTGCAGGAAAATGCATTTTCTCTTAAGGTTTTCTTCCCCATTACTACATTATTTTTTTGTATGCTATTCATAAAATAACCAGAAAATTAATCTGTGTATTATCACCTCGTTTATACAATGTAGAATATTTTACCATTTGTGCCGAAGTTTAAAATGAAAACTAGTTATTTGATTCCAAACAATACCATGAATGCCACTGTGTGACCCAATTAGCTCTAATAAACTGAACAATTACATCACTGAATTTCCCCAGAATGAAGGGGGGAAAAAAACCTTGCAAATTATTTTTAACACCTAACCTGGGATAATTAAAAATGATTTAAATGCATTTGTGACTATCTGTCTTACCCCAATTTAGACGAACCTCTCAAGGGCAGCATCCATGTTTTTCATTTTCACTGGATTCTTTCTAGGGCCAAATTCTGTTTTCTGCATCTAGTAGGAACTCAAATACTACTGAATGGATAAATGAACAAACGGACAAACAGGTCAATCCCCAAGAGACAAAGTGTGGTTTCACACAGATTAAATTAAGATTAACAAAATAAAGAACTGTTCTTCCCCCAAAATACTCTGAGATTATATGCTTTGATGATTTAAAAGACCAAACAGTTTACCTAATAAACTAGAGTAACTTCTAAAAAAAAATATGACAAGTTCACTAACCTCAGATTTTCCCCAACTGATTCTAAAAGATCTACAAAACCTCCGGTCACTGCGTACAAAAAATATCATGAACAATTCAGTAGAGTTTTTAGGAAACTCCATGCTCCACAAATTTCATATTATCTTCCAAAATATTTCCAGGATGGGCCTATTTCTTTCCATCCAAAGGACCACTACACTTACCTAGAGTAGAGTAATTGTTGCTTCAGGCCCCACACTAGTTAGCTACGCTCTCCTATTACATCCCAGTTCGTACTCCTTGTTCTTAAATTTACCTATACACTGTGCCTCTTTCTTGTCTCTCCTGCCTCCATCCTCTTGTTCATGCCCTTCTCCAAGCCTGTAATTCCAAATCTTCTGGATCACAGCTCTCCCTATCTTCAAAACCCTTCTGAAATCCCATCTCCCCCATGAGATCTTCCCTGATAAATCTCTATTCTCCTCAAATTATAGACCCCCCAGCTACCACTTCCGGACTTGGCATTAACTGTGCAGTTGTGTTCCATAACCACCTATTTCACTTTTATATCTGACTTACTTTTCCTGCTAAAGTACAAGCATATATGTAGCCATTAAAATGATATGGTATTTGTTAAGCGCTTATGCAGTGCAAGCACTGCTCTAAGCACTGGGGCAGACACAAGTTAATCAGGTTGGACACAGTCCCTGTCCTATATGGGACTCACACTCTTCATTCCCATGTTACAGAAGAGGTAGTCATGTATCTTTCTTCTTCCTACCTGTAGATTATTTCATTATTTTCTTCTCTACTAGATTGAAAAATTATCAAGGAGGGAAGTGCTTATTTCAGCATGCTGTACACAGTTGATATATATATATAGTAGAATATATAGTATTAGTATTCTATTATTATAATCACTATTAAGATTATAATAATATTCTATTATTATAGTATTAGATAATTCTATTTATCTATTTTGATGGTATTGAGGCCTGTCTGTTTTGTTTTGTCTGTCTCCCCCTTCTAGACTGCGAGCCCATTGTTAGTTAGGGATTGTCTCTATCTAATAATAATTTTGGTATTTGTTAAGTGCTTACTATGTGCCAAGCACTGTTCTAAGCACTGGGTAGATACAAGGTAATCAGTTGTCCCAAGTGGGGCTCACAGTCTTAACCCCCATTTTACAGATGAGGTAACTGAGGCACAGAGTAGTTAAGTGTCTTGATGAAAGTCACACAGCTGGTAAGTGGAAGAGCTGGAATTAGAACCCATGACATCTGACTCCCAAGCCCCGGCTCTTTCCACTGAGCCACGCTGCTTCTATCTGTTGCTGAATTATACTTTCCAAGCACTTAGTACAGTGCTCTGTACACAGTCAGCACTCAATAAACATGACTGACTGAATGAATAGATGTTCAGTAAATACTTTTCCTTGAGTTAAAGGGAAATAATAATATTAATAATGATGGTATTTGTTAAGCACTTACTACGTATCAAGCACTGTTCTAAGCGCTGGGGTAGATACAAGGTTCCACGAGGGGCTCATAGACTTAATCTTTACAGAAGACATAACTGAGGCACAGAGAAGTTAGTGACTTGCCCAAAGTCACGCAGTTAACAAGCGGTGGAGCTGGGATTAGAAACCACAACATCTGACTCCCAAGCCTGTGCTCTTTCACCTCAGCCATGCAGCTTCTCATATGGTATTTGTTAAGCACTTACTATGTTTACACTGTTATCAGGTCTGGAGTAGATACAAGGTATTCAGGTTGTCTGACGTGGGGCTCACAGTCTTAATCCCCATTTTACAGATGAAGTAACTGAGGCACAGAGAAGTGACTTCCCCAAAGTCACACAGCTGACAAGCGGCAGAGCTGGGATTAGAAACCACACCCTCTGACTCCCAAGCCTGTGCTCTTTCTGCTAAGCCACACTGTTTAGAGACCTCTTTGTGGCCTAGTGGACAGAACATGGATCTGTGAGTCAGAAGACCTGGGTTCTAATCTCACCTCTACCATGTACCTGCTGCAGGACCTTGGTCAAGTCAAGAAGCAGCATGGCCTAGTGGAAAGAACACAGGCTTGGGAGTCAGAGGATGTGAGTTCTAATCCCCACTCTGCCATTATAGACTGTGTGACTTTGGGTAAGTCACTTCACTTCTCTGTGCCTCAGTTACTTCACCTGTAAAATGGGGATTAAGACTGTGAGCCCCAGGTGGGACAACCTGATTACCTTGTATCTACCCCAGAGCTTAGAGCAGTGCTTGGCACATATTAAGTGCTTAAATAAAATCAACAAGTCACAGCTTCTCTGTCTCTCAAAATGGGGATTTAATATCTGTCTCCCTCCCTCTTAAACTGTGAATCCCATGAAGGACCTACTTATCTTGCATGTACTCCAGCACTTAGAAGAGTGTATGAAACATTGTATTTAACAAATAATGTTATTATTTAGTAACCTGAATGGTACATTATGAATTTGGAGATATCTTACTGCTTTCTCTAAGCAATGTGCTTCCTATTTGTTTCCCTCAGTAACTTTTATTTATATCAGGTACTATCTGTGTATATAGCATAGTACCCTGCAAATGGTAGATTCTTAAGGAAAGAAGCAGCATGGAATAGTGGATAGAGCACAGGTCTGGGAATCCCATGAGCATGGGTCATGGGTTCTAATCCCAACCCTGCCACTTGTCTGTCTGGGCAAGTCACTTTGCTTCTCTGAACCTCAGTTACCTCATCTGTGAAATTAAGACTGTGAGCCCCTTGTGAAACAGGGCCTGTGTCCAATCCGATTTGCTTGTATCCACCCTAGAGAGTATCTTGCACCTAGTAAATGCCTAACAATTACCTTAATTACCATCATTAAATGCTGCAGCTGTTGTCAACAATAATGACAATCACCCGTTTCTAAAAAGGGAAAGGAGAAGATCTCTCAACCCACTCTTCAGCTTGCTGGACGTGGAAGCTTGATCCAAGAAGGGGAGATAGTTTTGGGATTTAGGCCAGTTAGATCTAAAGCACACCATTCCAATTACCTTTAATACTGCTCTTAAACATAAATGTCTTAATCCAACTGTTTTTCTGGTTCACTTGGTCTCTGATCACTAGTAAATTTGAAGACAGTTTGACTTAGATAAACTACTATTTCTCTTTTTTTTTATTTTTGGTGATTCCTTTTTGCTAAATTAGCTTCCTGCTAAGTTTAGTTTTAATTGGGATTCTGTGTGTTTCCCAGGAGTAATGCTCCCCCATATCAGCTGGGGCTTTGTAAATACAAGTAAATGATGCCTTGGAAAATTTTAGTTTCCTGACGCTGGCTCTGTGGGATTTTATTGTGCAATATAATCTAGAAACTATACCAATGCATCTTGTTCACACTATTAGATTCCTCCCCAAAATTCTGATAGAAAACAAATGATTGGATATAAATATCTAAAAATAAGCTTTTATAATGGAGATATTTTGCCCCATAATCAATATGACAATAGAATTAATAAAGTGAGTTAAGCTGCAAGTAATGATGTGCCATCAATAATAGCTTTTGATCAATTACTGTGGCTCAGAAAAGCTAACACATAGTATTAATCCACATTTTTTATCACGGTTTAGTATGATGGTGTCACTGGTAATGGCATTTATTGAGGGCCAAACCAAATGCAACACTTTGTGTTAAGGCCTTGGAAACAGAAAACAGAAGGACACAACACATTCCCTGCTCATGAGACGCATGCATTATAATGTGGGAGGCAGGCATAAAAACCATTTACAAGTAATCAGAGTAAAAAACTATATAATTGTACATAAGTGCCAAAGTACAGAAGAAGGGCAAAAATAAAGGCATGAGTGCTAGGGTTGGTGGGGTAGATTGATATGATGGACATAAAATAAATTCCAGATAGAAGAAAAGGCAAATAGGGAGATGGATATGCAGATGTTTGCTTAAAAAAACAGTATGTACATTGAAATATGCAGACGTGTTCCAGATAAATGGCTGTGGTTACAAACTGCCTCAGTGACACGAAAGTTTCTCAGATACTAGGCACTCAAAAAATGATTACTGCTGCTTCTATGTTTTGTCAAGTGTTTCCAATCAGGGTTCATCAGTTTCTATATTCATGTGTAAGTGCATACACAAACAAAAGGTTCCTCAAAAATGTGGGTATATCATTAATCATAATGTGGGATGTTTTCTCAAGGATGTAAATGTAATTTTTTACAAAATCAGCCCCAACATGAAAACCAAGTCTTTTTAGATATTTAAAAACAACCTAGAGAGATCACTGCCCACCTTCTAGTATACCTAGGGATATTTTCAATCCCTTGTTCCCCCATAAATGTCCTCTTCCACCTGCATACCACACTCTCCTCTGCACTACCCACCTGACCCCCCTTTTTGTTTTGGGGTGGGGGGGGAGTTGAGCCCAGGGTCTTCAGCTGGATTCCACTCAAGCTGTAGGCCAACTCCACCCTTTCCAGCAGAAAGGTAACAGGAAAATCAACAAATGGCATTTACTTAGTACTCACTGTGTGCCAGAAACCATAGGCAGGCCGATTCCCCGAGTTCCAGCCCTTGCTCCTTGCCTCAAACCAGGGTAAACTGCTTTAGTTTGACCTACCCATATTCCCTCTTGCCATTCTCTGTCAGCTGGCTCCACTAAGAACCACTTATTAACTCTCATCATCATAGTGACCAGGTGTCATTTTAGCCCAGGGGCATATCCAGCTGCTTAGAAGCTGAAAGAGAGCTGTGATAAGAGACAGCAAGTGGTTGAGCAATTCCCAGCCGAAGCAAGACACCTAGGTCACACTGAATGCCACATAGAATCAGGATGGGAGGAAAAGTGTAGCTTGGCTTCTGTTAATGAATGGGAAGCCCGAATCTTGACAAAAGGCAGCACAGATTTGCTTTTCTGTCCTTTTCATTCCCATCCCATCTATGGTTCCTCTCTTCTGATCCCCTGCTGAAGTGTAGAACCTGGCCCTAGAATTACTCACGGGGAAGGAGCTTAGCAGAGGGGGAGGGAGGGATAAAATGGAACTAGTTTACCCTGCATTAATTGAACATAATATCAGGCAGCACTTGTGGATTCTGAGATGCAACAGCTATTAGGGCATGGTGATTTTCCAGACTTGATGGGTTGAAACATTTGATTTTTACCTCACCCTCAGCCCTGTAGCACTTACATACATATTGGTAACACTGATTTAACAATAATTATTGCATTTGTTAAGAGTTTAGTAGCAGCGTAGCTTAGAGGCAAGAGCCCAGGCTTGGCAGTCAGAGGTCATGGGTTCTAATCTCCACTCTGCCACTTGTCAGCTGTGTGACTGTGGGCAAGTCACTTAACTTCTCTGTGCCTCAGCTACCTCATCTGTGCAGAGGAGAGTGTGGTATTAAGACTGTGAGCCCCAAGTGAGACAACCTGATTACCTTTTATCTACTCTAGCATTTAGAACAGTGCTTGGCACATCGTAAGAGCTTAACAAATATCATTACTATTACTATGTGCCAAGCACTGTTCTAAGCACTGGAGTAGATAAAATAAAAATAAAATAAATAAATGTTGGTATTTGTCAAGTGCTTACTATGTGCAAAGCACTGTTCTAAATTCTGGGGGAGGGGCGGATATAAGGTGATCAGGTTGGCCCACATGGGGCTCACAGTTTTAATCCCTGTTTTACAGATGAGGTAACTGAGGCACAGAGAAGTTAAGTAACTTACCTAAAGTCACATAGCTGGCAAGCAGCAGAGCAGGGATTAGAACCCATGACCTCTGACTCCCAAGCCCAGGCTCTTTCCCCTGAGTCACACTGCTTCTCAAGTTAATCTGGTTAGTTTATCAGGTTGGACAAATTCCCTGTCCCATATGGGTCTCACATTCTTAATCCCCATTTTACAGATGAGGTAAGTGAAGCCCAGAGAAGTTAAGTGATTTGTCTGAGGTCACAATGCAGATGTGTGGCAGAGCCAGGATAAGCAGCTAGGTCCTCTGATTCCAGGTCCATGCTCTATTCCACTAAACCATGCTGCTTCTCATATTAAGGTCTGTTTTTCCCTCTAGCCTGTGAGCTCCTTGTGGACAAGTAACCTACTTACCAACTTGTATCTTCCCAAGTGCTTAGTACAGTGCTCTGCACACAGTCAGCACTCAATCAATACCATTTATTGATGAATTCAGAAACAGAGGTATGCTTGTGAATTCACATACATAATAAAGGAAAGTAGGGTAAAGGTTTTGGTTTTGTTCTCTGCCATTTTCTCTGCCTGATGTGCTGCAGAGGATATATCTTCTCTGTTGCATTTTGTTCTGAAGCCACAGAGATTCACATAAGGCATGGTCAAATTATTTCTTTTAGTTGCCTCTCCAGAAAGAGACTAGCTATAAGGGTGACATCGGAGGAAATCATGGCATAGTGGATAAAGCACGAGCCTGGGAGTCAGAAGGTCATGGGTTCTTATCCCTGCTCCACCACTTATCTGCTGTGTGGCCTTGGGCAATCCACTTTACTTATCTGGGCCTCAGTTACCTCATTGGTAAAATGGGAATTAACACTGTGAGCCTCATGTGGGACAACCTATCTTGTATTTACCCCAGAGCTTAAGTCAGTGACTGGCACAGAGTAAGTGCTTAACAAATACCATAATAATTATAATTATTATTACTATTCTTGGGTAGTTTTCATAGCCAACCAACTCCTCAGCCTTCTTGAAGGTAGTAGATCCCAAATCTTGTGTCATAGTTATTGCACTTTGTTAACATTATGGATAAAGGACCAGTCTGACAGATTTTCTGTCTGTACCTTGTGCATGATGTCATCATATCCTGCTTACATACGGTTTTATCTGGGTCACATGGCCCAGGAGGGGTGCCACAAAATGGAATAGCTTCAGATCCATGGGATTCTTGAACTGGCCCTGATGAGAGTTGTTTGCCCAAAACTGACACATTTTACCCTTCCTATCTATCATATTATTCAGCTTTTATATTTAGGATGTGTTGTTCCTCACGTATTTACCACAAGTGATGGTAAGGAGGATTGGAACAAATTAAACAAGCAAACTAAAGTTTAAAGAGGAGAGATGAAAGGCGAGCTCTAGGAGGGAGAGGAGTAGTAAGCAGCAGCTTGGGCCGGTGGTTAGAGCATGGGCCTGGGAGTCGGAAGGGCCTTGTTTCTAAACTGGCTCAGTCACATATCTGCTATGGGTGACCTTGGGTAAATCACTTCATTTCTCTGTCCCTCAGTTACCTCATCTGTAAAATGGGGATTAAGACTGTAAGCACCAAGTGGAACAGGTTCTGTGTCCAACCTGGTTAGCTTATATCTACCCCAGAGCTTAGTATGGTATTTAACAAATACCATAAAATGTCCAGGTCAAATCCAAAAGAAATCCTGGACAAGGGAGGTAGGGAAAATTCATCAGAGGCCCATCTTTGGTCTCTTGGCTCTGTTTAAAATGCAATTTCTTGTGCCAATAAGCACCAACTAAAGAAATGTCAGTTTTACATGTTGGTGTATTAATCATGTGAAACATGCCAGTGTGTTATTATTATGGTCAAATGTCGAGTCATTTCTGATTCATAGCGACTCCATGGATATATTTCCTCCAGAACGTCCTGTCTGCTGCCATAATCCTTAACTTTTCTAACAGTTCCTTTGTTATCGTTGTTATGGTCTCTAACCATCTAGTGGCTGGTCTGCCTACTTCTCATTTTCCCTGGACTTTTTCTAGCATTAGTGTCTTCCCCAGAAAATCAGTCCTCCTGATTCTGTGTCCAAAATATGCTAATCTACATCAAGCCATTTGGCTTTCTAAAGACCACTTTGGTTTAATTTGCTCCAAAATCCATTAGTTTGTTTTTCTTTCTGTCCATGGTATTCACAAAAATATTCTCCAATACCACAAAGGAGTGATGCTTTTCCTACCCTCTTTCTTCACTGTCCAGTTTTAGGATTCAAACATTGTCACATACTCGTGTACCTAAGTATAAATCCTGTCAAATCTCCCAAATGGTGAAATTCAACAAGTTCATTCATTCGATCATATGAATTGAGTGCTTACTGTGTGCTGAGCACTGTACTAAGCTCTTGTGAGAGTACAGTTCAACCAGAAACACTCACATTCCCTTCTCACAATGAGCATACAGTATTGAGTGGAGAACACAGACATCAATACAAATAAATAAGATTACAAATATGTACATAAGTGCTTTGGGGCTGGGAACAAGAAAGAGCAAAAGGGAGTAGGAGGTGCCTCCCTTCCTCCTCTCCTCCTCTCTCGCCCCGCTCCGGTCTATTCTTCACTCCGCTGCCCGGCTCATCTTCCTGCAGAAACGATCTGGGCATGTCACTCCCCTTCTTAAACAACTCCAGTGGTTGCCTATCGACCTCCGCTCCAAACAAAAACTCCTCACTCTAGGCTTCAAGGCTCTCCATCACCTTGCCCCTTCCTACCTCTCCTCCCTTCTCTCTTTCTACCGCCCACCCCGCACGCTCCGCTCCTCTGCCGCCCACCTCCTCGCCGTCCCTCGGTCTCGCCTATCCCGCCGTCGACCCCTGGGTCACGTCCTCCCGCGGTCCTGGAACGCCCTCCCTCCTCACCTCCGCCAAACTGATTCTCTTTCCCTCTTCAAAACCTTACTTAAAAATCACCTCCTCCAAGAGGCGTTCCCAGACTGAGCTCCTCTTCCCCCTCTACTCCCTCTGCCATCCCCCCTTTACCTCTCCGCAGCTAAAGCCTCATTTTCCCCTTTTCCCTCTGCTCCTCCACCTCTCCCTTCCCATCCCCACAGCACCGTACTCGTCCGCTCAACTGTATATATTTTCGTTACCCTATTTATTTTGTTAATGAATTGTACATCGCCTTGATTCTATTTAGTTGCCATTGTTTTTACGAGATGTTCTTCCCCTTGACGCTGTTTAGTGCCATTGTTCTTGTCTGTCCGTCTCCCCCGATTAGACTGTAAGCCCGTCAAACGGCAGGGACTGTCTCTATCTGTTGCCGACTTGTTCATCCCAAGCGCTTAGTACAGTGCTCTGCACATAGTAAGCGCTCAATAAATACTATTGAATTGAATTGAATGAAAGGAAAGGTTGGACTTAGTCTTGGAAGGCCTCTTGAAGGAGATATGCCTTCAATAATGTGCTGCAGAGGGAGAGTTGGGAGAGGAATTGTCAGATTTGAAGAGAGAGGGCATTCTAGGCCAGGGGCAGGATGTGGGCTAGAGGTCCGCAGTGGTCTGTCTCCCCACCTTCTAGACTGTGAGACTGTTGTTAGGTAGGGATTGTCTCTATCTCTTTCCCAACTGTACTTTCCAAGTGCTTAGTACAGTGGTCTGCACCCAGTAAGTGCTCAATAAATACAATTGAATGAATAAATGAATGACAGGCAAGATCAAGGCACAGTGAAAAGGTTAGCAATAGAGGAGTGAAGTGTGAGGGCTGGGTTGTAGGAGAGAAATGAGGCGAGGTGGGAGGGGGCAAGGTGGTGGACTGCTTTAAAGCCAAAGATGAGGAGTTTTTCCTTGATGTGGAGGAGGATGGGCAACCGCTGGAGTTTTTTGAAGAGCAAGGTAACGTCCTGAACATTTTATGGTAATTAGATAGTTGGACATATGTTAACCAGTAAGATTAGGGAGGCATATATTTGTAAGGAAGATAGAGATGGGTAAGCTTCTTGAAGGCAGGAATCATGTCCACCAACAATACTGCATTGTACTCTCCCACGTGTTTAGTATAGGGCTCCATATATAGCAAGTGCTCAGTAAATACCACTGATTGATACAAACATACATACTAAGGAAAATATGTAATTAGTAAATTGAAACTATTTGGAAACCATTATTAAAAGCACATCTCCTCCTTGAGACCTTCCCTGACTGAACCCTCATTTCCTCCTCTCCCACAGTCATCTTTGTCATTCCTAGCACTTGGATTTCTACCCTTTATTCACCCCTCCATAAGCCCCTCAGCACTTATGTAATATCCATGATTAATTAATGTAAATATCTGTCTCCCCCTATAAAGTGTAACCTCAATATGGGCAGGGAACATGTCTACCAATTCAGTTATACTGTATTCTCCCTGGCACTTAGTACAGTGTTCTGTGCACAGTAAGTATTCAATAAATTTGATTGATGGACTGATTTCTTGTTTTTTACGGGGGTGTTTATAAACCTTTTTGTATAAAACAGAATCATTAGGGTCAATTCACTCCAGAAAAGTGAAAGACTGGTGATTGACTACTAATTTCGGACAGAGCACTAATCCCCCTTCTGTTCTGGTGCCTGTTCCAGGATTCCGAATAAAATCTTCCTGGCACTCACGGAAGAAATAGTATGAGACTCTCTCAAATGCATCTACAAGGTTGGGCTTGACGCTTATGTGTTGGTGGGAGAGATGGCTACCTCGGCCTCAGGGTCTTCATCCTAAAGAAATGGCCCTGTACCTACTGAAATATTTCCTGGGAAATTATTATTATTATTATTATGGTATTTGTTAAGCACTTAATATGTGCCAAGCACTGTTCTAAGTGCTGGGGCAAATAGAGGGTAATCAGATTGTTCCTCTGGGGACTCACAGTCCTAATTCCTATTTTACAGATGAGGTAACTGCGGTACAGGTAAGTTAAGTGGCTTGCCCAAGGTCACACAGTAGACAAGTGGCAGAGCCGGGATTAGAACCCACGTCCTCTGACTCCCAAGCTCGTGCTCTTTCCACTAAGCCACGTTGGGAAATGTAATCAGTACATCTCTTCTAAGAAGCCTTCCCTGACTAAGCCCTCCTTTGCTCTTCTTCCACTCCCTTCTGTGTCACCCTGATTTTCTCCCTTCATTCACCACCCCCCTTCCAGCCCCAATGGAAGCAGCATGGTTTAGTGGAAAGAGCACGGGCTTGGGAGTCAGAGGACATGGGTTCTAATTTGGGCCCCGCCACTTGTCTGCTGTGTGGCCTTGGGAAAGCTGCTTAACTTCTCTGTGCCTCAGTTACCTCATCTGTAAAACAGGGATTAACTGTGAGCCTCATGTGGGACAACCTGATTACTCTGTATCTACCCCAGCACTTAAAACAGTGCTAGGCACATAGTAAGAGCTTAACAAATACCATAATTATTATATCTATAATTTATTCATTTATGTTAATGTCAGTCTCCCCCTCTAGACTGTAAGCGCCTTTGGGGCAGGGAATGTGTCTGTTGTTACGTTGTTCTCTCCCAAGTGCTTAGTACAGTGGCCTGCACACAGTTAAGTGCTCAATAAATACAACTGCCTGACGGACTCCTTGAACAAGGACCCAACTCTCAAAAAATGCTTTAAGTGAAAAAAATTGGAAAATGTTTTAAAACATAGAACATATGCAATTATTCTGCCAAATCTGCACTCTTTTGCAGCTAATAATAATTGAAGAGGGAAACATTATAATAAATCTTGATTTGATCATTATCTCTTCAATCCTGCTCAGCTTTTATGACTTTGAAAACCTGAGTAAATATGCTATTTGCATTGAGTAATTACATGAGAGGAGTAGAACGTTTCATTGTTCTTTTCCTTGAAAGCTGAGGGCACAAGAAGGCCAAACCAGTTACAGTGACTAATGATAAAAGCTCACGTGACTAGGAGAACAGGCTTGCTACCCAAGACCTCTTCTCCGCTCCCATTATTATAGGCTGTCGGTGGGATTGCTGACCTGATCTTCCCTTCTTGCTCCCTTCCACAACCCATCCAGGACTCAGTGATTAATGAACTGTGAAATAACAACTTGTCTTTTAGTAAACTGTGAAGTGCCTTACACAGAAGCTGAGTCCTGAAACAGTGAACAAAGTTCCCTTCTTCCTGTATCCGGGGGTGGTTGCAATTAAAAAAAAAAAGTTATGCGTTCCTCTCTGTCGATTGCTAGGGAAGACTATGTTTCTAAGCCGTCAGGTGCCAACCTACTCCGTGCATATTAAAACTAATTTGCCTTTTCTTATGCTGTCAAGTCATCTCCGATCCATAGCAGCACCATGGACACATCTCTCCCAGAACACCCCGTTCTCCATCTGCAATCGTTCTGGTAGTATATCGATACAATTTACTTGGTAAAAATATGGAAGTGTTTACCACTTCCTCCTTCCATGCAGTAAACCTGAGTCTCTCCCATGTCACTGCTGCCTAGCATAGGGGAGTTTTGACTTGTAGTGGATTGCCTGTCACTCACTAGCCACTGCCCAAGCTAGGAATGGAATGGGTAGGCCAGTGCTTGATTCTCCTTCCCGTAGTCGAGACTATTTAGAGTACTGGAAACTCTCCAGATGCAACCCTGAAAGGGAAAACCCAATTTACCCTACACTTTATCTATGCACCCCAGACAAAAACACCCCAAAATTACAAAACATGAATACTTCTATCCCAGAAACTAAACAGTTGTTCTTAGTCTTTATGAATCCATCAGTGGTATTTGTTGGGGACTTACTGTGTGCAGTGCACTTTAAAGTGCTTGGGAGAGTACAATATATGAGTAGGAGGGTGTAATCCTTCCCCCAGGATCTTTCAGTCTGATTCTCTGTAGTCTGCGTCATCATCATCACCATCATTATCATAATCAATGGTATTAATTGAGTACTTACTGTGTGCAGCTCACTGTACTAAGCACTCGGGAGAGTACAATTCATTCATTCATTCAATGGTATTTTTATTGAGCACTTACTATGTGCAGAGCACTGTACTAAGCACTGTACTTTTGCCGAATGTACAATTGGGCAAAAGATAGAGACAATCCCTGCCCAATGACGGGTTTACAGTCTAATCGGGGGAGACAGACAAAAACAAGACAACATAATCACGATAAATAGAATCAAGAGGATGTACACCTCATTAACAAAATAAATAGGGTAATAAAAATATATACAAATGAACACAGTGCTGACGGGAGGGGAAGGGAGAGCAGGAGGAGCAGAGGGAAAGGGGGTTTAGCTGATGGGAGGTGAAGGGGGGAAGGAGGAGGGAGCAGAGGGCAGAGGGGGAGCAGAGAGGGAGCAGAGCAAAAAGGGGAAGCTCAGTCTGGAAAGGCCACTTGGAGGAGGTGAGCTCTCAGTAGGACTTTGAAGAGGGGAAGAGAGTTAGTTTGGCGGAGGTGAGGACGGAGGGCATTCCAAGACAGTGGTAGGATGTGGGAAGCAGCATGGCGCAGTGGAAACAGCATGGGCTTTGGAGTCAGGGCTCATGAGTTCGAATCCCAGCTCTGCCACTTGTCAGCTGTGTGACTGTGGGCAAGTCACTTAACTTCTCTGTGCCTCAGTTCCCTCATCTGTAAAATGGGGATTAAGACTGTGAGCCCCACGTGGGACAACCTGATTCCCCTGTGTTTACCCCAGTGCTTAGAACAGTGCTCTGCACATAGTAAGCGCTTAACAAATACCAACATTATTATCATTATTATTATGTGGGCCAGAGGTTGACAGCGGGATAGGTGTGAAAGGGGGATGGTGAGGAGGTGAGAGGCAGAAGAGCGGAGCGTGTGGGGTGGGCAGTAGAAAGAGAGAAGGGAGTAGAGGTAGGATGGGGCAACGTGATGGAGAGCCTTGAGGCCCAGAGTGAGAAGTTTTGTTTCGTGTGGAGGTTGATGGGCAACCACTGGAGGTTTTTAAGGAGGGGAGTGACATGCCCAGAGCGTTTCTGCAAGAAGATGATCCAGGCAGTGGAATGAAGAATAGTCTGGAGGGGGAGAGACAGGAGGAAGGGAGATCAGAGAGAAGGCTGACACAATAATCCAGCCAGGATATTATGAGAGCATTTACCAGTACTATAGCCGTTTGGATGGAGAGGAAAGGGTGGATCTTGGCGATATTGAAAAGGTGAGTTGGAAGGTACAATCTCTGCCCATGAGGACCTCAGAGTCTTCCGTATCAAACTAATAATATAATCTGCGTGATTCCAGATTGCTTAGACTAAATTTCAGAATGCTATCTGGCCCATGGACCATACAAAAAAAAAAAGAAATGCTTAGATAACATAGTTGCTCTGAATGACTTCACTAAGTAGAAGGTTGGTTCACCTTTACTGACTGCAACATTGAATGATTAAAGATACTTAAGGTACTTAGGGAGTTGGCAGAGGTTATTGCAGAGACACTAGCAATTCTTTTTAAGTATTCATGGAAGATAGAAGTCCCGGAAGATTGTGAGAAGCCAAATGTGCCCGACATTAGCAAGGGAGATGTTTAGCCTGATCATTATAGAAAATTTAGCTCAATATCAGTATTAGGCAAACTATGAAAACAAATTAATTCAACATCAAGTAGAAGAGCATAAGATAAAAGGAATTAAAGTAGTGTTGCCTAGTGTGAAGACCAAGGGTTGAGAGAGTAAATTCTCCCCTCCAGATTGCAAGCTCCTTATGGGCAAGGAATGGGTCTACCAACTCCGTTATATTGTTCTCTCCTAAGCACTTAGTTTAATGTTCTGCACACAGTAAAGGGCTCAAGAAAATCCATTATTCTTGTCGTTATTGATATTTGTTAAGCGCTTACTTTGTTCCAGGCACTGTACTAAGCAGTGGGTAAATACAAGTTAATCAGGTTGGACAAAGTCCCTGTCCCTCATAACCCTCCCAGTCTTACTCTCCATTTTACAGATTAGCTCAGGCTCATGTTATTTATTCATTCACTCAATTCATTCAATAGCATTTACTGAGCACTTACTGTTTGCAGAGTACCGTACTAAGCGCTTGTGAGTGTACACTACAAAAATGAACAGAAACATTCTCTACCCACATACAAGCTTATATTCTAGAAGGGGAAATGGACATTAATACAAATTGAAATAGAATTCAGATATGTACATACATGCTGTGGGACTCAGAGGGGGATGAATAAAGGGGCAAAGTCAGGGTGACACAGAAAGGAGTGGGAGAAGACGAAAGGAAGTTTAGTCAGGGAAGGCGATGTGCTCAGTTTGGAGGTGATGTGCCTTCAATAAAGCTTTGATTGGGGGCAGAGTAATTGTTTGACAGATTTGAGGAGGGAGAGCATTCCAGGCCAGATGCTGGATGTGGGAGAGGGGTCGGCAGCAAGATAGATGAGATGTTTCTGTGTGTTGCTGTATTGTACTCTCCCAACTGCTTAGTACAGTTCTTTGCACACAGTAAGCACTCAATAAATACAATGAAACGAATGAAAGTTGAGTGAATGGAGGTACAGTGAGAAAGTTGGCAGTAGAGAAGAGAAGTGTGCGGGCTGAGTTGTAGTAGGAGAGTAGTGAGGAGAGGTGGAAGGGGCTGAGGTGATTGTGATTATAAGTTAAGCGACTTACTCAAGTTCACACACAGCAGACAAGCAGTGGACCTGGGATTGGGGTCCATGCTTTATCCACTAGGCCACACTGCTTCTGTACCACTGACTGATTGATTGAATAGTCACTAAATATGGAATCTGCTCTGCTCTGTTGCTAGACTGCTAAGTGACTTTGGGCAAGTCACTTAATCTTTCTGTGTCTCCTTTTCTCACCTGTAAAATATCGATTTAACTTGCTCTCTCTAACTCTTAGCTCATGAGCCCAATGTAGGACAGGGACTGCATCTGATTTGATTATCAGTATCTCCTCCACTGTTAACAGACTTCTTGGCATAGAGTAAGTGCTTAATAGATACCAATTAATCAATCATATCAATTGAACACATACACAGAGCACTGTACTAACCACTTGGGAGAGTTCAGTAAAACAGAGTTGGTAACATGTTCCCTCCCCACAAGAAGCTTTGCAGTAACAAACAATGAAGGAAGCAATATGTTTTACAAAAATACAAAGTTTTAGGCAAATAGAATCTCATCCTAGAATTGAGTAAAGGAACACAAACCCAAGGAGAAGGAGGAAGAAGAAAAAAGAAGGAGAAGAAGAATTGTGGAATTTAAGTGCTTAGTACAGTGCAAACCCTGTACTAAGCGCTGGGGTATATGCCAAATAATTGGGTTGGATGCAGTCCCTGTCCTACATAGGGCTCACAATCTTAATCCCCATTTTATTGATGGGGTAATTGTTAAGTGAGGTGACTTGCCCAGGGTCACACAGGAGACAAGTGGTGAAGTCAGGATTAGAACCCAGGTCCATTTGACTCCCAGGCCCATGCTTTTCTATCTAGATATCAAGTAGATTTTGGTTCTGATCTTCATGATACTCTCAATAATAAGCTTGGGAAGCAGTCTGCATCTATGTTCTGTTATGATTATCACAGTATTTATTAAGTGCTTACTGTGTGCCTAAAGCTCTGGAATGAATACAAGATAATTAGATTGGGCACAATCCCTGTTCAAAATGGGGTTGACAATCTCAGAGGGAGTCAGGGCAGGCAACTTATCTCCACTTTACAAATGACCAAACTGAGGTCCAGGGGGAACAAATGGAACACACTAGTCCAAAGGTAGGGCTAGGACCGGAGACCAGCACTTCAGCCCATTCTAGGCTCTTCCCACTAGACCACAGGTGGTCACCCTCAGAGGGTCCTTAGTGAACACAGTGTTACCTATGGGATTATGTAGGAAACAGTGAAGGGACAGTTTGATCAAGCTGAGTGGCCTATTAAATATCTCAATAGGTGACCCACTCTAAGGAAGTGAAAGCATGATCACCAAGTCTGTAGCTGATATTAAATTGGGTAGGGTTGCCAGCCAATTGGAAGAGTAGTTGTAGAATTCATACAAGCTTAGGCAAATTGAAAAAAACAAAACAAAAACAAAACAAAAAAAGCCTGTGGCCTTGGTGTCGCCTCTAACTCCTCACTGTCTTTCATCCCATATATCCATCCATGTGGGGAAGGCGGGGTGGAGAAGAGTCACAGTAATGGTGTTGGATGAACTGGCTTTCCTGAGGAGTGTAGGGTGGCCAGGTAGTTAGAAAATGCTGGGGTAAAGCCTTGTATCTAAGGGAAAAGCAAAATGGGAGAGGCAGGGCTGTGGTTGCTGATGAATCGCAACAACAGACAGGAGAGATGGAGGGAGAGTCCAGCTATCCATCCCTCTGACCCCCAAACACACATATACCCACTATCCCAGTTCCAGGAATTTTTCTTATACTGAAGCTGAATTCAGGTCAGGTTTGATTTACTTAGCAGGGATTCAAAAGCATAAAGTGTTTCTAAAGGGGAGAGGCTTGACGCTGAGCTGAGGAGCAGTTCAGTCTAGTTGAAAGAGCAAGGGAAAGAGCACAGGACTGGTAGTAAGAGGAGCTGTGTTCTAATTCCAACTTTGTCACTTGTCTGCTGTGGGACCTTGGGCAGATGACTTCATTTCTCGTACCTCAGTTACCTCATCTATAAAATGGGGATTCATTACCTGTTCCCCTTCCTTCTTAGAGTGTGAGCCGTGTGTGGGACAGGGACTGTGTCTGAACTGATAATCCTATATCTTTCTGAGTCCTTAGAACAGTGCTTGGCATACAGTAAACGCTAAACAGCTATCACTGTTATCATTATTATAATTATCCACTGTAGACAGAAATAGACAAATAGGGTTAGATTACAATAGGAGAGATTTTAATTGGGTATAAGGAAGACGTGCTCTGCCAACAGTAAGTACTCAATAAATACCACTAATTGATCAATTCTTGAGAAAGAACTGACACTCATTAGTCCTGGTCAGTTTTGTCATCTATCTGTTAGGAAGCAGATTTTGAACCAGGCTTCTCTTGAAGTCTGTACCATCTGTATAATACTCTGGTTCATTACACAGACAGTTGCTCTAAAATTAGAGAGCGTTTAGGATAAGATATCAAATAGCACAGAGTCAGGGAGAAATGAAATGGCAAAGGAAAAGAGGAAAGTAAAAAAAGATGAAAAAGAAAGATTAACGGAGGGACAGATGAAAAAGAGCTGTACTCTTGAGTCATGGGTTTTGGGGGCTCTCTCATCTGAATTAGATTTTTCTGCAGAACCCATGTGCCGGACTCAGGGAGTAAAACTTCACTTTGGCAGGGAAGAGTGGAGTAGGGGCAAGGAAGTCAAATATCTTCTTGAAGCCTAGTTCTATATCTTGTTAAGAGAGAGAAATAAATGACTGAAAGAATGAAACCGACAAATGATTATATTATGAAGAGACATGGGAGAGATGGGTGTTAAAAAGAGATTTCTTACACTGACAAATCAGCAATGGTGCCCACAGTATTCTAACTATTGAAAACAACAATAAACAACAACAAAGAAAAGCAGCGTGGTCTAGTGTATAGAACCCGGGCCTAGGAGTCATGAGGACCTGGCTTCCAATCCTGGCTCTGTCACTTGTCTGTTGTGTGACCTTGGGCAAGTCACTTTATTCCTCTGTGCCTCAGTTCCCTCACCTGTAAAATGGGGATTGAGACTGTGAGCCAATGTGTGACAGGGACTGTGTCCAACCTGATTAGCTTGGATCTACCCTTAACTGCACCGAAGGAGGCAATGGTAAACTGCTTCTGTATTTTTACCATGAAAACTCTATGAATACACTACCACAAAAACTGCAGATGGAGGTAGGGCATTCTGGGAGAGGTGTGTCCATGGCGTCGCTACACATCAGACACGACTTGACAGCATAAGACAACAACAACAACAACTGTGTAGAAGCAGCCTAATGTTAGCCACAGGGTTTATCTCTCCTGGTAAAGTTCACAAATCTAGAGAATGAGCTTCATCAAACTGGGAGTCAGGAGACTCAGGTTATAATCCTAGATGCATCATCTGCCTACTCTGTGACTTTGGACAATTCTCTCAACTCCTCTGGGCCTCAGTTTTCTCTCTGCAAAATGGGGATAAAGCAGATCTTCTGTCTGTCTGTTTCAGCCCAGGGTAGAATGGGAACTGCGTCTGAACTGACTGACATATATGCCCCAACATTTTGTAGTATGCCTGGCAGCTAGTAAGTGCTTCATAAATGCCGTCATTATTAATCCATTAGGCCAAAGTCTCAGCAGTGAGCCTGGCATATAGCTTACAAAATGTCATAAATGAAAAGAATTAATGTGAGTAATTGTAGCAAATAGCCTTCAATTCTATTAGCATATATTGTCTCTCTTAATTTTGCTTGATAGTGAAGAGAGATCTGAAGAAATGATTTCATTTATAATGCAAATAAGCAAGAAAGAGGCTTGAAAGTTCTGTAATGGAAGAGAAATAACTAAAAGTAAACTGAGATCTTCTGAGAAGTTTACTATTCAGAGTAATGACTATGACTTTCAACTGAATGGACCACTATTATTTCTGGTCTGGAACAATAAATCAAATGGGAAACTAGTGGCTGCTCAGTGACAGGAGTTTTTATTAAAACAAATAACTGGCATC
Source organism: Ornithorhynchus anatinus (assembly GCF_004115215.2). Taxonomy (NCBI): domain Eukaryota; kingdom Metazoa; phylum Chordata; class Mammalia; order Monotremata; family Ornithorhynchidae; genus Ornithorhynchus; species Ornithorhynchus anatinus. The sequence continues at coordinate 24,590,080 of NC_041741.1, read as the reverse complement.
AGAACAACGCGGAGTGCCTCCAGAGACCACTCTAAATCGGATAGTGGCTATTAGTAAAGGAATAAGGCAATTTGCAACTCTCACAAGGGTCAGAATGGGTAGGATCCTTAGGAAAAAACTCCATTCAGGCCCTGATAAGAGATGAAAATTGTCTTTATACTTAACCAGTGAAGAAAGAAGACACAGACAACAAATAATTTACAGGATATTTTCAATCAGTCCTATAATTTTTAATTCAGTATTAATGCAGGATTAAGATCTTTATCTTTTAAATCCTTCTATCTTCCTTTAATTTTTTTTTTAGTTCATGTAAATGGTAGTCACTAAAGGAGGTATGACCATCCTGGATACTTTCAATAAGAAAAAATTGTTTGTTAAAATGATTGCTGGTCACACTCAGCAATACAAATTATGTACTCTATAAATTGTTCCATTTGAACCACCAAATGGTATATTTTCATTCAATATAAATGCATCAAGTCAACAATTTTAGATTTTGGGAGCTCCTAGTCCCAGAGAATTAATTAATTTAAAGAACCCCCCCCAACACCTGTTGAAAATTTAGGTTCCACAAATTTATCATTAATGATACTTGTAGCAGGATATACAGTTAGCTTGCACATAAAACTTTCTCTGTCCCCCAAAAGTCCCTCAAACCACAGAACAATCAACAAGCTTAGAAGTTTTTGCAACAGAGTTTAAACTTTTATTCTGAAGCAGTGTGTCCTAGTGGAAAGACCACAGGCTAGGAGTCAGGAAACCTGGGTTCTAATTCCAGCTTCAACCCTTGCCTGCCAAGTGCCCTTGGACAAGTCACCAAACCTCTTTGTTTCTCACTGTGCTCACCCGTAAAAAGGGATTAAATCCCTATTCTTCCTTTCCTTCAGACTATGAGTCTTCCTTCTCCTGGAAACATTATCTAACCTCATTTTCTCAGACATGGGCCTTTATATCCTGCTGCAAGTATCATTAATGGTTCATCTGTGGAGTCCAAATTTTTGACAGGTGCTTGGGGATTACTTCATTTTTTTTTTTACTCTCTGGGGCTAGAAGCTTTCAGAATCTAAAACTGATGACTTGATGCACACACACTGAATGAAAAATACCATTTGGTGCTTCAAATGGAAAGATTTGTGGAGTATATAATGGTATGTGGCCTGAAATCACTCCATAACCATGGTTCTCCCTCACATCTCTGTTTTGACTCCCCTTTTATTCTCACTTCACACTCACTCTCTTGGGGAGCTCAACCACTCCCAGATCTTCAACTATCATTTCTTTCCAAGTGATTCCCAAATCCACCTCATTACCCTTTATCCTCTTTCTTTCTCCACAATTTTAAATATCCCCCAAATTTGAGGACAATTCTATATGGATATTGGACTGGCCTCTGAAAATCAATATGCACCAAACTGAACTCTTCATCTCCCCTTCCACATTCTCTCCTACACCTAAGTGTCTTATCACAGTTGCACAAGATCACCAGACCCTACAAGACCATAATAATAATAATAATAATAATAATGATAATAATGTTGGTATTTGTTAAGTGCTTACTATGTGCCGAGCACTGTTCTAAGCACTGGGGTAGACACAGGGGAATCAGGTTGTCCCACGTGGGGCTCACAGTCTTAATCCCCATTTTACAGATGAGGTAACTAAGGCACAGAGAAGTTAAGTGACTTGCCCAGTCAGCTGACAAGTGGCAGAGCCGGGATTTGAACTCATGACCTGTGACTCCAAAACCCGTGTTTTTTCCACTGAACCACACTGCTTCTCTGTGGTAAGCATAAGCCTCCCTGTCTCTGAAACTCATAACTTTACATTTATCTTTGACTCTTCCCTCTTTCAACTCCTTCATTCAGTCTTCGGTAATCTGCACACGGGAGGCATTTGAAAGATACTATTGATTGATTGTTTTAAATCTCCATGTCCGTTGTCCCTAGACTGTCCCATTCCAAGGCAGCTTGGCTCATCACTGCCACCATCTGCATGTTCCCAAGACGGGAAACGAGGAAGTTTCGGGAACTGGTGCTACTATTAAAATGGGTGATTGTTAAGTCACTACTATGCCCCAGACACTGTACTAAGTGCTAGGGTGGATACATGCAGAGTTAGCTACTACTATTAGAGAAATAGATTCCTTTAGGTATTAGTTCTCTTTCATATTTCATATTAGTTCTCTTTCATATTTTTGAGCATGTTTTGAGCATTTTTGAGCATGGCTCAGTGGCAAAAGCCCAGGCTTTGGAGTCATGGTTTCGAATCCCAGGCTCTGCCACTTGGCAGCTGTGTGACTGTGGGCAAGTCACTTGACTTCTCTGTGCCTCAGTGACCTCATCTGTAAATGGGGATTAAGACTGTGAACCCCACGTGGGACAACCTGATTACCCTGTGTCTGCCCCAGTGCTAAGAACATTGCTCTGCACATAGTAAGCGCTTAACAAATGCCAACATTATTATGTTGATTGAGGAGAAAAACTGTTGTCCTTCATATTTGAAGACGGTGCTACAGATGGTTTGGCTATAAAGACCATTGTGTGACTGAAAATCCATATCGCACTGGGTCCTTGTAAAGATTGTCTTTAGACATGTTGATGCTGATGTTCCTTATGGTTCACTGTCTGTGAATTTATCTCTTGATGTCCTGATTCCCCGAGGAGCATCCAGTCATCATTATCAATGGTATTTGTCGAGCACTGATTGTGTGTGGAGTAATAATAATAATAATAGTGACATTTGTTAAGCGCTTAACTAAGAGCCAGACACTGTACTAAGTGCTGGGGTGGTTACAAGCATATCGGGTTGGACGCAGTACCTGCCCCACATGGGGCTCACAGTGTCAATCCCCATTTTATAGATGAGGTAACTGAAGCCCAGATTAGTGAAGTGACTTGCCCAAGGTCACATAGACAAGTGGCGGAGCCAGGATTAGAACCCATGACCTTCTGATTCTTAGGCCTGTGTTCCATCCACTACACCAGTTTGGAAGATTACAATACAATTCATTCTTTCATTCATTCAATAGTATTTATTGAGCGCTTACTATGTGCAGAGCACTGTACTAAGCGCTTGGAATGAACAAGTCGGCAACAGATAGAGACAGTCCCTGCCATTTGACGGGCTTACAGTCTAATCGGGGGAGACGGACAGACAAGAATAATGGCAATAAATAGAGTCAAGGGGAAGAACATCTCGTAAAAGCAATAGCAACTAAATAGAATTGAGGCGATGTACATTTCATTAACAAAATAAATAGGGTAATGAAAATATATACAGTTGAGCGGACGAGTACAGTGCCGAGGGGATGGGAAGAGAGAGGGGGAGGAGCAGAGGGAAATGGGGGGAAAAGAGGGTTAAGCTGCGGAGAGGTGAAGGGGGGGTGGTAGAGGGAGTAGAGGGAGAAGAGGAGCTCAGTCTGGGAAGGCCTCTTGGAGGAGGTGAGTTTTAAGTAGGGTTTTGAAGAGGGGAAGAGAATCAGTTTGGCGGAGGTGAGGAGGGAGGGTGTTCCAGGACCACGGGAGGACGTGGCCCAGGGGTCGACAGCGGGATAGGTGAGACCGAAGGATGGTGAGGAGGTGGGCGGCGGAGGAGCGGAGCGTGCGGGGTGGGCCGTAGAAAGAGAGAAGGGAGGAGAGGTAGGAAGGGGCAAGGTGATAGAGAGCCTTGAAGCCTAGAGTGAGGAGTTTTTGTTTGGAGCGGAAGTTGATAGGCAACCACTGGAGTTGTTTAAGAAGGGGAGTGACATGCCCAGATCGTTTCTGCAGGAAGATGAGCCGGGCAGTGGAGTGAAGAATATACTGGAGCGGGGCGAGAGAGGAGGAAGGGAGGTCAGAGAGAAGGCTGACACAGTAGTTTAGCTGGGATATAAGGAGAGCCTGTAGCAGTAAGGTAGTCGTTTGGGTGGATAGGAAAGGGCGGATCTTGGCGATATTGTAAAGGTGAAACCGGCAGGTCTCGGTAACGGATAGGATGTGTGGGGTGAACAAGAGAGACGAGTCAAGGATGACACCGAGATTCCGGGCCCGAGAGACGGGAGGGATGGTCGTGCCATCCACGGTGATAGGGAAGTCTGGGAGAGGACTGGGTTTGAGAGGGAAGATGAGGAGCTCAGTCTTGCTCAGAGTTGGTCGGCATGTTCCCTGCCCACAGAGATTGTGCCCTAGTGGAGACAGGACAGGCCTGGGAGTCAGAAGGACTTGGATTATAATCCTGGTTCCACCACTTGTCAGTTGTGTGACTCTGGGCAAGTCACTTCACTTCTCTGTGCGTCAGTTGCCTTGTCCGTAAAATAGGAATTAAGTCTGTGAGCCCCATGTAGGGCAAGGATTGGGTCTAACCTGATTATCTTGATCTACTCCTGCATTTAATACAGTGCCTGGCACATAATAAGCACTGGTCCTCCATCCGCCTGCAAATGTTTCTCAAAGACATACATACAGGAGTTGTGTTAATAGGCTTGCAACCTAACTGCAAAAATCTGCCCTTCACATTGGGAAGTTGACACTGGTTTTAAGAGAGTATATAAAAACAATGGGGGAGTTGATCCTTCCCCTCACTCCACAAAAGAGTAAGTTGTTGATGGGAGAATCCAACTCACTGCTTAGTTATTCTTATAGAACACTGCACATTCTTCAAATCCCCAGTCTTTTCCAGCATATGTAATAATAACCGTGGTATTTGCTAAGTGCTTGCTAGATGCCAAGCTCTGTACTAAGCACATGGTTAGAAACAAGATCAACAGGTCAGATCTGGTCCCTGTCCCAGAAGAGATGTATGGTCTAAGTAGGAGGGAGAATAGGTGCTTAATCCCCATTTTGTAGTTGAGGAAACTGAGACATAGTGAAGTTAAGTGACTTACCCATAGCCAAGGTACTCTGACTCCAAGGTCAGGATCAGGAAATAACAATAATAATAATGGTATTTGTTAAGTGCTTACTATGTGCCAAGAACTGTTCTAAGCACTGAGCACTGTTCTAAGTGCAGAGTTTTGTAGGGCGAAACCTGGTAAATTAGAAAGTAGAGGTGATTCTCTGCACTAACCACATTTTTGTCCTGTGAATTACCAGAGTTACTGACTCTTCAAAATATGGAAGATAAATTTCATTAGGTGCAAGTTTATCAGAGGACATTAGTCAAGGTAAGGTTACATTAAATAAACATTTGTACCAGTTCACTTGTGTTTAGATTTTCAGACACAAATGACTTTCGATTTGGTTGTAAATGCCTGAAGATTTGAAAATCCTGCAACATTCAACATGATCTAACCTAAAATATGAAAAATTATAAAAGATAAGCACTGGCATTAAAATTACCAAGAAGAGTGATCCAAATGATGATAGCACAATAATGACTAGATTTGTAGGTTTTTCAAAATGTTTTTGCTAAAAACTTATTATATTCCATGTACTGTACTAAGCACTGGGGTAGATACAAACTAATCAGTTCAGACACAGTCCTTGACCCACTCGGGACACACAGTCTTAATCCCCATGTTAAAGATGAGGTAACTGAGGCACAGAGAAGTTCAGTGACTTGCCCAAGGTGACCCAGCAGACAAGTGGCAGAGTCAGGATCAGAACCCAGGTCCTCTGATTCCCAGGTCTCTGTTCTTTCCACTAGGCTATATTGATTTCTAGTCCTTAGATCTAGGAAAACTTCTGTGCCTATTGCTAAAAACAGCCTTTTGCTCTAAAAGAAAAAAAAAAAACAAAGTGAGTCACATAAATTCTTCATAGAAAAGAAACAGAACTCCAAATTCATTGTCAAAGTAAAATATAATAGTTGTTCAAAGTTCAGGAGAACAAACCTTTGGCTAAGAGGAAAAAAAATGACTTTAAAGCCCAACAGTAATGCCCCCCCTCACAGAAATAGATTTAAACGTTTCCTCTTATTTGGCCTGTCTTCTCTCTAAAGTGGTCATGCTTTTTCTCTAATAAGCACCAGACAATCTTCAGAAAGCGTGTTCTTCTAATATCATCCTGCAAAACCCTAGCAATTACCTAACAATACCACTGTCACTGTAAAAAACTATTATTTCCTGCAGGACTTCAATTTAGACCTTAATTCATGTTTTCGGCCCTTTCGAATTCTTTTGATTTTTTTCTCTCCATGCATCCTAGGTATTTCCTTTTGTGAACCCCTGGAATTTGACATTTGCATTGAAATTTACTGACAATAAATGGAAGCTAGAGCTTTTCAGTGCTGACAATGGCAATTACACTATTAACCACCCAGCACCCGATCTCATTTGTTCCCTGATTCATAACAGCCTAAGCCTGGAAATTCACATTGCTGTGGCAATGTTGACTGCAATCATCCTGCCTTGAGCTGTGATCTCGCCAGCTAATCACATTTCACAAGTTATCAAGAGCTTGTGAGGAAGAAACACCAAAAAACAGGCTTGTTCCCAAGATGTTAAAAGTGAAGTTTAGGGTACAATTTTTCATTTGAGTTAGTCAGAGTCTTGTACCCTGAGCTTAAATATTCCTTTGGTGTTTAATGTCATTTTGAATCTGAAAAAGGCAAATCATTTGCTTTCAAACTTTTTGAAGGAAGATGTTGGCAACTAAGCCAGTCTGGGATCACAAACTCATTTTCAGATAAAGAGACAGAGGTCTATATGATGAGGTTGTTCCAAGAGACGGCAGGTCCAATCTGACCAGACAAGTAGGGACACTTCAGTTCATCCAGACAAGTGACTGAATAATTCCATCCTGCTCAATCGATCAACCAACCAGTGGTATTTATTGCTCTGTATTCATTGCTCACAAGGACAGATTCTCTGAATTCCCAGTGTTAATAACATAGGAATTGAATTCATACCCATTGTCAGGGCTAGATGAAATTATCTCTGAAAAATCCACTCAAAAGAACCTCCTCCTTTCCCTTTTAACCGTGATAGCAAATTAAGATGCTCTGAATTCGAAAACAAGGACATACCAAAGGGTGTCATTCAAACAGTTCTCTGATAATGCAGGGGTGACATTCTTGAAGAACCCTAAATTAAGAAAGACGTGGGTTTTCATAGTGGCACTGTGACAGACACTGGGAATGTTTGTTCTTGGGTTTCTGCTGTCATTATATCACAGTCATTCATTCAATCCTATTTACTGAGTATTTACAGTGTGCAGAGCACCTTACTAAATGCTTGGGAGAGCACAATATGACAAGAAAAAGACAAATTCCCTGTCCACTTTGAGTTTATGTCTATAGGACTATCCAGACAAATGCTTGTGACTGGAAGCACGTTCCCTAATTCACCACTTATACAAATCATGTAACAAAAAAAGGTATTATGGGAAGAACTTGCTATTGGAATAGACATTGTTTTTCAATCCCATTTCCTATGAATTCAGAGGAAATGGTATTTCAATCTGAATTTATTAAGAAGAATAGAAAGGATCAATGGTTAATGCTAAGAACGATAAAACCATATAGAGGCAATCCTGCTTCTCAGCCTCTCACTAAAATGCCTAGGAGAAAAAAGAAGCAAATAATCCAGACAAGAATCCACTATTACCTGAATTACCTAACTATATATTATATAATGTTTGTAGAGGGCAAGCATGGTGCCAAGGAACAGTATAAAGTACACATCATGTTTCCTGCTCCCCAGTTAGTTACAACAAGTGTCAACCTACAAGATAGGATAATTCTAAAACTTAAATAATGCCATGATGCCTCTGTTAATAAATTGAAGGACAATTAAATGCATATCATGCATATCACCAAACATGTAAATGATCTCACTTAAAGATATATTTACTATACTACTCATGAAACCTCTGTTCCTGCCATTTCTTTCTAATACCATAAATTATTTGGTGCATATGATATATTAAATAATATAAAAGTTGCATTTTTGTGGTGTTCCAATTGAACAGTTTTTAACCAACAACAGGGTTTCCTAAGAGGATACATATTTTTAACAATTCTAATAAAATTTCCTTCTGTTTTAAATTTCCCTTGGCTTAGCTAATATGTATATTTAGTAGACCAATTCATGATTAATTTATTACTCATTTAGCAATATAATTCACTTGTAAGTAGGGTTGTTTTTAGAATATAGGTGCCATTTTAGAGGATCAGATCTGTTTCCAATTTAAATGCTTAAGGTATTACCAAAGATGAACTTCAGGTGACTAAACAATACAGATTGGCATTGTAAATATGTGGTCATGTATCACCTGTCCTAAAAACACAATCTCTTCACCACCCCCAGGCTCCATCAAATTATAGTCCCATGGCATAGTTGATAGAGCAAGGGCCCTGGAGTCAGAAGGTCATGGGTTCTAATCCCAGCTCTCCCACTTGTCTGCTGAGTGACCTTGGGAAAGTCACTTCATTTCTTTGGGCCTCAGTTAAGTCAGCTGTAAACATGAGGATTGAGACTGTGAGCCACGTGGGTCTGAGACTGTGTCCAACCTGATTAGCTTGTATCCACCCCACTTAGTACAGTGCCTGGAATGTAGTAAGCTCTTTATAAATACCGTTATTATTATTATTATTATTCCTGTCCAAATTCTTTGAGCAGGTTGTCCACACTACCTCCACTTCCTCTCCTCCAATTACCTCCTTGACCCCTCCAATTTGGCTTCCTCCCCCATCACGCCACAGAAACTGCCCTCCCAAAGGCCACCGATGATCTCCTTCTTGCCAAATCCAGTGGTTTCTACTCAATCCTAATACCCCTCGACTTCTCAGCTGCCTTCAACACTGTGGATCACCCCCTTTCTCCTGGAAATATCATCTAATTTTGGCTTCGCTGACAATGTCCTCTCCTGGTTCTCCTCCTTTCTTGTTCTCAGTCTCCTTCAGTGGCTCTTACTTCCTCTACTTACCACCCCTTAACTGTGGGAGTCCTTCAAAGCTCAGTTCTGAGTTGTCTTCTATTCTCTATCTACACCTAACCCTTTGGAAAAATCATTCTCTAAATAGATGACTACCAAATGTACATCTCCAGCTCTGATTCTTCTCTTCTCTGCAGTCTCATATTTTTTCCTGTCTTCAGGACATCTCTACTTGAATGTACCACTGACACCTCAAACCTAACATGTCTAAAACAGAACTCTTCATCCCCATCCACCCAAACCCTGTCCTTCCCATTACCATAGACACCACCACCATCACCATTCTCCCTGTCTCACAAACCTTTTAAGTTTGACATTATCCTCAATGTCACTTATGCAACCCACATATTCGATCTATCGGTTCCACCTTCAGAACATCATGAAACACCACCCTTTCCTCTCCAAGCAGCTACTACTCTGATCCAAGCACTTATCTCAACTTGGCTATTACATTAACTCCCATGCTGACCCCCACCCCTCCCCTCCCAAACTCCTGGCTCTCCCCACCCCAGTTCATACTTAATTCTGCTAGCTAGATCAGATCATTTTATTTTTTCTTAAAAAGCATTCAGTCCATGTTTCCCCACTCCTCAGGAAACTCCAGTGGTTGCCCAGTCTTTTAATATTGGTTTTAAAGCACTCAGTCATTTTGCCCCCTCCTATCTTACAGAGCTGATTTCCTGCTACTACCCAGAATGCTCAATTTTATCCTTTAATGCCAGACAACTTACTTTACTTTGGTCTCCTCTATCTCGCTACTAATTGTTCCCACATCCTGCCTCTAACCTGAAACTCCCTCCTGATTCATATCTATCAGACCATCCTTCTCCTCATCTTCAAAGCCTTATTAAAATGACATCTCCTTCAAGAGGTCTTCCCCAACTAAGTCCTCATTTCCACTACTCTGTCTCCCTTCTACGATGCCCTTGCACTTGGATTTGTAGGCTTTAAGCACTTGATAGTCACCCCACCCTCAGCCCCACAACACTTTTGTACTTTCTTTTACTTTCTCTCTTCCCTTATAAACTTTAAGCTCCTTGTAGGCAAGGATCTACCAAGTCTGTTATACTGTACTCTCCCAAGCACTTAGTTCAGAGTTCTGCATTCAAGCGGTAAATAAACATGACGGATTGATTAATCTGCCACAGCCTCAAATTTGAAATTTACTTCAGTTGTACTGAATGTGTTTGGAAGAAACCCATGGATCCTCCTTCTATGGAGATCCTTTAGATAGGATAGTCTGACATTTATGTATTAAGTGAGGAGAGGAAAATCCATTCCTGAAGATAAAAGGATTCAGCTAAGCAAAGAAAGGAAAACACCTCCTCATAAACAGAGAGATAGATTGTTTTATGAATACTTTGATTCTAAGAAATCTGCCCAACTTGCTTGGATTGGGGGAATTTAGAAGATAAAGGTACACCTTCTAGATTGTAAGCTCCTTGTGGTCAGGGAACTCTGTTATATTGTACTATCTTAAGTGGTTAGTACTGTGTTCTGCTCACAGTAAGGGCTCAATAAATCTGAATGATTGATTGATCATTTTATGTCAATCTCAAAAATAGTACTACACATTTAAGCCATTTTTTCAACACTTTCATTTCAGATTCCTGGGTGGGGAGATTTCTCAGTGGCTATAGAAAACCCTGTAGAGTTCTGAGAAGCTGCCTCTTTCTCCTTTTCCTCCTCCTCATTCTCCTAGGTCAGAAGCTCCATTTGATGAGAAGATGAATAGTTATAGGTTTGTAAGGAATGGAGAAACATAAGCAGGATGAAATTTTACAAAACTGATCAGAGAAGCACAGTGAAACATAAACTGGAAAGGGGAGAGACTGGAGATAGAGAACCCAGTAAGGAGGTTGATATTGCCTTCTTAGAACTGCCTTTAAGCTCTTAGAACAGTGCCTGGTACATAGGGAGTGCTCAACAGATACCATAAAAAAAAGCGCAAACCTGAATGTGATGTGTGCTTGGACCAAATAGGTGGGAATGTGGTCGAGCAAAAGCCAACAGGATCTAGCAACTACTGAATGTGGAAGTTGAGTGGGGAGTGAGGAATCAACATTACAGAGGTTTTACACTTTTTAAAAAGTGGAAGATGTGGTTTTAACAGATATGGGAAATTTAGGTGTCACTGAACAATTAGGGAGGAAAATTAAAGCTTGATTTCTGACGTTTTTGAGTTTGAGGTGCTGGCAGACTATCCATATGGACAGTCTTGCAAACAAACTAGCACGATAAAGCTGAAGCTGAGGGAGCAAATGAGCTCCCCAAGGATTGCATATAAAGTTAGAAAAGTAGGGACTTAGAGGCTTGAGGAATATCCAGAGTTGAGGGCTGAGGGGTAGAAGAGCCAGTGAAAGAACCTAAGAAAAAGAAGCCAGACAGGAGAAAAACCAAGAGAGAACGGTGTTGATGAAACTATGATTAAATCCTGTTTCAGGAGGAGAAAAAAGTCTACAATCTGAAAGGTGGCTGAAAAGTCAAGGAATAATAATAGTAGCAATTATGGTATTTGTTAAGTGCTTACTATGTACCAAGCACTGTTCTAAGCTCTGGGGTAGATACAAGGTAATCAAGTTGTCCCACAGGAGGTTCACAGTCCTAATCTCTATTTTACAGAAGAGGTAAACTGAGGCACAAAGAAGTTAAGTGACTTGCCCAAGATCACACAGCCGAAAAATGGTGGTGGAGCCAGGATTAGATTAGATTAGATCAATCTTCTAAGGATAATTATAATAGAATAGGGACCATTTGATCTGGTGACCTTGGAGATTAGAATAGTGGAATGAAGGGTGAGGAAACCAGACTGCAGTATGTCAAGAAGAATTTGGAAGAGAGGTTTGAGAACAAGAAAATAGACCAGCATGTGGAGGGTGCAGTGGGATCCATTCATTCATTCAATTTGATTCAATTTATTGAGTGCTTACTGTGTGCAAAGCATTGAACTAAGTGCTTGGGAGAGTATGACAATTAACTGATGCATTCCCTACCACAGTGAGCTTGCAGGACAGAGTGGGGAGAGAGACATTAACATAAATCAATAAATTATAGATATGTACATGAATGCTGTGGGGCTGGGAAGGGGAAGAACAAAGGGAGCAAGTCAGGGTGATGCAGAAGATAGAGAGAGATGAGGAAGGGAAGGGGTAGTCAAGGAAGGCCTCTTGGAGAACATGTGCCTCCAATAACGCTTTGAGGTGGGGGAGAGTAATTGCCTGACCATTGCTTCCGTTTCATGGGTCTCTTGAGATCTGGTCACTTCAGAATCACTCCAGAGAAGGCTTTGTAAACATGGGGGGAAATTGAGCATATTGGAAGACAACGAAAAAGATCCCATCAAAGATTAGAGGTGGTGATTAGGGAGAGTGAAATTATTTTTAAGAAAGCCAGTCACAGGTAGATAGCAGTAGTAGATAGTGAAATAAGACAGAAGAGCTCCTCATGAAAGATGATTTTGAGGATGAGATAGGTTGGTTATGGGATAGGAGCAGCATAGTGATGATACTCTTGATCATAATTCTTATGCATAGAGCAATGGGAAATAATCCAAGAACATTGATGCAAATGAAATCCCAAGGCTCAGGGAATCAATGATAATTGTGATATTTTAAGTGCTTATTAGGTACTATTTACTGAGCACCCACTGAGTGAGACATGGCAAAGCACAACACAAACACACGACATGTTGCCTTCCCACAAGGGATATTAACTCTAATAGGGAAAGCCAAGAAAGATATTTATAAACAGTGAAATCATGATAGATAATTGACTCTACAATTTAATCTACATTCAGTCTTGAAAAAAAGGCAGGATTTTAGAAGGACTTGAAGGGAGAGGGATGAAGTCTGGGGGATGTGGAGGGAGGAGTTTCGGGCTTGGAAATAGCATGAGCAAAGTATTACCCAAGGACTGGACAAAAACACTGACCGCTTAAGGGGTGACCAGGGGAGGAGCATAGAGATAGAACTGGGAAGTTTGAGCCGTGAAGCCAATCAGAAAGGCCATTTTTTCTCATGCGGGGGAGTTGGGCAGCCATTGGAAATGTTCGAGGAGTGGAGAGATATGTTTTGAGAGGCATTATCAGGAAACTGATCCAGGTTGCCATGTGGACTATGTTGGGGAAAAGTAGGAGCCAGGAAGATCAGTAAGAAGACTGGTGGAATAGGTGAAACATCATAACCAGGATAAGGTGGTTACTTGCACCAGGCGGTGGCTGTTTGGGAATAGAGGAAAAAATGGATGCAGGAAATGTTTTGAAGGAGTTAACTGGCAGGATTTAGCAGTTGAATGGATGTGAAAGCTAAATTATTATTACTATTATTATTATACTTGTTTAGCACTTATTATGTGCCAAGCACTGTTCTAAATGCTGGGGTAGATAAAAGGTAATCAGGTTGTCCCACGTGGGGCTTACAGTCTTAATCCCCATTTTACAGATGAGGTAACTGAGGCACAGAGAAGTAAAGTGACTTACCCAAGGTCACACAGCAGACCAGTGCAGGGTCAGGGTTAGAATCCATCACACAGCAGACCAGTGCAGGGTCAGGGTTAGAATCCATGACCTCTGACTTCCAGGTCCAAGCTCTTGCCACTAGGCCATGTTGCTTCTCTACAAGGAACCCAAAGGTATGGGTTTCAAGGGAGGGTGATGGTGTTTTTTGATGGAGATGGGAAAGTTGGGAGGAGAGGAGGGTTTTAGAATGGAAGATGATAAGTTCAGTTTTGGACATGTAAAGTTGGAGGCCAAGCCTTGGAAGGGGCTGTGAAAGCTATGGAATTAATCAATCAGTGGTATTTACAGAGCACTTATTTTATGCTAAGCACTGTATGAAGATTAGAACACAGAAAAATGCCATTAGTAGGTCAGATAATGGTCCATGTAGCCCAGAATTCTACTTTCTGGAGGACCTGATTGTTTGCACTTTTCCATTATGAAGAGCAAATATGTGTATTCTTACCCTCTGTTTCTTGTTAGAGTTAGAAAACTGTTTAGAAAAATTTCTGGGCATGACAAAAAAACCAAAAAAACTTTCCTACAATTCTCTCAGAAACAAAACAAAAAAGAGCACTTTGGAACCTTGTTTAAATGTCTTTGAAAATCTTAGTGCATTATGCCTACCTGATTCTTATCTATCTACAAAATGATTTACCTTTTCAAAGAAATGCTACAGATCAGTGAAGCAGATTTCCCCTTACACTAACCATGTTCCATAGTCTTGTCCACTTTTATCCTTGTCAGACACTTAATCAGATTTCAGAAAGGTCTATAACCAAGGAGAGAGAGCTTTTTGGTGGCCCTTCAGAACAGTGGTTAAGGTAATTCTGTAGCTGGGAGTCTCCTTGCAAACTATGGGAGGCATTTAACTTCTCTCTCATCTGTAAAATGGGCATTAAGACTGTGAGCCCCACGTGGAACAACCTGATTACTGTTAAAAACAGCGTTCTGAGCATAGCAGCTCTTGATCTAAATGACTCTGCTTTTATCTCAGGAAGTCCCCCATTTTAGCTGGGATGTATATCACATCCGCAAATTCCAAATTCTGGGGGATAGGAGATTTCTTCTTACCCAAAACAGATAAGGCCTGCTTGAAGAGTCTCTTCTGTCACTGAAGAAAACACACTTGTTCGAGTTCCTTTGTGATTGGCTACTTCTCCTATATGTTGCAAATAAAGGCACAGCTAAACAGGAGGGGGGGGCCATTGTGCCACTCGTACCTCTCAGGAGGTGTACGGGCACTAGTTCATATTCCTCCCTTTTCTGATCTATCCAGCACTGTCTCTGAGTGTAACTTTTCCTTGCTTGTGTCACCACCTTGGGTTCGAATCCTCACTGCTTTTTTAGTTCCATTTTCTTTTCAAGTACAGTTTCTTGGCGACCACGAAGGGACCCTCGTGCCGTGACCAACTTCAACGCAGAATGGTCAGAGACGGGATGGTGAATCCACCTAGCGTGCAATCGTAAGTCTAAGGGATCCGCTTTTAGGGCCCGGATCCTCCGTCCCTCTTTTGACCTGGTTCTGCTTAATTGGGAGCATCCATCAGAGAGTGGGTAAGCGATGTTTCTTTCCTGGAAATAGGGAAAGGGTTCTCCTCCCGGTGTAGGGTTGGAGGGTTTCTAGTGAAAGACGTTTCACTAGGGTCTTGGAGACATCCCAGGGTAGGGTCTGAGAGCCATCCCAGGATCCTAATCATTTAGGCGGGACCGTTGATCAGTATGGGGTCAGGTCACAGTAAGCCTAATGAGTGTTTAACTAAATTGCAGAAGTTGTGGGACGAGGGTGTCCTTCCGGTACAAAAAGAAATGATGAAAAAAAAAATTCTTGCAGTGTCATAAAGTATGGACCCAGTTTCAAGATCAAACCGGCCATTATATCTGGCCTGAAGGACATTCATTTGATCCTCAAATTCTCAAAAGACTCCGGGAGATCCTATGTGTCTCTTGTGCCAGGGATATGTGTTACTAGTATCTATGGGCCGAGGCGGGAACACGAGAAAATCCTGCCAGTGTTCCCAGAGCACTAGCCACCCCTAAAACCTCTATTCTTGAGTGCAGTTCTCCTCCTCAGCCACTTGGACTATATCCTCAGTTGCCCATTGCCCCCCTCATTTAGCCCTTCCCCACCGTCCTATCTCCCACCGGTGCAGCCACCTCCCGCAGTCATGGCCCCGGTACAGGTATCTCATCAACTGATCCCTGGTGAGGGTGGACAGTTAATTGTTACTTCCCTTCGCTCTTATATCCCATTCCAGCCCCAGACACTGTTGTTGTGGCAACAGAATACTCCTCCCTTCGCCCAAAATCCTACGGAGGTCCATAGACAAGTTTTGGGCATCTTTAGGACCCATTCTCCAACCTGGGCAGATGTAGAGGAGCTGTTGAAACTTTTTTTTACTAGAGATGAGAGGCAGCGTATACGCTTCCAGACCATAAAATTACAAGGTGAAGGCCACATGTGGCTTGGCCAGTTGCGGATACTAATTGGAATTTGAATGTGGAAGCAGACTGGCAGCGCCTCACACAGGCTCATCAGACCCTATTAATCGCCATTCAGGAGATAGGTAGAAAACCTCTTGATTGGGATTCCTTTAATGGGCTGAGGCAGAAGGACATAGAGACCTCAGACGAATTCTTTAATCGATTAAGTGAAGCAGCTGAGACTTCAGTACAGTTGAATTTGGATAATGATCAGGACGTCAGGGCTCTGGCTACCACCTTTGTTAAACAAGGGAAATTTTCCAATTATTTTGATAAATTTTTTCCCGGATGGAGTTCTAAGCCCCTTACCGAACTCAGAGGGATTGCTCGTCATGTAGAAACTATGCAACAGGACAATGCAGCTAAGGTCCTGGTAATCCAGGCACCCAAAAACTCCGAGGACCACTGAACTGGGAGAATTGCCCGATTCTCTATGGAGCACAGGACCCTCAGTAATTTAACTGAGGACTCTGGAATTCGTGCCCTAAGGGTTATTGTGCCAGGACTGTCTGTACACCAAAACCTCTCCTTTTCTGGATGGCATGCCTTTGCTCTTGGTCTTTTTCCCCACTGTGGGCATGGAAAGTCTCTCCCGCTCCCTTTTCAATCTCTCTGCTGAGGTCCGTCTGTTAGCCAACTACACAGGAGACGTCATCAACACCCTTCAGTCGGAGGTGAGTTCCCTGTCCCGTGTGGCCCTACAGAACCGAATGGCCTTAGACCTACTCCTCGCCAATCAGGGAGGGGTCTGCGTGGTCCTAAACCAGTCCTGTTGTTTCTACCAGGATGAGTCGAGTTGAATAGAGACTGACGTTCAGAAAATCACAACTCACATGGGTCGCCTGCCTTCCCAGCGCAACTATGCTTCTGGGTCCTGGTGGGATTGGTTGGGACTCTCAAACATGTCTGCTTGGCTGGGAAATTTGACCAGTGGACTAATTGCCTTTGTCCTCCCTACTATATGTGCCCTTTTCCTGGTTTGCTTGTGGCGTTCATCTTCTAAAGCTGTGTTTCCAAAAGGCAGCCCAATCGATCATGCTGTTGCACCCGTCAGGAGCACCCATCACATGAGAAGACCTTCTCGACATCACCCAGTGCTTGGACAAGACCTACAGCTCTCCATATGTGCCGTTTCTTGCAGAAAACCTTTGTACCTCGAGGAGGGACATGTGATCTCCGCAGGGTCTGGGCCCTGCTGGGATCAAAAGGGGGGATTGTTAAAAACAGCGATCTGAGCATAGCAGCTCTTGATCTAAATGACTCTGTTTTTATCTCAGGAAGTCCCCCATTTCAGGTGGGATGTATATCACATCCGCAAATTCCAAATTCCGGGACAGGAGATTAGGAGATTGCTTCTTACCCAAAACAGATAAGGCCTGCTTGAAGAGTCTCTTTTGTCATTGAAGAAAACACACTTGTCTGAGTTCTTTTGTGACTGGCTACTTCTCCTATATGTTGCAAATAAAGGCACAGCCAAACAGGAGAGGGGGGCCATTGTGTCACTCGTACCTCTCTGGAGGTGAACGGGCACTAGGTCATATTCCTGTCTTTTCTGATCTATCCAGCACTGTCTCTGAGTGTTACTTTTCCTTGCTTGCGTCATCACCTTGGGTTCGAATCCTCACTCACTGCTTTTTTAGTTCCATTCTCTTTTCGAGTACAATTACCTTATATCTACCTTGGAGCTTAGAACAGTGCTTGACACATAGTAAATGCTTAATAAATACCATAATTATTATTATCATTTTGGGCCACTTCTACTTCGGGGCAAACTCTAGCTTTGTTACTCTGATGAGAGCAAATTATCTGTGCTACTGTTGCTCTGTGACAAAAATGATCATTTCTGCAGAAGCTGCTTTTCAGACACTCTTGATTTTCTAATAGAAGCTAATTTGGGGAAAAATGCAAATCTTAGCTCCAGGGACTGGAGAGGCAGTTAAATACAAAAGCTCACTGCTAAAACAGCCAGTTTATCTGACTTGGAGGGTATCAGTAGAGAGAGAGATGCTTGGATTTAAGCTGAAATTAAAGACTTTCAAGATTCTAGCCACTTTATTTTTTAAAAAATACTATACGCAGTAATCCACTTAACCTAATGAACAGAAAGTTTCAATTTTTAAAACTATTTCATGTGCATTCTTTTCCCAACAGCAGAGCAAGAAGTGATGTCAAAAATATTTTCTGAGAAATGCCATTAAAACTAATAATGAAACCTGAAACATGGTAAATGATTGACAAGTCAATCCTTTAAATCAAACCTAGATCAATTTTCTTGGAGGCTTGAAATAAATCAAGGCTTATTACCGAAGAGGTGAACATCTCTGTTCTTTCTTACCTGTAATTTTGTAGTGTGTTTTTAAGTCTGCCAGGGAAAAAATCACAGATATTCACTCATGTGTTGCTACTTGATTTTTAGGAATCAGTCAATCACTCAGTCACTCATATTCACTGAGCACTTACTGGGTGCAGAGCACTATACTAAGCACTTGAGAGGATACTGTATAATAGAATTGGTAGACACATTTCCCGCCCACAAGGAGCTTAAAGTCTAGAGCAATTATGCACTTCCATGGAGGCCCCATTTCCCTTGTGAACTGCTGCTGAAAGAGAGGGAAGGAAGGTGATGTCATGTGCTGGTAATATGAGCACCGGTAGAAAATAATGACTTTTTTCAACTGAACACTCATTAACATTATTTGTTATTAACATTTCATGAGGCTGAGCACATAGACTCCCTTATATCTGAGAAATGGCTTACTGCTTGAAAGACAGAAAGTGAGTGTCCAAATTCAAATGAACCTACTTAATTTTTATCTAATTTTAAAATCTAAACCTAATTAACCTTTATCTATATGGGTATAGGTATTGCATAAAGCCACTAAAAGAGTATGTTTCAATAGTCAGTAGAGTCTAGTTCAGCCTTACCCTTCTGAAGTTTCTTTTCATTGTTTTTTTTCTTCTTGGACATCTTAAAATTTGACACTGATACTTCCTTGCAAATTCAATTTGGGGTACACCAACCTCTGTTCCCCGTCTAAGGGTCTTACCTGGAGAGTTTCCAGTACTCTAATGGTCTCGGCTATGGGAGAGAGAGTCAAACTGAGGCCTACCCGTTCCTTTCCTAGTGAGTGGAAGGCAATCTGCCACAAGTCAAAACTCACCCGTGCTAGGCAGCAGTGGCATGACGGAGTGTCAAGGTCAGAGACTCAAGTTTACTGCACAGAAGGAGGCAGTGGTAAACCGCTTCTGTATTTTTACCAAGAAAACTCTATGGATACACTACCAGAATGATTGCAGTTGGAAAGCAGGGCGTTCTGGTGTGTCCGTGGAAAGATGTGTCCGTCGTGTCGCTATGGGTCAGAAATGACTCGACAGCATAAGACAAGAAGCTCTTTTACAAATAACTGAAGGTACAGATTGCTATAAGAAAACTGTGCCTTAATATATGCCTTTTACCTCAGAAAGTTAGGATTTGGCTCCACAAACAAGCCTAAGGGTAAAAAAATGTAATTTTAAGTCTACAGCTTTTGTGCTTATCGATACGACTTAATTGCCTGCAAACGTAATCTGGGACTTTTAAGTAGCAGAAGCAATTATTGGGAGCCAGAATTTGTTTTTGTTTTGTGGATAAGTACTCACATGTATAAGCTACAGGTAGGAAAATTTTTTTTCTATTCTTGTCTCCTCAAATTATTTTAATATTGCTAATTTGTTGCTGTCTTTTTGCTGTGTTTTCATGCTATTGTTTCTAGGAATATATACAGTTCCTTCAGGTGATTGTTGCCAAAATCCCAATCAATCAATCAGTCAGTGGTATTTATTCTTTCAATTGTATTTACTGAGCACTGGTTAATGTATAAACTACCCAACACTGTAAGCCCCCCCCTGCTCTAACTTGGTTTTGTTAGTTAAGCATTTGTGGATGGTGTTTGTTAAGTGCTTACTATGTGCCAAGCACTGTTCTAAGTGCTGGGCTAGATACAAGGTAATCAGGTTGTCCCACGTGGGTTCACAGTCTCAATTCCCTTTTTACAGATGAGGTAACTGAGGCAGAGAGAAGTTAAATGACTTGCCCAAAGTCACACAGCTGATAAGTGGTGGAACAGGGATTAAAACCCACAACCTCTGACTTCCAAGCCCATGATCTTTTTAGTAAGCCACTCTGCTTCTCTAGACTTCAGCATGGAGGTCTTGAGGAGAGGAAATCGTCCTCTCTCGCCTGAGAGCCATCTTGGGAAATGACTCTGCTGGGAGAGGAAGTTGGGAAATGGACAGGGAGGATGTTGTTAGCCCCTCTCCACCACCACCCTGCCAGAGATTTAGGAATGAGGGGGCTCGGGGTTTCAGATCAGATGGGCAGAACCCCCACCTCAGAAGTGGGGAAGCAGCAGAGTCCTCCCCCACATCCTGTCCCCATCCCCAGTGAAATAGCAGGAAAGTCATAAAAGTCCCCACATAAAGAAGCAGCATGGCCTAGTGAACAAAGTTCAGGCCTGGGAGTCAGAAGGATCTGGGTTCTAATCCTGGCTCCGACAGTTGTCTGACCTTAAGCAATTCATTTAACTTTTCAGTGCCTCAGTTACCTCATCAGTAAAATGGGGATAAACACTGTGAACCCCATGTGGGACATGGACTGTGTCCAACCTGATTACTTTGTATCTGCCTCAGGATTTAGAACAGTGCCTAGCACATAGGGAGGGCTTCAAAAATTCCATTAAAAAAAAGAAAACAGTGTTAGACATGCTTTAATACTAATTAATAATTGTGGCATTTGTTAATGTTTACTCTGTGCCAAACACACAGTATAAACAGATTGGATCCAGTTCTTTTCCATTCATTCATTCAATAGTATTTATTGAGCGCTTACTATGTGCAGAGCACTGTACTAAGCGCTTGGGATGAACAAGTCGGCAACAGACAACATCCCACAGGGGGATCCCAATCTAAATGGGAGAGAGAACAGGTATCTTAAACACACTTTCACAGAGGCGAAAACTGAAGCACAGAAAAGTTGTCACTTGCCAAAGCCCACAGAGAAGGAAAGTAGTAAAGCCAGGATTAGAATCCAGATATTCTGATTGCCAGCCCACGACCCTCTTCACTAAGCCATGCTGCTCGGGAGTCGAGGAGAAGTCTGTATTATTTAATAATTATGATATTTTTATGTGCTTACTATGTACCAAGTACTGTGTTATGGTAGTTTTATACTAAAGCTTATATTTTTGAGGAATCAAAATGATATATTGAGTTGTGCTATTGGAAAGTGACTTTTTTTATCCATTTCAACAACCAAGTCCTAGTGCCTGGTATAGTTGAATACTAATTTTCCTAACAGTTACATTGTTATGACCGTCCTTGTTGGGTATTAACAAGGATTTCAAGTGAGGCAATTTGGTCATCCTAGCAGTGAATCCAGATTGTAGAGCAAAAATGTTTGCCTGCTCTGTGTAGGTATGGGAATTGTTTGTAATATTGTGCTGTACTGTTGTCCAACTGGCTCAGGAACTGAGATGGAGGGAAGAGAGGGAATAAATTGGCTATATTAAATAAGAGCATATTTGGGCACTGCTCAATTACCACCAAAGTCAGACATTAGCTAATACAGATCCAGGCAGTCATTTTGGGATTGGGAGGATGGGTCTGGGATGGGAACTGGGAACTAAAGGGAGAAGTCTGGGAAGAAGCATTGGGGAATTTGGATTTTTTGGGCTGTAAAAAAACTAAGGTAAACAGCATGGCTTTAGGGAGCAGCATGGCCTAATGGATAGAGCACAGGTCTGGGAGTCAGAAGGACCTGGATTCTAATCCCTGCTCTGCCACTTTCTGGCTGTGTGACCTTGGGCAGTTACTTCACTTCCCTGTGCCTTGGTTACTGCATTTGTAAAATGGATATTAAGATTGTGAGCCCCATGTGTGACAGGAACTGTGTCCAACTCAATTGCCATGTATCTACCCCAGTGCTTAGTGCAGTTCATCGCTCACAGTAGGTACTTGATACAACAATTATTATTATTATTATTATTATTACCTGAGCCTCTGCTGTAAATGTGCACTCTGTGAGGATCAGTGCCCCCAGGAATGTAAGGCCTGTGGGAAGGTCTAATAACAATGATCATAATTCTGGTATTTGCTAAGCAGTTACTGTGTGCCAGGAACTATACTAAGCACTAGGGTGGATACAAGCAAAGTGGGTTGGACACAGTCCCTTTCCCACATGGGGCTCATAGTCTTAATCCCCATTTTATAGATAAGAAAACTGAAGCACAAAGAAATGAAATTACTTATCCAAGGGCACATAGCAGACAAGAGGCAGAGCTGGGATTAGAACCCCAAACCTTCTGACTCCCAGGGGCATACTCTATCCACTACACCATGCTGCTTCCCATGGAATAAAGAGAATAGGTCATCAGCCATGATCTTGGCATGTGGTTCCTCAGGAATGGTCACCTAACTGGACAGCCCTGTTACCCAAGTGGGTCAGAGGAAGGAAGGAAGGAAGGAAGGAAGGAAGGAAGGAAGGAAGGAAGGAAGGAAGGAAGGAAGGAAGGAAGGAAGGAAGGAAGGAAGGAAGGAAGGAAGGAAGGAAGGAAGGAAGGAAGGAAGGAAGGAAGGAAGGAAGGAAGGAAGGAAGGAAGGAAGGAAGACCCTGAATCTCTTCCTCTTTTCAGGCTGCTGTGGCTGACCATCTGTTTTCCTTTTTGTCCTAAGTAGTCTACAGTAAAGGCAGTCAAGAAGTCCAAGTGTCCACTGGCACTTCCAAAGAAATAGGGAATGATCTTCCCAGAAGCAGCTGTACTTTGGGATTTGAAACTAAATCATCGGATTATTTATTGTTAAACTGTACTTTCCGAAGCAGCAAGGCTCAGTGGAAAGAACACGGGCTTAGGAGGCAACAAGTGTGTTGCCGACTTGTTCATTCCAAGCGCTTAGTACAGTGCTCTGCACATAGTAAGCGCTCAATAAATACTATTAAATGAATGAATGAATGAGTGAGAGGATGTAGGTTCTAATCCCAATTCCACCACTTGTCTGCTGTGTGACCTTTAGGAATCCACTTAACTTCTCTGTGCTTCAGTTACTTCATTTGTAACATGGGGATTAAGACTGTGAGCCCCACGTGGGACAACCTGATTACCTTATACGTATCTGAGCATTTAGAACAGTGCTCAGCACATAGTGAGTGCTTAACAAATACCACAATTATTATTATTATTACAGCGATCTGCATACAGTAAGCACTCGATATATATGACTGAATGAATGCATGAAAGGATAACCTTAGTTGATTACCTTTTCATCTAAAAATCTGACAAACTTCAGGGACAACTTTTTGATTATTAGGTTCTTTTTCAACCAACAGGAGCAGTGTGATTTAGTGGGTAGAGCACAGGTCTGGGAGTCCCAAAGGAAATGGTTTCTAATTCATTCATTCAGTAGTATTTATTGAGCGCTTACTATATGCAGAGCACTGTACTAAACACTTGGAATGTACAATTCTAATCCTGGCTGCTCCACTTATCTGCTATGTGATCTTGGGCAAGTTACTTCATGGAGATTAAGACTGTAAACCTCATGCGAGACATGGTCTGTGTCTAAACTGATTAGCTTGGATATACCCCAGGATTTGTATAGTGTCTGGCACATAGTAAGCGCTGAACAAAACCCACTAAAATGCAAACAAACAAAACCATGGAAACAACAACAACAAAAAAGAGAAGGACCATAACCTCTCTCACCTGCTATATTTTCCCTTCTCAACATGTCAACTATGCTTAGGATCCACGTTTTTTCCTTATGAACTCAGTACCCTTTTTGTCCCACTATAAAGGTTGAATGTCAGATGTTGTTCTGAGATATACTCAACCATCTGCCACCTCTGAGGCATCATTTCCAGGAAATCAATGGTGCAAAATCTGTCAGCACAAAACACTCTGAGCAATGAATTTTATTGAAGTGCAAAATTGAAGCATTTTAATCCCTGCTGTTACCACCACCAATATATGGGTTTTCATAGTTTATTCTATATATATAAATGGTTATATAATGAAAATTTGCATCACCATTGATAGCTCTATATATTGTTTTTAAACTATCGTATTACTTTCTCAAATAAGAAATTCTAATGTAAATGACAAACAACCCAGTGAGGTTTCCAAGGGAGCATATTATTTTGTCATCTATTCTATTTTATTGTATTTATCTATTTAAAGTTTAGGATAATGCAAAATTCCTAATTTCATGACCTAAAAGAGCAGACGGTAGCTTAGTGGAAAGATGTTGGGCCTAAAAATAAGAAGACCTGGGTTCTAATTCTGACATTGAGCCTTGCCTGCTCTGTGACCTTAAGATACCTGTTAATAATAACAATAGTAAAGATGATGGTATTTGTTAAGCACTTACTATCTTCTAGGCACTGTTCTAAGTGCTGGATTAGATACAAGATAATTGGGTTGGACACATTTCCTCTCCCACATAGGAGTCACAGTCTTAATTCCCATTTTACAAATGAGAGAACTGAGGCACAGCAAGTGAAGTGACTTGATCAAGGTCACCCAGCAGACAAGTGGCAGAGCTGGTCTGAGAATGCATGATTTTCTGAGTCCCAGGCTCATGCTCTATACATTAGGCCATGCTCCCACATAGACTGTGAGCTCCACATAGGGCAGGGAATGTATCTGACCTGATTATCTTTTATCTAATCCTATCCTTAGTATAGTACTTGGGACATATCAGCAATGGTATTTATTGAGTGCTTTCTGTGTGCAATGCATTCTACTAAGCACTTGGTAAAGTACAGTATAACAGAGTTGGTGGTAATAATAATGATAATAATAATGTTGGTATTTGTTAAGCGCTTACTATGTGCAGAGCACTGTTCTAAGCCCTGGGGTATTCACGTTCCCTGTCCACAGTGAGTTTACAGTCTCCAGATGTGCTTATAGTATGCACATACGAAACACTGCAATTATTACAAATGGAAATTATGATTTACTTTTCCTAAAGCAAAGTAGTCTGAGTAATAGTCTGCAAGAATAAAAGGCTTTTTTCAAAGTCCAGATGGTCAGCAAAGCGCCATTTGAATACCATTACAAACATTTATTAAATTCTGATGATTATGCAGAGTTCTAAGAGCTAATCATATGAAAATCATTTCAGGCATGATTCCTGACTCACAAGGAGCTAAATGACAGAGGACAAACACACACTGCAAAAGAAGAGAATTCAACTGACAATGGAAATAGATTAAAATTCCATCATTCAAAAATATAAACCATAAAGTATGTGACAGAGATATCTATATAGGTCCTTGTCATATACTAATACAAACACTATTCACATACTAATCACATACCTAGTACAAATGACGAATACAGATCAAATGAATATTTGATTTGTACTAGTAGAACTGAATCCATGAAATTCACCTATGGTGGGGTAGGGGAGTTGAGTATGTGTGTGTATATATGTGTGTGTGTATAGACTGTAAGCTCGTTGTGGGCAGGGATTGTCTATATTGCTGTATTGTACTTTCCCTAGTGCTTAGTACAGTGCTCTGAATGCAGTAAGATCTTAATAAATATGACTGAATGAATAGGACTTAAGTTTCTAGCCACGCTGTGCATACACAAAGGTTGTCTCTTACTGTAAAGATAGATTGCAAACTCAGTAGTTCCACTGTACTTCCCCAAGTGTTTAGCATGGCACTGGTCACCCAGTAGATGCTCAATAAATATTGCTGATGGATTGACCCCCGTAACATACTCATTAGAAGCACCTGGCATCGTTTTCACTTTCGCCTCTTGATCCCCGTGAAGCTTCTGCTCAAAAAAGAATTGCTCCTTTCTTGTTTACAGGAAGATACAGCATTAGCTGAAGCTTTGTTCTGCTCTATGATGAACACAACTTGTAAGGGACACTCTTGTGGTACTTCACTGGTCCAGGCAAACTGTCTTTATGCAAAACTGACAAAGACTTCTCCATACCCGTAGGGTCAGGTGATTCTCCTGCCAAAATGTTACTCATTAATAACAAAAGTAGATAAATCGTGGATATGGAGAGGGGAGAAAGTTGCATAATCATTGTTATAATAGCAAACTCCCCAAATCAAAGTCAGTTGGAATGACAGATTCAAATATGATTCCATCTTATTTAAGGCTATTTTTCTTGTTCTCTTTATCCTGGCCCTTTGCTCTCCCTTGGTTCATCCTAGATAGTAGTGTAATTTCCAGCAGCATAGTTTGTTGACCAGTAAAACCTGCCAGAAATCTACTTTCTGCAGTGCTCTTCATTAAAACCCAGAACTTCCGTAAAATTACGGTTGTTTTAACTATATGCGGTCACAACTCACAATTTAGCCAGGTCATGTTGCTGGAAAATATGGCTGAATTTGAATGGCGGGATACATTTACCCCAGATACTTACACTCGATTCATTAGATTCCTTTGCAGAACCAGACCCCACATGATGACTGAACATTAAGAGGAAATGAAAATTACACTGAAAATTCTTCCCCTCCACCCCTTTCTCTTTTCATAGTGTCAGTCCTGCTGCCTGCACTCCAAACTCTGCCTCTTCCTGTTTACCCAATCTTTTCCCTTTTTTTTTGACTTGGTACCACAGCCCAGCTGTTGTTATAACTGAAGCTAGGTCCGTCATATTCTCCACTGTCTGCTCATCTCCAAAGACCACCCCAGTTGTCAATTACAACATAGGAAGGGGAAGGGAAATATGAGGGGCAGAGCAATGGTGCTGACAGTGGGGCACACTAGAAAAGCTGTGGCTGATTAACTAATTAAGATGCAAGTGAAGGAAATGGAAGTGGAGCTGAGTTATTTCCACTTTAGCGTAGGCAGACCCCTACTACAAAACCTTTGAGAAGCAGCATAGCCAAGTGGCTAGAACACAGACCTGGGAGTCAGAAGGTCATGGGTTCTAATCCCAGCTCTGCCACTTGTCTGCTGTGTGATTTTGAGGAAGTCACTTCATTTCTCTGTGCCTCAGTTCCCTCATCTGAACAATGGGGACTGAGACTATGAGCCCCAGGTGGGAAAGGGACTGAGTCCAAATTGATTTGCTTGTATCCTAACCAGCTCTTAGTACAGTGCCTGGCACATAGTAAGCCCTTAACAAGTACCATCATTTTTTGAGAAGCAGTGTGGCTTAGTGGAAAGAGCACAGGCTTGAGAGTCAGAGGATATGGATTCTAATCCTGGCTCTGCCACTTTTCTGCTGTGTGACCTTGGGCAAGCCACTTAATTTCTTTGTGCCTCAGTTACCTCATCTTTAAAATGGGGATTAAGACTGTGAGCCCCATGTGGAACATTCCGATGACCTTGTATCTACCCAAGTGCTTAGTACAGTGCTTGGCACACAGTAAGTGCCCCATAAATACGACTGAATGAATAATTAATAATGAATAATGAATTCATTCATTCAGTCGTATTTATGAGGGTGCTTACTGTGTGCCAAGCACTGTTTTAAGCACTTGAATGAATGAACAAATACCATCATTCCCATTTACAAATTTTCTAATATGTCGACTCTATGCAGGCTTTATTTCTTATATTCCATAACTCTTCATCCCCAAATCTTTGTTCAGGCCAATTATAGGCATAGCAGGCTCTGCTGCTGGGAAGGCTCACAGAGACATTCTGAATCCTCGGCCATGACCACACCTGATTTCCCAAGGAAGGATCCATTAACCGGTGCAGTGGATGTCAATCTATCAGTGTATCACACGCTAGAGGAAGGCACAGCAAGGTCTCTTGATAATAGGGTGGACAGAGATACATTCATTTTACGTCCAGAAACCACACACAGACCACTACCAACCATCAGAAAGCCATGCTGTTGGCTTCTGGGAGGGGGTGGGCAAGAGAGTGTAGATGGCTCAGGGCAAACCATCACCACTAACGAAAAGCAATTACATCCAAATCCCTCTGATTGCAGGATGCCTCATGCCCACATTTTCATTTTAGAAGATATTGGAAACATAGTGCATAGGAAGTTACATGAACAAGGTCTGCTGGGAATTCTAGAATTCAAGGAGCCAAGAAATGGAGTAAAAAATATATCTTTGGCAGTTGCTGAAGGAACAAAGCTATGTGAAGTTCTGGACAGAGTTATAGCCAACGTCAGATGCTTGAAGAAATATGGACCCTGGCCTAGTAGAGTGTTTAGCCTGTGTAAGCACCCTTCAGTTTTAAAGTCCTTCTGAATATTTCACAGTCTGGCTTTTTGATTGTCCTCAAACTAGAAGTAGAGCCTGTAAGTAGAGGAATCAGAACCTGGCAATACCCATAAATCTGAGAGTCCATAACAAAGCTACGAATAAAATCCAGAGATTCCTCAACTCCAAATCCAAGTATCTACTGTCAGGACAGATTTATATTCCACACTTAGATTTACAGTTGATTCTAATTTTGTATTATATTGACTTTAAGGGTTTCACTCGAAGTAACTTGGAAGTAAGAATTTCTAGTTTAGTTTATGATCTTTGAATGATTGTCATCTGCCACTTAGTTCTCCTATTTTGATGCCCAGAAAATCTGACAACCGACTGCAATATGTAAATAGTGTCTATGACAGCTTTTCTATAAAAATTGTTTAAACTCTAATGTGCTTCCCAGTTGATCTGTCATCTCATTTCTCTGTTTAACAACCTGTGGGCATTTATTTAATTTTACTCCTGCTACATGCAGTGCTGCAAGACAGGTTTGCTTTGGGCCCCTTTTGATTAACAACACAGTTTAAATTTTCTATTTAGTTTCAGGATATATCTCAAATGTGTAATTTTGAGGTAGGCTTCTAGATATTTTTTGAGTCAAGATCATTTTTTAAAATGATGAAATTTTCCTAAGCTTCAGGTGCTTTAATATACTCTTTTGCATATTCATTTTTTAAAAAATCATGTTTTTCACCTCATACTCCCTGAATCAATCACAATGTGGCTTCACATCAGAACACAGGGCAGCAGACATGACCTTTGCACCACAGCAAATACAGGAGGCCCTGAAATCTCAAGGTGTTTTAAAATCCTTAATAGTTTGGGGAGAACTGGGCTCCAGAAACCTCATGGTCACCATGAGAAGTCCAGCAAAATCTAAAAGCTGCACTATAAGAGCCTAAACTGACAAATCTGATCTGAAGGCGCCATGTGGACCTTGTCATCCCCAGTATCAGAGTAAATCAATCAGTGGTCCTGAGGTAGGGCTTGAGGTAGGTTAATTCATTCATTCAATTGTAAATATTGAGTGCTTACTATGTTCAGGGCACTGTACTAAGTGCTTGGAAATACAGCCCAATGACCTGACAAGACTTTTTGAAAATGGTGTCAGAATAAACTTTTCTCCCCCATGAGAAACCTACAGTGGTTAACCATTCCCTTTCGTATCAAGCACAAATTCTAGGCCGTCGGTTTGAAGATATGCCCTTAAGCACTCTCAGTCTCTTTCCCATCCACTTTCCACCTCAACTTGCACTCTTCAGTCCTTGAAAGATCAACTTCTCAGTTTCTTTTTCTCAGAAATGGCATGAAATAAGACAGTGTTCTCATGCACATACTTTTCACTAGCCTTGCTGACTGTCAAAGCCATGAAACATGACATATCCATGCAGTTCCAACTAGAGGGCAGATTCTTGAATTTTATTATTAGAATCATTATTGCTAATAATGATATTACTAATAATAGTAGCAGTAATAATAATATTGAAACACTTACCATGTGTCTAGTTCTGTTCTTAATTCCTGGGTATTCAGATGGAGTCTCTGTCCCACATGGGGCTCAAGATCTACTGGAGAAGAACAACAGGTATTTTATACCCATTTCAACAGATGAGGAAACCAAGGAATAGGGAATTTAAATGATTTGCCCAAGGTGGATCCAGGATGGATATACAATGTTTGGTTGACAAATTTCCCTGGGCATCCAATCAGATCACCCTATCCTTAGAAGGGGTTGAATTATGACTCATCGTGGTGCCACCTCTCAGACAATCAGCCAGTCAGTCATATTTATTCAGCGCTTACTGTGTGCAGAGACGTGTACTAAGTGCCTGGGAGAGTACAAGATAAGCATATAACAGACACGTTCTCTGCTCATAATGAGTTTAGAGTCTACAGGGGGACACAGATATTAATATAAATAAATGAATTACAGGTATGTATATAAGTGCTGTGGGGCTGGGTGGGTGGATGAATAAAGGGAGCAAGCCAGGGCAACACAGAAGGGAGTTGAAAAGAAGGAAAATTGGGCATAGTCAGAGAGGCTTCTTGGGAGGATTTGGGTCTTCAGTAAACCTATGAAGCAGGGGAGAGTAATTGCTGGATTTGAGGAGGCTCGAGGCCAGAGGCAGGATGTGGGCAAGATATCGGCAGTGCGATGGATGAAATTGAGGTGCAATGAAAAGATTAGCATTAGAGGAGTGAAGTGTGCAGGCTGGGTTATAGTAGAAAAGTAGTGAGGTGAGGTAGGAGGAAGCAAGGTGATCGAGTGCTTTAAAGCCAGTGCTGAGGAGTTTTTGTTTGATGCAGTGGTGGATTGGCAACCACTGAAGGTTCCTGAGGAGAGGGGAACTATGGCCTGAACGATTTTTGTAGAAAAACCATCCAGGAAGCAGAGTGACGTATGGACTGGAGTGGGGAGAGACAGGAGACGGGGAAGTCAGCAAGAAGGCTGGAACAGTAATCAAGGCAGGATAGGATAAGTGATTCTATTAACGTGATAGCAGTTTGGACGAAGACAAAGAAGCAGATTTTAGTGATGTTGTGAAGGTGAACCAACAGGTCTAGTTAACCCACACTTTTTTCTGGGGCTTACCACTGCCAAAAGTATCTAAGACCAGCTATGTTCTAGTGTTCTAGATTTCAGAACTTAATATACCATCATCATCCTCAACACTAGTGAGTTTCTACTATGTACAGAGCACACATGGTGCTGTGAGGGTGGGCCATTTATCATCTTTTTCTCTACCTGCTTGGTTTCTCTTTCCCAATTTCACCTCACCCTAGTGCCACCCCCTTAAAACACTAACCTGGATTCATCCCTGGGCTCAGAAGTGAGCAACTGAGGTTGTAAACCCCTCTTGTACACATACACACATACACACACACACGTGCACGCGCGCCCCCTCTCCCCCGGCCACTCCCAATTTGTTAGTAAATCAGGATCTTCTTTTAGGGACTTGTGTTACCCTATCCTTCTTAAAGATGAGAATACTGTTAGTGAGGACCTATGCCTGTATGTGAAATTGGCTGAAAAGAACAATCAGTGGTATTCATTGAGTAAACATTATGTGCTGAGCACTGAACTAAGCTCTTGGGAGAGTACAGTTCAACAGAGCTGGTATGCACATTCCCTGCCTGAGAGGAGATAACTGCCTAAAGTTGGAGGCAGACATTTATCCCTTAGTATTATTTATAAGAAGAGACAGATCCTTTTTGAATTATTGGGTTGGTTCCATAGCAAGGTGTTTATATTTTCGACTTCACTGCCTCATATCTCAATCACTCCGAAGGCTTTATTCAAGAGGAGGTAACTTCCCTCCTTATTTTTGCCTGCAAGTCATCTGTCTGCTGCACTCGTCCATCGCTATGTTGGGTTGTTTGAAACTGTGCCCCAAACTGTCTTTAAAATGTGTTTTCCTTTCTTTAGGATTAAATTCTCTCCTCTCCCTGCCTCGATTTCAGCTCCTCATACAACAGCTGGTTGGTTACCTTGTCACCTATTCATGCAATGTCACTGACATTTATTAAGTATTCATAGAGCAACCTGTACTAAGTATTTGAGAGAGTACAGTATAATAGACCTCGGACAATCACTTTACTTCTCTGTACCTCAGTTTCCTCATCTGTAAAGTGGAAATTCAATACCTATCAATCAATCATATTTATTGAGCACTTCCTACATGCAGAGTGCTGTAATAAGTGCTTTGGAGAGTACGACAGAATATAACAGACACATTTCCTGCCCACAGCAAGTTTACTGTCTGGAGAGGAAGGCAGACATTAATATAAATAAAGAAATTATGGATATATACATAAGGGGCCAGAGGTAGTGGTGAGTAAAGGGAGCAAGTCGGTTAAGGTGATGCAGAGGGGAGTGGGAAAAGAGGAAATGAGAGCTTAGAAAGGGAAGGTCTGTTCTACCATGCTCTTAGACTGTGAGTCCCATATAGGAGAGGAACTGTGTCTCTCCTTGACCCCTCCAACCTGGCTTCCGTCCCCTTCACTCCACAGGAACTGCCAACTCAAAGGTCCAAAATGATCTCCTCCTTGACTAATCCAATGACCTCTACTCCATCCTAATTCTCCTCGACCTCCAATTGTCTCCTTGAACTCCTTCAATCTGGCTTCTGCCCCCTTCACTCCACAAAAACCACCCTTCAAAGATCTAAAACAATATTGATCTTGTCAAATCCAATGGCCTCTACTCCTTCCTAATCTTCCTCAACCACTCAGCTGCCTTCAACACTGTTGACTACTCCCTTCTCCTGGAAACATTATCAACCTCATTTTCACTGACACTATCCTCTCCTGGTTCTCCTCATCTCTCTGGCTTCTCATCATCAATCACTTTTGCAGGCTCTTTCTCTGTCTCCTACCCTTTAATTGTGGGGGTCTCTCACAGTTCACTTCTGGGTCCTCTTCTATTCTCCATCTACACCCTCTCCCT
Source organism: Ornithorhynchus anatinus (assembly GCF_004115215.2). NCBI lineage: Eukaryota > Metazoa > Chordata > Mammalia > Monotremata > Ornithorhynchidae > Ornithorhynchus > Ornithorhynchus anatinus. The sequence continues at coordinate 24,557,576 of NC_041741.1, read as the reverse complement.
TGGAGAACTCATTCAATCACACAGCTTCAACCAGCACCTCTACATAGATGATACCCAAATCTACATCTCCAGCCCTGAGCTCTCTCCCTACCTTAAGTCTTGCATTTCCTCCTGCCTTCAAGACATTTCTACGTAGATGTCCAACCTGATTATTTTGTATTTACCCTGGTCCTTAGTTCAGTGCTTGGAACATAATAAGCACTTGACAAATACCATCATTATAGTTATTATTGTTGTTATCATTATTATTCATAGTATTGTTCATGATCCCTACCCTCAAAGCACTTCAAATTATTTCATAGTTTACTTATAAGAATTATCATACATTTATATGAATAAATTATTACTGTTGACCCTTGCAGAATTTATATTATATTTTAAATTTGGCAATACCAATTCGATAATTGCAGGCTTGCAAACTATTTTTCAAAAATGACTAGGGTTCCAAAAACTGCATTTGGGTAAAAAGTATATATGGATCCAGTGCACCCTTAGTCAAAATTCGTCTCCACCCTTTTTAATCACCCTCGCCTCTTTCTATTGTAATCCTCACATCAGAAGAGAGAAAAGCATAAACATCAGATCAAAGTTATTATCTTGATCCTCCCTATCCTATCCCACCAAAAAGATTTTCATGGAAATCCAAAGGAAAGGAAGAAGGGAGTCAAAAACAGTTAAATTTCTGTTGACCCAGGGTTTTATTCTCATTTTCTCCATAAATATTTCTTTTATGCCCTAGATATATGGACCAAGCCTAATTTTAATGTTCTATTGAATTTTACCAAAAGTTATGGTAGTCAGTGAGATTGAAAAATTTCAGTCACCTTCATTTTTCATTTCATAGCATCAGATTACTTTATGTCCAAATAACCAAGCTAATTAAATATGTCACACTTCTAAAAAAAAGTCTATCTTGAATTTAAATTTATTCCAAAATACAGAAACTTCTAAATAGAAAAATCAATCACTTTCTCAATTAAATCAGTTTTCCATAATGCTATGTTTTGACACTTGCGTCTAAGTCATTGGCTATATCTCTCTTTACCTTTGTGTCTCAAATGATGTTCTGAATCCCTTTTGATTTTGACTGACATTTCTTTACAACCATCAGGGGAACAGTAATTGAAGAATTGTCTTGGCTTGGAAGAGAGGGACACAGAGATATTGAGAGGCAGAGACAGAAGTAAAGGGGCATAGCTGCTCAGGGAGAGGGGTAAAAAAAATCAAACAATAAACATGTCTTGTTTTTGCCCCTTTTTGTCCTCAACTCAACATGTCCTACGTCTGAAGGAGAAGAAGGGAAGATAGAAAACTGGTTCAACTGGAAGGACATTTCAGTCCAATAACTTAATCGCTTTAAGGTTGCATCTGTCTTTAATATAGGAAATCACCTCATCTTAGTTTCAGCATATATGAAAGATATTTGGCTGAGAGGAGGTAGGGCCAGAGGGTGGCTGGGCCCCATGGATATGGCTCAGTTATACATTTCAGGGTCTAGCAGAGTAGCCCAGGAAACTGGAAAAATAGCTAAATGACTACTTTAGATACTTCATCTCTCAGGCTGCAGACTGGCTTCTTAATAGGCCAGGCTCCATATGTTGCTCTCGACATGTCATGCCTGGGGAACATGGAAACAAATTACCCCCCAGACAGTCAGCCAAACCTCCCGCATATTCCAGGGAGAGCAGACTTCTTACCATAGCTACTGCACAGACAACCGCCAACCCTGCTCAAGGAAAGCGAGTTAGAGACACTGCTTATGACCCTGAGACCTCATCTTCTCACTAAACAATCCTCTGCCCACGCTCCATCCAACTCCAGCCCCTGAGTATCCTGATTCCACTTCCCCACTCTTCAGAGGAAACAGAGCAGAACCGAGCAGCCCAAAAGCACTCATCTCCAATTCCCTCTTCCCTACAAGAGCTGAGGGAGATCTTAACTGATAATAAATGTGCTCAAACATTTGGGCACCAGGCTTCTTCTCAGCTCTATTCCTCCATTATGGTTTTGAGAGCGGAAATATGGGAAGCAAATCCCCATAGGTAAAGGATACTTCTGCAAACTTTAAATGAAAGAGAAAAACAAAGCTCCTTTTAGTGGCTTCCTGCAGCACTGCTCGAGCCTCATTTGGTTTTCTGTGTGGCGAGCCAGTTAAAAACTGCATCTGGCTGTCAGAGAGAGTAACTCCACAAATGGTGGTCATATTGGATTCTCAAATGTCACTTCCCCTCAGACAAACAGTTGACTTCCCTCAAGGTTTCTACAGTCGATACCTCAATGGACTTTACTCTAGCCGGTTGAAGCCATCCTTGAATCTGATATTAGTTACTGAAACTGTCATAAATGGAAATTACCTTCTCATAAGAACAATGGTTTAAATGGGAGATTGGCTTTGGAATCCACACTACCGCCCTAATTCAGATTTTTCCTTCTTCCCCCTGTTCCGTAATAGGTTACAGAATTGCACCTCCGTTTTCCAGTAGTGTCTGTGCTTTATCCCACTGTGCTTGCCCCTAAAATGTCCATCCTTGCCCCTCATACTCTTGCATCTGTCAATAATAATGACAGTAGTGATTGCTAAGTGTTTACTATGTACCAAGAGCTTGAGTAGATACAAGAAAACCAGGTTGAATACCGACCCTGTCCCATATGGGCCTCACAGTCTTAATCCCCATTTTTCAGATGAGGTAACTGAGCCACAGAGAGCTGAAGTGACTTGCCCAAGGTCACACAGCAGACATGTGACAAGGATGGAATTAGAACCCATGTCCTCTGACTCCCAGGTCCATGCTCTTTCCAGTAGGCCATGCTGCTCCTTATAGGCCACTCTGATCCTAATAATAATAATGATAATAATAATAATAATAGCATTTATTAGGTGCTTACTATACTAAGCTTTTGGGTAGATACAGGCAAATCAGGTTGGACACAGTCTCTGTCCCTTGTGGGGTTCATAGTCTCAATCCCCATTTTGCAGATGAGGTAACTGAGGCCCAGAGAAGTGAGGTGATTTGCCTAAGGTCACACAGCAGACAAGTGGCAGAATCAGAATTAGACCCCATGACCTTTTGACTCCCAGGCCAAGGCTCTAGCTCCTACACCATGCTGCTTCTCCACCTGCCTCCTTTTGTGCAGCCAAGCTTTCTTTTTCTTCTCCCCTTCTTGGAGCTACTTTTTGAATTTGTTTCTAGACTTGTTTATTGGCTGAGCCAGCCCCTACCCCAGATGCATCCCTTTTCCCATCCTGGGGGTACCTCAATCACAGGGAGCAGATTATTGATCAGTCAATGGAATTTATTGAATACTTACTGGGTGCAGCACACTGCACTTAGCGTTTGGAAGAATGAAAAAATCTACTAAGATCGAGTCGATCCCTGCCCACAGGAAGTCACAAGAGAGATAGACAATGAAATGAACTACAGATGGATATATACATAAGTTCTGTGGGGCTGGAGGAAGGGTGGATATCAAAATGGTTAAAGCTGCAAAAGCTAATCCAGCTGAGGTTTTTTTTTTTAAATAGCACTCGTAAAGTGCTTATTATGTGTCAGTGTTGTGGTAGATACAAATTAATCAGGTTAGACCCAATCTGTGTCCCACATGGGGTTCACAGTCTTAATCTCCATTTTGCAGGTGAGGTAACTGAGGAACAGTGAAGTGAAGGACTTACCCAAAGACCCCCAGCAGACAAGTGGCAAAGCCAGAATTGGAACTCAGGTCCTTCTGACTCCCAGGGCTGTGCTCTATCCACAAGGGTACGTTGTAGGGGGCCTGGGAGGGATCACTACTGTCCTTCCTGAATCCCCCAGCCCATCCCAACCTATACCATTATGATTTAGGCACCAGAGGTAGAAAAGAAGGGGAAGGCTTCCAAGGCCAGCACGGCCCAACCTAGTTACCACAGGGGTGATGGCTCCAGGGTGGGGAGAGGGTTTCAGCTTTCAGGGAAACAAGAATATACTCTATTGGAAACATTCCAAAAATCGAAAAGCAGCAAAGGCTGGGAAGGAGATGAGGAGGCTGTAGGAGAACATGGGAATGACGGGGTAGATTTGGGAACCTGAGATTCTTGAAAGGGAGGGAAAATGGAAACAGTTTGGGAAGAGAAATTCAGGAACCATTTTATGAAGAATGTTATGGGTTCTACCTTCACACCATCACTAAAATCCACCCTTTCTTCTCCATCCAAACTGCTACCATACTGATCCAAACAACCACCCTATTTCACCTTTACTGCATCTGTCTCCTCACTGACCTCCCAGTCTCCCATCTCTCCCCACTCCAAACTATACTTCATTCTGTTGTACAGATCATCTATCAACAAAAATATTAAATCCATAGCTCCTCTTGCCTCAGTAACATCCAATGTCTGCCCATCCTCTTCTGCATCAAACAGAAATTCTTTACCATTGGCTTTTAAGCAGTCAGTCAGTTTAGCCCCTACCTCACCTCACTAATCTCTCACTATAGCCCAGTCAGCACACTCCTCTCCTCTGATGTTAACTTCCTCACTGTGCCCCAATTTCATCTATCTTGCTTATGACGACTCCTTTCCCACATCCTCCCCCTAGCTTGGAACTCCCTTTCCCTCTGTTACACCAGACCACCACTCTATCCACCTTCAAAGCACATTTTCTCCATGAGGCCTTCCCTGAATAAGCCCTCTTTTCCCCAGCTTGCTGTCCCTTCTGTGCCATAATCAATGGCCTCCACTCCATCCTAATCTTCCTCGACCCCTCAGCTGCCATCAACAGTGTGGCTCACACCCTTCTCCTGAAAATATTATCCAACATTGGCTTCACTGATGCTATCCACTCCTGGCTCTCCTCATCTTTCTGGCAGTTCAGTTTCAGGCTACTAAGTCCCTGGGTTAAAAATACAGAAGATGTTTACCATTGCCTTGTCCTGTGCAGTAAAAAGTTAAGTCTCTGCCATTGTCTTCGATCAACTTTGATGCTTCTGCGTAGACCTTTCCAGTATGGGGAACCCTAAAGAGAGAGTATCTCTCAATGGCATAGCTCTAAGTTTCATTGGCATATGCAAACTCCCCTGCCAGAGTAAGGTATTGATTCATAGGAGAGATTATATACATTATATACATATCCTTATACTCAACTATTTCCCCTATCTGTAATTTATTTTCATGTCAGTCTTCCCCTGTAGACTAAGTTCCTTGAGGGCAGACAACTTTTTCTATTGTATTGCCCAAGAACTTAGTACAGTTTGCTCTGTACACAGTAACTCCTCAATAAATAAAATTTATTTACTGATACAGTGCCTTGCACACAAGGGACTCGATATATACTAATTAAGTGTAAACAGAATTAGTTTTATAATGAAATTAGCATTGTAATATAGAATGGAGTGTTCTGAACTCCAAAATGGTGCAGATTTAGAAATGTTTGAAGTGCAATTCTTTATTATTAAAAATGTTATCAATAGGATTATCTATATGGGCATTTTATCCTGCCTATGTCAATGGACAGGGATATGACTGTTTCTTAGTCTGTGTTTGCCCATCCTTCCCTGGGTCTTACTGGAAATGGTTCTCTGCAAATTGTTTTCTTTCCCTCTGTCAGTTTCTGTGTGTGGCTGATCTGTGATGTGATCAGATTGAATAGCCAAGAATCTGTTGAATATTTCATGATGATCTAGTTCTGAAAAATCTAGTTTCTATACAATTGCAGTGGATGCCATAATAATATTTGTTTAGCATTAGGCCTTTTGAACCAGCTTTGTAAAATTGCATTTGCACACCTTCAAAAGAATATGCAAATTTGGCTTCTGAGCTAGAAACCATGGAAGAGTCCTAAACCACAGAAATGCATCTTCTAGGAGAGAACAAACATTTTTCACAAGAAGGGAATAAGGAAGGAGGAATAGAGAGAAATTGCCAAATAATTTTGATTTACATATTTGTGAATGAGAGTGGATGTGCATATCGCAGGGACAATGCCCATTTTTATAAATGTATTCTTAGATTGTTTAAAAGTGAAATCATTTTAAGTAACTTAAATTTCCCAGAGGTTAATGGACTACAGAAAGGTTAGGAAATTGTCATCCTAAGGGGGTGTATAAAACAGAATCTGATGGAGATTGGGGGTCTTTAAGAAAGAGATATGGACCAATGATCCAGAGGAGACAAAAATAAGAAAAAGAAAAAAATGAAGAGAAAATTATATTCACCTCAAAAAATTGTTTAAAGCTATCTACACATATAATCGAAGATGGGTATTTTGAAGAAGGATGTTATATAAATAAATAAGCAGAAATCTTTGCCAGTACAAGGCAGGAGAGTTTACTTGTCAATTATGGGAAACTGAGGACCTTAAGGATGATGTAACTGGGAATTCTGATCGCAAACCGAATTTCAGTCAACTCATAAACTCAATCCTGACTGAACTAAAGAATTGTAGACTGAAGTGTTGTTCCTGATCTTATCCTGCCATTAAGTGAAGAAGCATGGCCTAGTGGCAAGAGCATGGCCTTGGGGGTCAGAGGAAGTGGGTTCTAATCCCTGCTCTGCCACTTGTCTGCTGTGTGACCTTAGTCAAGTCACTTAACTTCTCTGTGCCTCAGTTCGCTCATCTGTAAAATGGGGATTAGATTGTGAGTCCCTCTTGGGACAGGGATTGTGTCCAACCTGATTTTTTTGTATCTACCCCAGTGCTTAGAACAGTGCTTGGTACAGAGTTAGCACTTAACAAATACCAAAATTTTCATTATTATTAAGTGACAATGGTGGAAATGTTCAAAGAGCTGGATGTGGAACCTACATGGGAAACAGCTCTCATAGCCACAGAGAAGTTTGCATAACATCATAATTCTGATACCACGTTCCCTCCACAATCTGACAAGTCTCAAACATGGTGGCCTTCTTAATTCTGTTTTCTATTTCACTCTCCACCATTGAATTGTTCATCAGTCTGCTGCATAGGTAGAATTCTGTCACAGCTTTGATCTCTGTACTGACAAGAAAAATTTTGTGTTGTGTGTAAGGTGATCTGTCCCCTCAGTTTTCTTCAGACTTACTGTGACTCGGCAGCCCTGTTGGTTCTATGAAGTGGTTGACAATCTATCGCAAGACTTCGTGGGAGTGAGCCTCTGAGAGCACAGCCATCTGCACATAGTATTTCTTGAATGATGGCAGCAGCAAGACCCATCAATAAATCATATTTATTGAGCACTTAGTACGTGCAGAGCACTGTATTAAGCAGTTGGGAGAGCGCAATACAACATAATTAGCCGACACCATAATGAGCTTACAGTCTAGAGGGAGCTAATTGCATAGTGGATAGAGCCGGGTCTGGGAGTTAGAAGGATGTGGGTTCTGGTCCTGCCTTGGCCACTTGTCTGCTGTGTGACCTTGGATGAGTCACTTCACTTCTCAATGCCGCAGTTCCCTCAACTGTAAAATAGGGATTTAGACTTGTCAGCTCCATATGGGGCAGGGACATTTAAACTGTCAGCTCCATGTGGGGCAGGGACCTTGTCCAACCAAATTATCTTGTATCTACCCCAGTTTTTAAAACAATGCCTGGAACATAGAAAGTGGTTAACAAATACCATTAAAAAAAAAAGATTGTTTCCGGGACTTTGGAGGAAGCTAAAAGTCTGTTAAGATGGAAGAGTTTCACAAGGGTGTGAAAGTACATTCTAATACCTGCTTCCAATTCTCTTGTTCTATTTGGTGGTTGTTTCACTCTCCCAAAGACTTAGTACAGTGCCTTGCAAACAGTAAGCAATCAATAAATATGACTGATTGAATGAATGAATGAATGAATGAATGAATGAATGAATGAATGAATCCTCCAACTTGGCCGATAGAACTAGTTATTCCTTTCTCCGCTGGCAATGGGGAATGGCTCAGAATGCCATGCCATCATGAAGCAGTCTCAGAATCTTGATGAACTCTTCAGGGCAGCCAAACTTCCAGAAACAAGATAGGCCGATGGTATCAAATACTTTGGTCAGTGTTACCAATAACTATCTCCCATCTACAGTGTACTAAAATTCTTGTAAGAGAACCGCTCCCCCCCCGCCCAAAGAAAGAGCCAGCCTCTTCCCAGCACAAATCATGTCCGCTATACTACAGTGTGGTCTGAAGCCACACTGTGACTTTAGTAGCATTTGGTTCTCAATTTTCTTTAGGAGACAGTCTAGGAGGAAGCTTGGTAGTATCCTGCAGGCAATGGATACCAATTGTGATACTTCGATGATTGCTGCAATCTGATCCAGAAAA